>NC_136261.1:411636755-412219255 GCF_964187855.1 Myxine glutinosa | reverse complement strand
GGCTCCGCCCTTGACGAGGAGCTGACAGCAAGCCCCTACTGGGTAACCCCGTCGAGCACATGTTTGATGGTGGCTAACCAAGCCGGAGTGAGGACGCGCACTCCCCGCACCGCCGCCGCTGTTGTTGTGGTTGTTGTTGAACCGTGAGGAAGAGCTGCGGGGAGGTATTGGGAGGTCCTAAACTTCCTAACAGGTGCCATACCGTCACATTCTGGTGCAACGAAGTGTCAGGATTAATGGAAACGAGTCCTTAACTGACATAGACTAAGAATAACTAGCAAGATGTCCTATAGTTGTCTACGTGCGATGCGGTGGACCTGGATGCGACATTTAATGGGGGAAAGAGGGGAAGGTCGGGTCTACAGAGTGTTGTTTAGAGACAATGGGACTAGGGAATGGGGGATTGGGGATAGTTGGGAAGTATTGGGGAAATAGGGGAATATTTACAAGCGGATAGGGATGGATGTAAATCCCATATCCGCAACATTGCACCCTTCTCTACCTCGGGGCGTCCCGACCCGATAAATTTTTACCTATGTTAGTGTGGCACTCAGATGTAGTTCCCTCTACTATTAACTCAACCCTGAGTGCGACAGTTTTACAGATGTTCACAAATGAGTAAATATGTCCCCCTGCGACGTTGCACCCTTCTCCTCACAGAAACACACCCACAGGATAACCGAATCACGGAAAGAATCCTCAAACTAAACATGCAGCCGGTAGGGAGCATTATTTACACAAGACTACACTGATATTTACACTACGATCCAGGACCTGTTCTTTGAGGAACACATGCAGATGTTATGCATAGAGAGAGCACGCATGCCAGCATCGATACACCAACCCACGAGTGCCCTGTGGCCCGACGGCCTTTAATAATGTGCAGAGCACCCCATCCAAGCACCAAAAGCACCACCCCATACACACAGTCAGCACCATCCGGTGCACCAATAAAGTGTTCATAGTCACCGGTGGTGTCGCAGCCGGCCGATGTTCTGCCACTGGTCTTGCCTTCCTGAAGTGCCCTTGGCCTTCTGGCTTCTTTCAAAAATAAAGAAAGGCGCCAACCGCGTCCATTTCTAAATTGTGGCCGTCAGGGGGGCCAACTATAAGTGGTTCACCTGTATGGCATAGATGCCACGTTGACCCATAGGTCCATCAACGGGTGGTGCTTGCCCGCAAAAGAACTGCGGTCCATGGTGGGCGGCCACAAAAATTGCGGTCCATATGGTGTATCGATCCAGGCAGCAAGCAGCGAAAGTACAGGCCCACAACTGCGGAGCCAGCACCTCTCTCTCCTCTCTCTCTACCCCAAAGCCAGATCCTCGGAGGTGGGAGACAAAAACAGAGCAAGTGAGTAAGGTGGTAAGGGCGCAAAAGTGCACGCAATACAAGGTAATGCACACTGGGGGCACATGGGAACCAGGTGAGACAGGTACGTTCCTACCGTACGCCCCCCCCCCCCACCAGGTAACCTACATTGCCCCTCCCTTATCCCTTACTGTATCCACACAACACAACACTACCCATAAACATCTACTTTACACATCAACAAACGTCCCTACTGTCTTCCCCGTTCCTCCCATAAACCAAATTCGTCTTCTCTCCCTCCTAACCAATCAAATTTGCCATTTCCAACTCTCGTCAAAATCTGCCATCACCAATTCAACATCAAAATTTGCCATCACCAATTCATCATCAGTCCCTCCTAAGGAGGGAGAGATGGAATCACCCCAATGTCTCATCCACGTCGTGATGCGTCTCACAAATTCACACAGCAATTCTCCTTTCCTGCAACACAAAACAAAGAAAACACAGGTGTGGAGTCATTATCATCACCTCAGGTAAGTGGCTGCGTATGGTGCGACAGGTTCATCAATCCTAACTATTTCCTAAATGACTTTAACAACTTTACATTACCCGGGGTCTTCCCTGCCAATCCATTGGCCACTTACACTATGGGTTCTAAAAAACCAATTCCCATTGACCAAACTGTGGTGCTCCTCAATTTGGGGTCTCACTCCCCCGATTCATCTCCCGGTGCCCTCACACAATTTCTGGGCTGTGGCGTGTAGCTCTCCCAGCAGGTCTACCCACCTGCACACCTCCACCACTGTAGTTGCCACCCGAGCTTACCTGCTCCTCACCCTAACCTATCTAACTGGGGAAAGCCCCTCCTGGCTCTGTCACCCCTTGGTGCCCTCTGGCACTGGGCTACCCGGGTCCGTCCTCCGGATCCTCGGGCCCCATCCACAACAACTACTACCGGCTCCCAGAGCCCACCTGCGGCCTCACCTGGCCGACATCCTCACAGTGGTGGAGTGCCCAAACCAACTACACACACTAACAGGCTACACGCCCAGCCATTTCCACAACACTAATGCACCCATCCACAATACCATTCTGCAACCACACCACAAATGCCAATATCCAACCACAATTTACCTATACCCTCTACCTAACACTTACACTACCCGCCCCGGGTACTCGTGAAAGGGGTCCACTCTTCCCCCATCCACACCTTCGCACCATGCACACCACTCCGTACCACTTACTCCATGTATTCCACACACCTGTCCTTGCACACCTGTGCTCTCACACCTGGTGCCGCCTGCACCCTTCTCTCCCCTAAGCGCATTCGCGCTGATCCACAACACTCACTGCTCCACACACCTGTCCAGTTCTCACACCTGTGCAATCACACCTGTTCAATCTCAAACACACGGCATCATCTCATCTAACTACTCCCCTCTAAAACTTGCGCTTCCCAGTCGTCCCTTTAAACTATTGCGCTCCCTCGTCATTATCATCCACTAAGCTACTACGTCCCCACTACAGGTATCAGTCACTATCTGAACCTTAACGTCACCTAATGTCATCTTCGCTAGATCCCTACACACGATATATCCTAACCCACCCGGGCTAGTTTTCACTGCCATACACCCCATAAACTATTGCGCATTTGCCCCACGTCTGTGAGGGATGGTGGCTTTGCCATCCCACCACATCGGGGGTCTCTCACTATAAATTTTGCACATCAAATTTCAACAAATCAAAAATTTGCCAATCACTACTCATCATCTGCCAATCATTACTGCCAATCCTTTGCCAATCATCAAATTTTGTTTTTCTAATTTCGGGGCCAAAACACTATCCTCGTCATTACAGTCTACTTACTAATGCCTCTCGGTGCGCCAATTTACTTCTAAAGCTCGGCTTCGTACAGCCAAGCCATGAATGCGGGTTGTTTGGTGCCAGCGGCTGGATACGTCCCGCATTCGGTGCAGGGAAGGAGGTTTACCTGGGCCGAGGTCCCACGCACCATCTCGGCACGGAGCCATCCAATGTCCCGATCTCGACCTGCCGGCACGTCTCACCAAAAAGTGGTCGCCATGACGACCCTTCCTATCGGGCTGCCCGCTCCGCCTAGTGGAGCCCGGACGCGGCCGTTCCAAGCGAGGCACAGCGTGGATCGCGTACGGCGGTTCTTTCGAACCCGCCGTGGTTCGGATCCCCGCTGGTCCTCGCGGCACGCGAAGCTGCCCGACGCGCACCGAGGGCCCGATTCGGCTATAAGTCGTTCTAACCTCTAACCCGGTTACCGTCGATGCTTCACCTGGATGCTTACAAGCATACGCTACCCCTTTCTTGCTCATACATCCAGCCGTTTCCATGCTCCTCGTCGTACCTTCTCTAACACACCCAGGTACACTCATTCCACTCCCAGCCTTGGTCACACACCTGACCACCGAACACTTTGGCACACATTCGTTGGTCGCACACCTCACCAACACACCTCTTCGCGCCCCCTCCTTGGTCACCTCCTCTGTGACAATCACAGGTGTGCCCTCACTCGCACACCCAACCACGTGCCTCACGACCAATTCCAGCGTGCATTCCCACTCACGCTCTACCATTCCAGGTGTGCATCCTTCCATTCCAGGTGTACATCCTTTCTCACCTGTCACAACCAACTCACGCTCCGTGTCACTCTTACTACTCTCACCTCCACTCTTGACAGCACACTCACCCTTACTCTCGACAGCGCACTCTTTCCTCATGCACCCGTCCGTTACACACCTTTCTCGCGCACACTCTTGCGCACACTCTCCCGTCACACCCTCTGTAACACTCACCACAGGTGTACACTCTTCCTTACTTTTGACAGCGCACTCTTTCCCCATGCACCTGTCCGTCACACATCTTTCTCGCACACCCTCTCCCGTTACATCCTCTGTAACACTCACCACAGGCGTGCATTCTCCCTTTACACCCTCCGTAACACTCCTCATTACGCGCTTCCATGTGCTCCCTCGCACACGCGCTACGACCGACTCACTCTCGACAGCACCCCCACTCCTTGGCACGCACTTTTTCCTCACACACCCCAGAGTCGGACTTTCTCGCACACCTCCTTTTTCGCACACCAGACCTGTCACACACTTCACCAACGGCCTCTCACGAACACCCGGGTCCATCTCGACCCCCAAACTTATTAAATCACCTGGCGCATCATACGCACGACCATATTGGTCACCACTTACACCGGGTCCTCTTCCTCTTCGCTTCACCTCCATCACCTGCGAATCCCTCATCCGGTTAATGAGCACATCATCACGATCCGAACACAGACTTTGGACCAATTCTTTTACCTCCTCCTTTATCTCTTTCTTATCCTCTCTCCATCACTTCTTAATTTCGCTCACCCCTTCTTCCACTTCCTCTAATTTCTGCTTCACCTCCTTCATCTCCTCGTGCGCCCCCTTAAGTTCTTCCTCTACGTCCTACGTCCTTTTTCATCTCCTTCTGTGTCGATTTTAAACCCTCTATTACCGCTGTGTTCTTCTTTACCTGGTCCCCCAACTCCTTTTGTCCCACTGTCAGTTGTTCTACTCCCAGCGTCAACTCCTCTATACCACCTTGCAATTTTACAGTCCCCTTTCTCACCTCCTTCTCCATGCGCTCCTCACAGTGCCTCACCTCCTCACGCACTCCTCCGACCTCCTCACTCACACCTCTTCTGATCTCTTCCCCCATCACTTGCATCTCCTGCCCAGATGCCACCCTCATCTGCTCCATTTCCTCCCTGTGAGCATCCAATTTAGTTTCTACCCCCATTCTGACCCCTCTATCTGCTGCCACATTTGTTTACCTTCCCTTTCCGCTTGGTCCCTCATGTCCCTCAATTTGCCTTCCATACTGTTTTCTAACCCCTCTAACCCCTTTTTCATCCCTTCCATTTGATTCTCTTGAGCGGCCATTCTGTTTTCTACCCCCGTTAACCCCTCCTGTATTTCCCCTAATCTATTGTCTAATCCCTCTATTCTACTCCCTAACCCTCCGATCTGGGCCCCCATGTCCTTCCTCAATTTCTCGCTATTGGACCCCATTTGGCCCTCCAATCGCTCACCCTGAGCCTCTATCCTGTTTTTCAAACCTCCAATTTGGTCTCCCATTTGTCCCATAAGGGCCCTCATTTGCAGGAAAAAAAGGTTTGAATCCACCAGGGGCGCTGCTACGGTCGCGGTCGCCGTAACCATCTGCGAGGCGCCATTTTGCGCGCCCGTAACCTCGTGCGCGAGGACGCCATTTTGCGAACCTGCCGCCCTCACTGCTCCGCTCTCCTCTTGTCCCTCAATTTGGTCCTGGATCGACCCTGCCTCACTCTCCTCTACCGGAACCCAGCCGTCTTGATCCGCCATAGCGCGACTTTCAAAATTCGGGTTTTTATTTTAAAACAAAACAAATTTCGGTTACTTGTAATTTTGAGCGCGTTAAGCGCGCTTCGGGTTCGATCTCACTCCTCGACACCAATTGTTACAGCCAATAGTACAATTGGTGTCCAAAATTTGGGCTAAATAAATTTAGTCCCAGGTCCGAATCCAACTCCTGACAACCAATTGTTACGGACACGGCTTAGATGTTATGATGGGCCGAGCGGAATGGCCGCCGTGTTCGCACAGTTTACCCGATTCCACCCGACGTTGACCAAGTCGCGCTACGCTAAATAAATGAAGGAAAGGACACAACGGCTGGGATTAATGCAACGACACAAGGGGTACAGTTCTCAAGACCTCCGGAGGAGGATATAATTGGTGATGCAGAAACGGGTAGATTACACGGTAAGAGGTAAAGCACAGAAAGATAGGCACTTAAATCCAAGCTTATCTTACCCCAAACAGACCACAGATAAACGGGACAAGACTGACTTACACAGGGATTGATGGCAAGGAAGGACCTCCCTCAATGTTCTTGTTTGAGCGCCTCCAGTGCCACATACCATTTTAAAATTAAAGTATATATTTTCCTGACAACCATCAAAGTTTTCCGTCCACTCAAAAATATTTCCAACTTTTTTACCCAATTCACCGGTATTTAAATTAATTCTCTTATTTGTTTTGTAAATTTTTTTACCAGTTGTCTTTTCAATTATACCTATTTGATATTTTTCACATTCGTTATGTTTACCATTTATATACCAAGGTTGATTACACCTCCACTCTTTAGTCTGGTTGGTACTTGGTTCTATCATTTATATAATAGTAAAAAGGCGGCGGTAGCCCATTAAAATCCCTAACCCCCCCCCCCCCTTTTTTAACTTATCACTTATATACTTATATAACCATAAGGGAGACTATCAATTCCATTTTCTAAAATAAACCTCTTATCAGCAAAAGCCCCCAATGCTTTCTTATTCACCTCTTCTGAATATAATTTATGTTTATAACTTCTTATTCCATTAATCTTTCTAAACTCTTCTTTCTTTGTTGTTAAACAGTTATAATAATCCTTAAAGTTTAATGTTTCTTTAATAACATTTTTCTTTACACCTTTTAACTTCTTATCAGTCTTTTCAACGTTATTCACAATGTATTTATAAGCATAAGCCTTAGACCTCAATCCCACAAATTCACTCATGACATTTCCTCCTAATTCAGCCTTAAACTTTCCAATCACCTTTTTATTTTTAGAAGAGAACAACTCACTCTCTGGACTGTAATTACTAGTGTCATAGATATTAATGTCCTTTTTCATGTCTGAATAAACATCATCAGTATTAATTTGCAAAATAAAACTATCTGTATCCATATAAAGTAGATTAACATCATTTTGATATTTCTTCCTCAAGTTATTATAAAAGTAATCATACATTAATGACTTTGATAAACCAAGAATTGATGTTCCAATATAAATAGGTTTGTCCATTTCAATACTCTCTTTAATCAAATGGATCGCACAAAAGTTCTCAGTAAAGACCTCAGCTCTAGTAAAACTCGGTCTATTAATTAATTTTGATGCTTGTTTCCAAGATGTTGATAGTCTGATATTTTGTCTTTTCCTCACATTTTCCATGGTCTTACCAAAGACCGCATTATTCATCAATTTATAAAAGTCTTTCTCAAAATCTGTTTTTGACTCTGTTCTTCTTTGTGTATTAAAATCAATGTACTCCTTTAGCCAATGACTTTGATTGAACTTTAGAACCCTATGGATCTTCTCTACTCTTAGACCTTTTGATAAATATTGTTGCAAATTTCTTTGGTGCAGAACATAATTTTTCTTGTTATATAATGTAGTAAGTAATTTTTCTGTTGATTCACCTATATTAAATGATTGTTGATAATCACTTAACCACTCCTTCTTTGGACTTTCCTTTTCACAAGCAAATGGGAGATCTTTGTGTAGGTTATGAAGTTCCTCTGGATATTTCAAATCGACCTCAAAATAATAACCAACCTTTGAATCATCCAATTCTTTTTGTGTAGAGATACTTACATCTTGTAAAACCTTTTTGTAATCTTTTTCCTTTATTCATCTAAGTTTTCCATAAGGAAGAGCCTGAGACATTGCCCAGCCATGCAGGTTGTTCGCATCATAATACATCAAGTAGGAGCTCTCTACCGATGGATCATAATTTGGAATGTACTTGTTATTTGCTTTCGCATATCTCTTTGAACAGACTTGTGAAATTCCTCCTCTCTTTGCCTTTTCAATCATCAAAAGCATATCAACATCGGTTATCAAATCCAAACTTGTTTTGTCATTTTCAACATCGCACTCCAGGCCAATCCAGGTGCTGTGTAGTAGTGAGCAGGATCCAATCCATATCCAGTGCGACAAACAGATCTAAAGGCTTCAAATACATCGGCCAATAAAAGCACATCAGTTTTGAGATACAAATCGTGATACTCGCCAAGATTCTTGATGTTATATTTTTCCCAAACATTTTGTGCGTGTACATAATCTTTATCAGATATATGACTGTTGTTTAATTTGTTATAGAAATTTTCTTTTGAAGGAAGTTGTGTTTCATTGAATCTCTCAAATCTCAAAATATAGTCATAGGGGTAAATTCCCTTTTGTGTTAGAAAATCTTTATCCAAAAAATACTCTGAAAGACATGGGAACTCTTTTAGATTTTGAACCAAGTTAGCCAATGGACTTGCCATGAATATAAATGTATCAAGAAATCTGATATGAGTAATAGGAGATGTGTGAATTGTTTTTGTGAATGAAATGTATTTCTGAGCCGTGTTTGGAATTGCTGAGATACTTCCAGAAGTCTTTGAGAGTTCCTTGATAAATAGATGTGTATCATAATGAGCGTTGTTATGAAGAAAAACAGGAATGAAAGAGGGGAGTTGATAATTAATATTACAACTTTGATGAGCCGGGCCTCTATATTTACCAGTGAGATGACAATGGTCTCTAACCTTTAGACCTTTACCAATTTTCTTCTCACAAATATGACAGGCAACCTTTGGCTGTCTAAATTCTCTTTTTTCTTTACTTGTTAAGGACATTGGTTTATTGGTTTCTCTCATTATCTTGGTTAATCGGACACAGTCTTTTTCTAGTCGTTTCACAAACTCCTCTAGGGTATTTGAGCCTCTATACACCTCTAACTTGTTATATTCATCACCAACGGATGATTTGATATAATAACAAAAACAACAAGGAGTATGTTTTTGATATTTATTTGTGTATGATTCTTTTGGATCTGGAGAAGCAGTATCAATTTTTTCTAAAATACTTTCAAAATCAGCATATATAACAAATGGATGTTTTATTGTTTTATTTTCATCTTTGAATGTGATCTTTGCGCCTTTTTTAGGCATGTCGATTACCGTTGATTTATGTTCACCACAACAATTTGAATGTTTATCTAATCTTTCTTGTGTATGGAAGAAGTTAAGACAACGCATACAAATATATATTTTATTTGTTCTTTTACATACTTGTGGTTTTATTAATTTTGTAATATCTTTGATGTATGTATAATATGAATTTTCGTCTGAATTAAAATATAGAAGATTAATATGAGTTTGTTTACAATTGTCAGAAAGCTTTAAAACCTGAATGTTGTTTGTTTCTGTTAGACCATAAACATTAACTGATAAATTATTCAACTTTTCAAATTTAGGAATATCATTTAAAGTCATTGGAAACTTTAGATCTTTCATATTTAATGTATTCTCATATTTTTTATAATGAGATACTCTTTCATCATGAAAATGTGGAGGATGTAAGTGTGCTAGAATAGACCAGAGAAAACATTTATTGTCTTTATTTTTGATATTGATAACTGCTTTTCTATTTTTGATAACACTGGGTAAATCAATGTAAGAAGAAGCTTTTAGAGGATCTGATTTTAGAATATGAATGTCTGTGTAAATAATTTTTCCTATATTGAATCCACTTCCTACGATTGAATTATCCACATCTTGCTCTTGTTTAATAAGTTCATCATAGACTCCTGATGTTTTAAAATCTTGATATGAAGATATAAAGTGTGGCTCAGTTCTCATGTATGGTGTATATATAACTCCTACGTCCTTTGTCATTTCTAATTTTACTCCCATATAAAATTTAAGTGGTTTCATTTCTTTTAGTGTTTTTTCAAGCAACGTTTGAACAGCAGGTTTAACTATTTCTACAGCATCAACTATAGACTCTGGTTCAGGAGGTTTGAAGTTAAAGACTCTTATTTTAATATGTCCTTTGAATGCGCCATCAGAGTTTTTAGTTGTGATAAAATTTGATAAATGTTGATTTGTTTTAAGATGTATTTCGAAGCCTTTCTTGAGGATATTTTAATTACAGGCAGAACAGTGTTTTGTTTCCTTCTGAATAGGAGATAGTAGGTGAAGTAGATTAAATGTGTGTTTGTTAGTTTTAAGGTGTCTTTTGTATTGTTTATATTCTTGTTCACAAACGTCGCAATACGTTGCTTTGATCATATTTATATAGCAAAATTATACTTAAAGTAAAACACCTTTTTAGAGGCTTTTTTAAAGATGAAACTGTGCTTAAAGTAAAACACTTATAGAAGAAAGTGCCTTTTTACAGGCTTTTTATATATGAAACTATACTTAAACTAAGACACTTTTTCACTCAGAATCATCTGAGTCATAACTATCACATGAATACTCAGAATCATACTCAGAGTCATCAATAAAGCTACTCTCATAACTATCATTTGAGCACAAACTATTAGCATCATAACTATCATCTGAGTTCAATGAAATACTATCATCACCATCGTCCGAGTTCAATGAAATACTATCATCACTATCGTCCGAGTTCAATAAAATAGTAAAATCTTCACTGCTGTAATGACTCATATTTAATTAGCAGGAAAAATATTCCCATCAATATCTATATACTTTCTTTCATTAACAGATTCAATCTCTACATTTTTAATATCAAAAGTTATCTTTAAGTAATCTCTAACTATCATAGAACGAAATGACATTTCACCAGAAATATTAACATCATTCATTTTACTTAGATCTACACCCTTTGGATTATTAAAGAAAATACAAATGTCTCCTCTAGAATTATTAATGGTCTTATCATTCTTTTTCAAAGTATCACGATTGATCACTTTTTCAAGCTTTGAATAAATTGCCAGGAGTAGAGGAGAAACTTTTGTTAGATTTACTTTAATGGATGTCTTTCCAGGTATAGTTAGAGCTCTTCCTTTAAATGAAATCGAGGGGCTCATGTTATTTTCCATGACTGGTTTTACCCAAAAATTTCCATATTTATCTTTGTTCAATTTAACATCTTTGACATATTTTTCTATATCTTCCACCGAAGTAGAGATTGATTGAAATTTGTCTTTTGTGCTTTGAAACATTGTATTCATTAGCTAATAAACTTGCGTTTAGTTTAAATAAAAATTTACTATATAAATATGATAGAAGGATATTTAGAATTTCCAGACTCTCCATATGATAAATTAGAGAATTGTCCAGCTTGTGATAGAAAAGGGCTTAATAATGAGGGTTCATATAAACAATGTATTTTCTGTGATTATCTTCTAATTAATGATAATAAAAAATATAAAAAAAAATATAACTCTTTTAAATTAGAACCAAAAATGAATTACTTTACAAGATTATTAAGAGAGATGAATGTTAAGTATTATGATGATAATACACCATTTCTTTCAAGGGAAGAGACTCTTTGTATTGAGGAAATGTATAAGGGTTTAATGATGTTTATTATTCAAAATAATTTTAATGGAAATGTTAATACAAGATACTATATAAATAAAATAATGAATTATTTTGAAATTAAACCTGAACTCAGGATAAAATATAGAGTTTCTAAAATAGCTCAAAAAAAGTTAGATGACTTGTTTTCCAAATATATAAATGAATGATTTTTTACCCGTTTGGGAAAACAAGATAAAATTTAACAACCATAAAAATCTTCCAAATTCATTAAGATGTCTAATAGTCGGATCAAGCGGATGTGGAAAAACCTGTTTGCTTTTAAAGATGCTCCTTACCCCCAACTTTTTAGATTATGATAATTTAATAATTTTTACGAAGTCAAGTTTTCAACCCGAGTATCAACTACTATCACAAGGTTTTAATGCGGGTCTTAAAAAGGAAGACATTATCGGTTTATTTAAACTTCAAAACAAACTAAATGATTACAACATTGAGGATATAATACAACTATTTTGTGATACACAGAAATCAAAATCAAAACCCATAACTTGTATTCTCAGTGATAATACGAATGATATACCTTCACCTCAAGATTTAGATAAATCAAAAAAGAACCTCGTTATCTTTGATGATTGTGTTAATGAGAGAAACCAAACAGTAATGGATAGCTACTATACAAGAGGGAGACATTCTTCTTGTAATTGTATTTATCTTAGTCAGTCATATTTTCAACTCCCTCGTCGCTCAATAAGAAACAATGCTAATATTTTTATTTTATTTGAGTTAAATTCAATAGATGTAAATAATTTTTGGAGAGATAATTGCTCTACGTTATGTAGTAAAAAAGAATTTGAAAATTATATGAAACACACGATTGGAAAATATAAATATATTGTTGTGAAAGAAGATGAGATACTAACTGATATTTTACACACATAAATGACAACTATTATTAATCTTGTGGGTAAATCTGCTTCAGGAAAGAACTTTCATAAATCTAAACTCTTGAATAGTAAAAATGAAAAGATTGTAAGTTTTTTTTTAAAACACCCTATGATTTGTTTTGTAGGTACTACAACCAGAGCAATGCGACCAGGAGAAATAGAAGGGAAAGATTATTACTACATTTCAATGGAGGAACATATGCGATTGAGGAACGAAGGTCAAATATTTGAGGAGGTCTCTCTTGGTTCGACAAAATATTCACATTGTAAGAGTGAGTTAAATAAAGTAAAATCTAATGGTCTTGGGATTTTAGAAACTAATCCTGAAGGAATGAGACAAATTATTAAACATTTTTGTGGTGATGGAGTTAAGATTTTATCATTCGGTTTTGATATCGATGAGGAGACTCAACGCAATCGTATGAAAAGCAGAGCTACAAGTATTAGTGAAGAAGAAATAACAACTCGTATTAATACCAATAAAGAATTTGATGAAATATTTAAAGAAAAGCTTTTATTTCAACACATTTATTATAATGACGAAGAAAAGGAAAATTTTCCCATTGACCTTTACAATTCATTAAATGATATTTTTCAATAAATAAATACAGAAGATGAATACCGAAGAAAGAGCAAGAAAGTTTAAAGAACATCAAGAGTTGCTTTCAAAAGTTGTAAAGCAACAGGAAGAGATAAAGAAGAAACGGAGACAGAAACTAACTGGTGAAGAAGCCTTTGAAAGAAAACAAGAGGAATTTTTTTAATCACTTTTAAAAACTCATCAAACGATTTCACCTTCAGTTCTCACGGTAGAATTTACTCCGAAAAAACTTCAAATGCTCAAAGATTTTAGTCAAATGACAGAGAAAGAACTTGGAGAATTAGAATATGATGATGAAGGATTATTTCAGAAACTTGAGGAGGTAAATCAACCACCTAATTATGTTGTGGAAGCTCTTCAAAACAATGAATATTCGGCGGGTTCAAAAACCAGAGCAGGTCTCATTCCAACAGAAGAACCAGCACAGTTCCATCTTGTGAAAGAAAAGTTATTGATATTTAATGATAAATTGGTGTTCTTAAGTTCTGCTCAACCAAATGTTGAATTAACTCCAAGATTAATGTTTCTTCTAACAAACTCCGGATTCAGCGGTTCAAAATATTTTGATGAACCACTTGATATGGAAAATGCGGAAGATAGGGTATATATTGATTTACTAAACTCACTTGATTATGGAGTTTCTGTTGCCGGTAAAAGTAAGAAGAATGAGAAGGAGAAACATATTATTGATGCTTTAAGTAAGCTTGGTTCGGGTGTTAGCTTTCTTCCAAATGACCCATCACAATTAGTTAATCGGTTATTATTGTTGTTAGGTAGTAAGAAGGCTGGAAACAACAATTGTTTTAATGAAGCATCTGCCATTTTAGATCAGTTGATGAATATGAAAATAATTAATAAATGTCAATACAAAGATATTTTATTAGATATTAAATAAGAGGAGAAGCATAATTCTTAGTTTTAATTTCACAACGAGTGATTACACAGCTTAATTCCCTTACCCACTACAACTTGACCCCCTTACCTCATATGAGGCTGCTTTGTTGTCAATGGAGACTTACAATACACTTTTTTATATCACAGAGAAAAACAACAAGTTTAGTTATAATCCAGGAAGTGGGTACAAAACTATAACAGTTTCACCCGGAGCTTATGAGATTTCTCAAATATCTTCTGAAGTCTCTCGCCTTATGAAAGAAAAAGGTGATGAACCAAAAAATATTGTAATAGATATTCAAAAACACACTTCAAAATCAACTATTAAACTTAAAAATAATTATAAAGTTGATTTCACGATTGAAAAATCGTTTAGAGAGCTATTGGGTTTCTCTTCAAAAAAGATTGAAACTAACGGGACGTTTTACAGTGATAATGTCATTCAAATATCCTCCGGTATAAATTCAGTATTAATTCATTGTGATTTGATTGATGGTGCTTATAATGATGGAATAAGAACAAATACAATATTTTCATTCAGCGCATACTCAACCCCGATTGGTTATAAATTTAATATGGAACCAAAAAATCTTGTCTATTTACCTGTGTCAGGAAAAACCATATACAGAGTAAATTTAGGATAACCGATCAAGATAATCGTATGATCTCCTTTAATGAAGAAATTATATCCATCAGAATTCACCTACGTGAAGTTTTTCAATAAATAAATAATGGTTATTGTGAGAAAACACGAGTTGGGAAAATATAAAGTAATTACAGGGGATGGGATGTTCCTTTCACCATACTATAAGGGTGAAGGTATGTTTCTTGGTAGAGGATACTATAAACCAAAGAGACAACGGGGTGTGGGACATCAATTTAGAAATAAAGGAGATGGGATAATTGATACTCTAATGGGTATTGGTTCAACCATTCTTAAACATAAAGACCTAATTGGTTCAACTGCCTCTGCCGTGGGCTCAGTTGCGGGTGCTATAAAGAGTATAAAAGATGCTCAAAAGGAGTCTCATAAATTACAAGCAATCAAAGAAATAAAAAAAGGGAAAACTCAACTATCTTCACAAGAACGACAAAAAATCATTAAAATACTTGGGTCAGGGTTTCAACAATTTTAATGCTATATAAATACAAGTATGGAAGCAATTGATAGTATCTATGATTTGGATGATACGATTATCATTTCAAACTCCACTAAAAAGGAAGACTATTTCAAGGTAAATGCTATAACAGGAACAGACTGGAATTCAAATGGAACAAAAAGTTTTGAAATAAATAATCAACAAACTTACTTGAATATAGCTGATAGTTTCTTGCTGTGTAAATTTAAATTCACTAAGGCTGCGAATAATACAAATGCTACACTCGTAAATGATTTCTTCTGGAAAATGTTTGATAGTGTCCGCCTGTATATTGGAACACAAGAGGTTGAAGCGGTTGATTATGTCTCTGCTACATCTGAAATGATGAAATTTACACTATATTCGTTTAGTGATAGAATGGGTAAGGGAGCTGTTGAAGGTTTTATTCCTGATATGTCAACGGGAACAAATGCTGACCCTGGTTATAGTCAAAGGAAGTCAATGTATGATGATGATACAAAAGCAGAGAATAGTTTTACCGTAGCAGTACCTCTTAAAGGTATATTTGGATTTTGTGATTATGATAAAGTTTTGTATGGGCTTAAAATTAGATTTCAACTACAAAGGAATGATAATATAAATAGATTGCTTTTTGGGGCTCAAAATGCTTTTGGTGATAATAATAAATTTGTTATTAATGATTTGTGTTGGTATATTAGTGAATATACTCCTAATCTTAAAACGGAAGAGATGTTAAATAGAAGACTTAACTCAAAGAAACCACTAAATGTATCATACCTTAAAAGAAGATGTCAACACGTTAAACTGGACACACTACCTACACTTGGAATTTAGGTGTTCTTCAAGGAAAGCCACGATACCTATGGCTCATTTTTAAGAAACCAGATGCGGATGAAGGTACTGATAAGAATAATGCGCTGAGTGATAATGCTAAGGTGAAACTACTTCGGGTTTCTCTTCATGGTATATTTTATCCGCGAGATAGATTGGAAATTGATTGGGAAAAAAATGATTATGCGGAAGCCTACAAGTCTTTCCAAAAGGTGTGTGAAAGCAATGGTAATAATGATCCTATTTTGGATATGGTTGCGTTTCAAAAACTTTATACAATCTACGCAATTGACCTGAGTTCTCAAAAGGAAACTATAAAGTCTAATAGAGTGGATACTTCTCTATACATTGAAAGAGGAGAGAATGAAGAAGTTGATGCTTATTGTTTGCTTTTGGAGGAAACAGAATTACAGATTAATACAGATAATGGTGTTTTGATTAATGTCACATAGGTTTTTTCTCATAAATAAATGAGTCGGAAAGAACCGGTATATGTTAATCAAATCGATCTTAATAAATTAACATCTTGTATTCAAAATCAAAAGCCTTGTATTATTAATGTTAATACAATTCAAAGCAAAGGAGCTGTAAGAATTGATGTTTTACTCACAAGAGAGCAGGTAAAAACACTAAATGATGCTGGATCACTTAAAATTAAAATGACAAAACCTATGTTAAAGAAATATTCAATACAAGAGGGAGGATTTCTCCCATTTCTAATTCCTTTATTTGCTGGTTTAAGTGCGGCGGGAGCATTGACTGGTGGTATTTCAGCAGCGGTAAAAACTGCTAACGAAAGGAAGGCACAACTAAAAGCTCAAAAAGAATTGGAAAGACATAACAAGGAGTTGGAGAAACAAATTAGTGGAAGTGGTGTAATTGTAGATTTTGCTCAAAAACTTGAAAGTCTACCTGATAAAGCTAGATTGTTGGTTGGAGATATGCTTTCCTCTATCGCTCAAGCGGGTGTTAAACTAACTAAACGGGGTAATGGATTGTATCTTTCTCATAAATAAATGCATAAATGGTTTAAACAATTTGGAAAGAATACAACGTCAAATATAGAACTAGCTAAGTATTGTAAAACACTAAAAATTGATAATGTGGTTATTTGTATGAGAGATGAATTAATACATATATATAAGAATACAAAGAATATTATTATGAATTTAGACACACAGAATGGTTCTCATTGGGTTTGTATTCATAATAGTCAGGATAAATATTATTTTGATAGTTATGGTATGCCACCGCCTGTTGAAGTAATACAATTCTTACAGAATAGTGTTTATCAAACATTTCAAGTTCAAGGAATTAATTGTAAATGTTGTGGTCAATTATGTTTATATGTATTATTTCAACTCAACAATAATGAAAATTTTTATGATATCATTTTAAATCTAATATAAATGACTTATGTTGGAAAAGATGGTTCTATCTTTGGAGAATCCTCTCAGGATATTGATTTATCAAATTATTATACAAAGGCACAGGCTGAATGACAAAAATATAGTATAAGTAAAAATATTAATTTGAAGAATACTTATAAATTAATCAATTATCCAAACCCTACAGATGCGAATGACTTAATTAGATACAGTGATTTATCACAATATATATTTTTAAAGAAAACAGCACATTTTGTTAAACAAGTAAAATTTACAACCACAACATCTGGTTATACTGACCATACACCTTTCCTCATTGAATTTAACTACCTGCTTACAATTGAATTTTATAAAGAAGGACATATAGTTAATATGCGAATTAATAAATGGGGGTATGATATGCCTGATTTAGGGTATAATTGGTCTTTTTCAATAAACATAGAAGACCTACATGATTTTAATCAGTCTCGTATAGAAGAATATTATCCGCTTGGTGAGGATAAGGATTTATGTGGAAGTACAATTAATAAACAACAAATACATGGTTTTAAGAAAAGAAAAATATATGATAGTATAGCGATGGTTAGCATGACAAAGAAGGAAGGGAATGAGATAAGGATAGAAAGCCGAGGAATACAAACCGATTTGGTAGTGGGAAGATGGGGTGGTATTACCTGTCATAATATTAATCTCACATATATTTCTGATACATAAATGGCAGGAAGAAGACTACAAGAGAATTATAATTTTTGTATTCAAGGATATCTACAAGAAAAGGGTGCTCGGTATTACATACCTTATGATGTGGAGCATATACATGGGAATTTTGTCATTAAAAACTGGCCTTATACTGATATTGTTAAACCCACAAATAGAGACTTGTTCAAAATATTAAATAGAAATGAACTTCTCAAAGTTATGAAATATAAAACTCTTTTAGAAATCATCAACAAATCTTATTGGTATCCTATTATGAGAAAAATAATTATAGATACAAGAATATCTCAAAATCCAGATGAGTATATGTATAATATTCTTTGGGGCTCAAACTCAAGGGTAGCAAGGGATGAGGAAGGAGTTGAAGAAGAGAAGGAGGAAAGAGAGAAAAAGGAGAAGGAGGAAAGGGAGAAAAAGGAGAAGGAGGAAAGGGAGAAAAAGGAGGAGGAAAGGGAGAAAAAGGAGAAGGAGGAGAGGGAGAAAAGGGAGAAGGAGGAAAGAGAGAAAAGGGAGGAGGAAAGAGAGAAAAAGGAGAAGGAGGAGAAGGAGGAGAGGGAGAAAAAGGAGAAGGAGAAAAGGGAGAAGGAGGAAAGCGAGAAAAGGGAGAAGGAGGAAAGAGAGAAAAAGGAGAAGGAGGAGAGGGAGAAAAAGGAGAAGGAGGAGAGGGAGGAAAGGGAGCAAAGAGAGAGGGAGGAAAAATATAAAAAGATGGAAATCAGTGAGATTCGTAAAAGATTGAGTGTATTACAGCAAATAAATCAATCTCAACGCACCGAAGAGGAAAATAAAGAATTAACAACTCTTACTAAGATAATGATTTTAAAAATGGTGAGATGAGTTAAGCGAGGAGATTTACATGAAGAAGACAAAGGTCATATAGTTGATGATGTTGGTGTTATTGACTTTAGTTAGTTTTTATTTGTAAATAAATGGAGGAGAGAGTGAAGGCATTCCTAAGGATTCTTTATGTTTTAAAAATTAAGATAGAAATGTATATTGTTATGGTCCGCGGTTAAGGATGTTGTTTGCCGAGCGGAGGCGCCGCGGCCGAACAGTTGTTCCCCGAATAAACCCGATTCACCCAAACGTTGGCCGTATCGCGCCACAGATATTCAATGTGGAAAAGACTAAGACGACGAATGCAAAGAGGAAGAAGAAGAAGACGTACAGAAGAGTAACGGGGTTTATTATTTACACACACATAAGCAAAAAGAGCAGTCACGATTATTTACAGGTGACATGAAAACGCAGGTGACACAGTGAAAATTACTAGCTTATACAGACTTAGTTTACTACCCAGGACAGCACGAACAAAACAAACTCACGTACGCCAATGGATGGAAGGGTAGGAATCGTTTGGAGGGATGAGCAGGTGGGATCACAGGGCACAGTGAGCGGGTCCACTCCGGGCGGGAAGCGGGGAGCCAGCAGCTCCTTGTATTCGGCTTTACAGCGCACGCCGGCAGCTCCTTGTATTCGGCTTTACAGCGCACGCTGGCAGGGTCACTCGGCTGGTTGAAACGGGGCTGGTTGAAGCGGCTCTTTGTCAAAGGCTTTTCGTATCTCGCACGCAACAACGGTGCAACTCTCAGCTCTCTTGGACCTCACAACCCAGCTCTCTCTTGGACCCTGTTTGCGACTCTCGTGTAAAAGCTCCTCTCCTTTCTCAGCTCATCTGCGATCTGTTGGGGAATGTCCCGCAGCGGGTTATATAGGCCCCGCCCCTCAACCTTCGCGAACCTCCTTGATCTTTCTCTCCAAGTCCAACCCCTTGTTCGTGGTTGGTTGAGTGGGGCTGACTCACTCCTCCCCTCTCTGATGAGGTGGGGACCCGCCTTTCTTCCCCAACCCTGCCTTGTGGTCAATGGCGGCTTTGAAGGGGATGTAATTGGCAATCGAGGCTTGGCAATGACGAAAGGGGGAAATGGAGGTTTTTGGGAATGGGAATGAAGGGAATCTATCTCTTTTACTTGGTGCAATGGAGTGTCATTCTAATGGAAGACAAGGCCTTACTCTAAAACACATAATAAGATATAAGGTACTCAACAAGGGTCTTATCGTGTCCTTCAATGTGGTGTTTCATGGAATTAACTACCGGGACGCCCTTTTTACCTTTACACAACTCTGGAGGCAGGAGGGGTCATATTCAAACAATGTTACACAACAATTTACCACAATACGATACATACAATCAAAAAAATGCAATCCTCATATCCGCAACAATATGTTGAAAACCAAAAAGGTTTTGATACTCTGTTGGAATTTTTCTGATAAATAAATATGAGTTATTGTCTCAAATGTAAAAAGAAAACCAAATCTAAAAATATCTCTTATGTTAAAGCGAAAAATAATAGAGTTCATCAAAAAGGAATATGTGAAGTGTGTGGCTCTAAAAAGTGCCAATTCATCTCTCCTAAAAGTGGAGGAGACATACAAAAGTTTCTGTCAGGAAGTAAATTTACAACAACTGGAATTCCTGGGGAACTACATCTACCTGGATATTCTTTCTGTGGTCCTGGAACAAACCTGGATAAAAGATTAGATGAGGCTGACAATCCTAAACCTTGGTCCAAGCCGATAAATAGGGTTGATGAAGTGTGTATGGAGCATGATATTGCTTATGGGAATACCACTACATTGGATGAAAAACCTGAAGCAGACAGAGAAATGTTGTATAATTTGTCCTTGATACGAAATCCTACATTGAGAGAGAAAGTTGATAGGTTTATTGTGAAAAAAATGATAAGTGCTAAATTGAAACTTGGTCTTGGTTATTTCCCAAAAAACTATTAAACTCCAATGATGTTATCAAGACTGAGGAGCTTTTGGCTAATGAATTACATAAACCTATAATCACAAAGTTTAAAAGAAGGAAAGTTTATTCTAAATACACCGACCACATATGGTCCGCTGATTTAATCGAACTAAATAATGATAAGGGATACAGGTATGCTTTAACCGTTATTGATTTGAGGAGTAGATTTGCCTGGGTTGTTCCTTTGAAAAACAAGAGAGGTAATACTTTAATGTTAGCCTTTAAGCTAATATTTGATAGGAATAAAAGGAAACCAAAGAAGTTATGGACTGATGAGGGAACAGAGTTCTATAACAAAATATTTATGAAATTTCTTAAGGGGAAGGATATTAAATTATACAGCACCTTTAATGAAGGAAAAGCAGTTGTTATTGAGCGTTTTAATCGTACTTTGAAAGAGAGACTATATAAAAAATTCACACAACTCGGTTCTCAAAAATAGGTGTATTTAATTCAGGATATTTTAGATAATTACAATAATACAGTTCATTCATCAACAAAATCAAAACCATCGGAAACATTTACAAAATTAGAATATGAAAAGGAGATTAATTTGAGAAAGCCCAATTTTAAAGTTGGTGATATTGTAAGAATATACAAATGGAAAAGTCATTTTGAGAAAGGTTATACACAAAAATGGACTCGTGAATTATTTAAAATCATTGATGTAATGGATACAGTCCCTTGGACCTACAAATTATATGATTTAAATGGAGAAGAAATCTTAGGTTCATTTTACTCGCAAGAATTACAAAAAACACAAGGAAGCAGCTAATACCCTTGAAAATAATAAATAAATAAATAAAATGTAATGGGGATACGTTTTTAAATCTGTGAACCCCAAACACAGAATCCCACAACTTTTTAGTTGGGGCTTAACCTTTATGTGTGTATAATAGGGATACGTTTTTAAATCTGTGAACCCCAAACACAGAATCCCTCAACTTTTCAGTTGGGGCTTAACTTTTGTGTGTGTGTGTATGTGTGAGTGAGTCATAATAATATACAAACCCTAACCCAACCCCATCCCTAACCCAACCGCATCCCTAACCCAACCCCATCCCCAACCCAACCCCATCCCTAACCCAACCCCATCCCCAACCCCATCCCTAACCCAACCCATCCCTAACCCTCACATTCAAAATCCCACCCTAACCCAACCCCATCCCCATCCCTAACCCTCACATTCAAAATCCCACCCTAACCCTAACATATTCTTTTTTCTTCTTCTTTTTTAAATACGTATTTCATTTATTTTTTTTCCTCTTCTTCCTATTCTGTCTTTCAAGGCTTTCACGTTTGAAGAAGTAGAAATGGGAAGAAAGAATTTTCCAGCATTTTTTTCCTCGAACTTTCTTGATATTGCTTAAATCAAGCGTCATTAAACAAAGAACATTGTTCATTGCTTTAGAATGCAAAGAGTCTCCAAGATGGACCCCACAGGTAGAGTCTCCAAAATAAAACCAACTTTCCAAGTTCCCAAGGTATAACCACATTCCTGTTGAGCCTCCAAGATAGGTATCACATTCCGAGTCATCAAAACAAAACCCCTATTCCGAGTCTCCAAAAATATAACCATCTTTCCAAGTCTCCAAGGTAGAACCACAATTTTCAGAAATATTGGGGGTTTCCGTGATAAGTCTCACATCGTATAACTGCAGACCATCAGGGAAAACTTCCCTTTCCCAATTTTTTTGGGTTTCTATGATGTGTCTCACATAGTATAACTGCAGACCATCAGGGAGAACTCTCCTTGCCCAATTTTTTAGGGTTTCTGTGATGTGTCTCACATCGTATAACTGCGGACCATCAGGGAGAACTCTCCTTGCCCAATTATTTAGGGTTTCTGTGATGTGTCTCACATAGTATAACTGCGGACCATCAGGGAGAATTCCCGTTTCACAATTTTTTAGGGTTTCTATGATGTGTCTCACATAGTATAACTGCGGACCATCAGGGAGAACTCCCCTTTCCCAATTTTCAGAAATTTGTGGGTCTCCAATGTATGACTTGTATTCTGGCTCATCAAGGTAGAACTTGTTCAGTGGGTTTTGTTTTGATAACTCACAACAAGTATCATCATGGTAAAACTCTTTTTCAGGATTTTGTGGATCTCCAAGGTATAACTCTTTGGCTGGGTCATCAAGGTAGAACTCGTTCTGGGGGTCTTGGTTGTTCAAAATGTCTTCAAACAAAAAAATAACCATCCCAAGTTGTGTTAAAAGCAGAATTTTCATTTCGTATCTCAGATACAATTTCCTGTGAAAGAAAATAACAATGTATTAATTTAATACAATATTTTTATTTGTATAAATCAAGCTCTATGAATATTAAAATAAACTTTGTTAACTCTTACACGAGTCTCATCTAAAAAAAAAAAAAAATTAAAATAAATAATTAAATAAATAATTAATTAAATAAATAAATAAATAAATAAATAAACAAACTTACCTCCATTGATAAGAGGTTCGAGTCCAGTTCATCAATCTGAAGGTTGAGTTCTACACAGGTAGTAGGACTCCAAGGAATAGCAAAGTTATCCCATTCCATTTCGGCATAGTAGTCCATTCTCAAGTGAAGCAGAAAGCGTGTTTGAAAAAGCCTGTGTGGTCGGTGCCTTTTATAAGAAGGGCTGGGTGTGTGTCATTTCCTGTGGAAATTCCCTGGGCAAACCTGGGCGTGTCTTAACTGGAAATGATGTGATGGAAATTCCCTGAAAATGATGTAATGTATTACCTGGAAATGATACAATGCTGAAGAGTTTATAAAGTGGGTGGGACTTAACAAAGTGGGTGGGGCTTAGCAGAAGTGGGCGGGGGTTAGTAAAAAAGGGGCGTGGCTTAACAAAAAGTGGACGGGCTTAGTAAAAAGTGGGCGTGGCTTAACAAAAAAGTGGGCGGGGCTTACCAAAAAGTGGACGGAGCTTAACAAAAAGTGGGCAGAGCCTACCAAAAAGTGTGTGGCACTGGAGGCGCTCAGACAAGGACATTGAGGGAGGTTTATCATTTTATTTTATCTCAGTTAAAATATCTTGATAAAGACCCAAACTCAAACATCTTTTTTGTTAATATATTAGATGGTGAAGGGAGTGGCAAGAGAATTAAATTATTTCCCATGCATAAACAAATATTTGTAGGATCGATGTTTGAGTGGTCTACTCGGGATCATTGATAGTAAGAGTACCATAAGACCAAGGGGGAATCATTGTTTGAGTGGTCTAATGAACAACATTAAGGATAGGTGTCAAAAGGCTAAAAGGTTCGTAAAGAGGTGAGAGGAAAATTAACATCTAAGTGAATGGGTCGATGTTTGAGTGGGTCAAAGATAATCTGCCAGATGATATGTAGAAGAAGGATTACAGGTCTATAAGGGAAAACAAATATTTGTAGTGTTTGAGTGGTCTAATGAACAACATTAAGGATAGGTACTATAGACAAAAGGTTCATAAAGATTAGGGTGGGAGAAATAGAGGTGTTAATGGGCAATGAGGTTAAGAGGAAAATTAACATGTAAGTCAATGGGAAAATGAGAGTGTCCCAGAAGCAACATATATACACTACTAGACAGAGAGAGACAGACAGAGAGAGACAGACAGAGAGAGACAGACAGAGAGAGACAGACAGAGAGAGACAGACAGAGAGAGATAGACAGAGAGACAGACAGAGAGAGAGACAGACAGAGAGAGATAGACAGAGAGAGACAAACATTTTGAAAAGAAATATGGATATATGGCATTACTAAAAAAAGAAACCAAGCAATTGAGAGTTCTTGGGTTAATGGGATATAAATAAATGCATCTACAAGTTGATGGTTTAATGACATTATAGGGTCCAATGCAGAATGATTGCACGAACTTGGGAAAGAACTTTCAAGCCCTATGGGATAAATTGGGTATTACAAGCAATGGAGTTTCAAAATTTAGCTGCTGGAAGGAATTTTACAGTCCCATTTCAGGATTTCAGGAGTCAGGGTTTAATATCTGCCATCAATTTTGGCTGTCTCACGAATGAAGGATGAGTTGCCTTTAGTGGTTGCAAAGTCGAATTTGTGGAGACCAGGCAAAATTGAAGAAAAATATATGTCAGATATGACCCTACTACAGAACAGTGATTCATCAATTAGCATGAGGTAAGGATCAGAGGTGACGACCGATGATCTTCCATCTCAGTCAATGGATGGACCTATCCTGACATCATTGGGGAGGGGGCGTATACATGGAGTCATCTAGAGTGATTAATGTGATATTATTGATGAATATTGATCTATGTATGGATATATATGTGTGGTTACCATTGTGTGATTCCCCCTTCGACAGAACGAGATACCTGCGGATTCACCCATTTCATACTGACCCGTTTGGCTCATCTAATGATCTGTGAGATTGGGTTGTGCAAAAGCCACAGGTGAGAGAGATTCTCTGGAGGTCACCGTTTGAACAGGTGGAGAGATCCTTCCTGGAGGTACGAGTGAAGCTTTAGAGGAACAAGCTACAACACATCCAACGCTACTTTGATAAAAGGTGGAACAAACTCCAGTAGATTTTATTTACAGTACATATAGTACAGGTGTGTACAGGTGCATTCCAAACCGCAGATCCTAGTAATCTACCTGGTACATTGAGTGAATATTGAGTGTTATTCACATACAGGCAAAATGGGAAATGGAGCCTGCAAGAATACACAAGGACAACCAGAGATTCCACAAAAAGGTACTTGTACATATCATATGTACGACCGCTATGGTGCCGAAGCTATAAGGCAGGTCGAGAATTGGTATTTGTGGACAAAGGGACATGCTGAGGAGTTTCCAAGAGATTGTACATTTGAGCGAAGTCGATTGGAAAGATTGGGACAAAGATTGAAAGCCAGGAAGAGACAGAATCTAACGGTAGACTGGCTTGCATTCCATCTTTGGGATGGTGAATCCAGACAATGGGAGCAGAAAGAACGGAAAACGGATCTAGAACTTAAGATAAAAAGGATACAGGATACCGTGGAGGAGACAAATGCACAACTGCCCTCGAAATTAGGAATAAAAGTGACAGTTGTCCCATCTGATTTCCATTTGTCTCCCCAAAAAGGACGGTACAGATAATTTTTTCGTGTTTCAGGAGATAACCAGAGATTGCAGTGGTAACTCAGGGATGTAGAGATGCAGCCCAGCAATACAAGTGCACAGGTGCACAGACCAGGCAACGACAGAAACCGGTGTTTCCAGTGTGGAGAGATGGGACATTGGAGAAGAAGATGTCTGTATGCCAACAGGAGGACAAGTTCATAGGGTAAACCAAGATCAAGGGTACCACTGCTTACCGGTACCTCAGACAACGATTAGGCCTTCATTGCGGCAAATCCCAAATGTCGATTGGCCTCAACAGATTAGATTACTGGACAAACATGAAAACTGTCGATGATTCTTGCATCTGAAACGTTTTTTCAGAGCAAGAATGATTCAGGTTTCTTTTGCTTATTAGCAAATTAGTAATTAATTGATCAAATGCCGAAATTGGATCTTTTATGTTGGGCACAAAATTTTAAATTTACAAAGTTGGAACAATTGCTTTGCAAATTTTTGAAACCAAGTGACAAGTCACATGATGATCAGGTGGGAATTTCGGACTATTGTTCCACATGATTGATAGGTCAGTGGTCGACTGACATGCAAATGGATGTGTAGTCAAATTTGGATAAATTATGGTGGGAACTGAAAGGGTAATTTCAATGTGACATCATTGGGGTTTTCTAAAAATAAACCTTTGGCCCATTTGCGTATTAGCATTTATAAAATTGAAGGACAAATTTTATGAAAATGAAATAAAATTGACACCCATCCTGATCTGTAAATTAATGGTTCCAACGCAAACAAATACGCATAATGCATGTATGTGTGGGTATTTTTGTGTGTCAATGTAAGTGTTTTTGTTTTTGTGTATCAATCTTACAAGATTGTTGACAACGACAGTGTGCATTGTCTGAAAATAGATAGTTCCATGGGGATGGGATCGCATATCGAGAGAATTCGTAAAATAAAAATAGAAATACAGTTTGATTATGAAAATTATCACTTTTGTCAAGGGAGATGGAGAATAAAGATTTGATTTGCTGAGTTATGAGCAGCTATTCATTAATAGTAAAAATTGGGAGTAATCTTGGGATTTCACTTTGATAGAATTTATATGAGAATAACAGCTATTTATGGATATGAGCTTCATAAAAAAATGTGGGAGTACAAAATTAGTCAAATTTGGGGGAGGTCTTTCACTGACTTCCCAGAATACATAATTTACACAGGGTAAACGAATTAATTTATCATAGTGGATTGTTAACAGCAGCCTGAAAATGTCCTGAGAGGGTGCATCCATGTAATCAGAAATCCCAGAATTGTTTTTACAAACAACATTTTGGTAGAGGTCTTGTGTGGACGAGCACTCGCTTGGTAGATTTTAAAAAAACGGTACTGCATGTTGGCAGCCATTTTTGCGGACACCAGGCCAAACAAATTGAGAGGACATTGTAGTTAAATACGTAAGTTACACTTGGCAATTTTTTTTTTTTTAAAGGAAATTTGTTGAGATGGGAAAATTAGATCTGGTTATATAATAAATTTATTGACCCCTTGAAGTTAATTTCTTCGAATCATTGTTTCACTGGCATTTTGAGTTCACATTGGAAATAGTTTGGTAGAACTTTGGTTAAAACCTTTGGTTGCGGTATTTTGGAACGAACTGATAAACCATAGGAGATTGATAAGAATAGAAACAAACAAAAAAATGGACCCAAAGTGGAAAGTGGGATTCATGCCTCTCATTGCAAGCGAGCACATGGGGCAAGGGGCAAGGGAGGACGGTCCCACAGAAAATGAGGCTGCACCTAACAGCCCAGCAGAACATTCAGTGGCAGATAAATGATAGTCGTGATTTACAGTCATTTGAATTACATTTTAACACCCCTTGCATTGATAAACATTGCATTTTCAACATCTATTCCTACTTGGGATAGTGACATTTATTTGCCTACATGACATACAATTACCTACTGATATTAATACAGCATGAGTGATAATGTATCACAACTACACTCATGATCAGGGGATTTAGTTCAACCCCGGGAGATAGGGGGATCAGGGTAAGACAAATAATCTGATTTATGTTACATATTAAGGGATTTTCTTTATTTACCTTTTAGGAAGCTTGTTAGTTTGGTATATAATGTTGAATGTCATCGACATATAATTATGTTATAGGTATGAACATATACAAGGAGTAGCAGACTTGTTTGTGGGTTTAGTAGTTATATTGGCAATTGTTTTAGTGGTGGCTTGCTTGAAAGCCTTAGTGATGGTGTGTTTGAATAAGGTAACCAACAACACTATGATAATGCATGAAGTGACAAATGAGGAAAGAAATGTGGAACCACAAGAGGAAGATTTTATGACGACATAAATACTGAGATTACAAGATTAAATCAAGTGATGTTGCAAATGAATACAGTATAATTAAGATAATGGCATAACGACAATGTTATGAGTTGTGTCAATTACAAGATCAGTGAACTCATATCACCACGAGTGAAACACTGTTAGTAAAAAAAAAAAAAGGAAAAGGAAAAGTGGGGAGGAATTATGGTAATAATACATTATGCTTAATTTGTTGGTTTGGGAAAATTTTTGTTGGGAATTAGATATTCCTGTTTGTAATTGCAAATATATACAACGTATTTTCTTAGAGTAGTGCTAAAATACCTGCACGAGTTAATTTTTTAACTATATTAACCTGAAAGCAATTGTGGATGCTATTCTTAGTTTAGTAGTGAAATACATACCTGATTGAATATTATTTGTGTGACGTATATAAAGGAATATAACTTTTTGAATGTTTTAAGGGAAACAATATTGTTGAATGTGAAACTGTCGGAAGATATACATGATTATGCTGATTTCATGGTAAGATGTACCCTATCTGATTCAGTGTGTGTGGAAAGCAGATTCAGATGTGACTGAGCATAAGGATAAGACGAGATCACATTTGAAGTGGGTGCTAATGGAATTGGGAAGAAGTTCGAGAAAGAAAATTTGTGGCTAAAAATGAAGTTAATCATGGCATACACCCTCCTCCTCAAAGAATGATGAAGACATTCTCCTGTGTAACTTGGAGATGGCTGTTTACCTTCACCAAGGAAATTTATGTGACCATTTGCCTGGATCACACTGCAACATATGAAAGAAAGGCGATCACTTACTCTTGTTCGAAGGCTTGGAACATTCATCACATCAGAAGTTGCAGGACAACAACATTTTACCTGTGACCCCTACGAAATGCGGGGACATATGTTATTACTTCACCAACTTCCGGTGAGCCAGCATGGAGCTGCAAACAAATGGCTGTGCGTTTTCACAACAGCTGTGCACGATTCTGCTGGTGGCTCCTGGTATGGACCATGGATGACCTGAACACCATGGTCCCAACATCATTGTGGATGCATCTGGCATCCCTGTTCCACATCTTGCTGGCCAATCAACATCACACCAATACTTGCTGCCCACTCATAATGAGGGAGGAGGCAAGTCGACTACAACTGGGCGAAGGCCTTGTTCAGGAATCATTATGGTTTACAGCAAAAGTGGCACGAATGCTACATTGAGAGCAGGGTCAGTCGATGACTCTGCACAGTTATTACAACAGCGAAACCCTACACGAAGTAGTGCAGGTACTATGAAGACAGAAGAAAATGTTTCATACCTGAATTCAAACACAAGTGATCAGCCCTTCCTTTCAAACAAAGAATCAACATTTGTTTGGAGGCAAACGTTTTTGCCAGATGTTGCAGATGCCTTAAAAACGTGAAAATGGTGAAGTGAAATTGTTGTATCTTGGTGATGGTGAAGTGTTGTTTTGAAAAGATACTTGGGATGCAAATGCAATAGATTGAACAATATGGAAGGAGTCAATGACCAACGAAATGTTTTGTGATTCTTGCAGGATGACGGTGTATGCCTAAGGGAATTTAATTACCAAAGTTGTGGTTTGAGTACTTGTATTGATATTTGCTTGTAGTGATTGATTGTTTACTTATACTTGTATTGATGTTTACTTGTAGTGATTGATTGTTTACTTATACTTGTATTGATATTTACTTGTAGTGATTGATTGTTTACTTATACTTGTATTGATGTTTACTTGTAGTGATTGATTGTTTACTTATACTTGTATTGATATTTACTTGTAGTGATTGATTGTTTACTTATACTTGTATTGATATTTACTTGTAGTGATTGATTGTTTACTTATACTTGTATTGATGTTTACTTGTAGTGATTGATTGTTTACTTATACTTGTATTGATATTTACTTGTAGTGATTGATTGTTTACTTATACTTGTGTCGTGGAAGTGTGTTGGGACTCAAGACTCCAATGACCGGAAACAGGTTTACAAAAGATCAAGACTTTATTAACTACTAGTTCACTTGTTTCAATATAATAAGGAACTACAATACTATAACGAATTTAGTAATTCAAGTCGTTGGTTCTTCTTCGTTGGCCGGTGCTCTCCTAGCGCTGTTTTCCCGTTGCGTACTCGTTCGTTCCGTCGGGCAGAGGTTCTCGTGACAAGTGAGTCGACTCAAAGTTTGTCCTCGTTTATATCGGCACACTCAAGTTAATCCTCCGTGCGCTGAAGCTCCATGGTCATCCACAATCGCCTCCCTTCTGGGGAGTTTCTTCACCCTCTTTGCATCCCGATGTCCAAAACAATAGTGCGGGCACGGGAATGTGTGTTAGCCCGGGGTCGTAATAAAGGTGGACAAAGGACTCCCAGCTTCTACAGAGCGAGATACATTCCTGACATTCTTACGACCACCTGCTAGTACCTGCTTCGTTACCAGTTCCAACCAATGAGTTACACTGAGTTACACTTCCACAATTCCCTCATCTTTTTGTTTTTGTTTATATTAACCATTAATCTAAACATCAATATAAGTAAACAATCAATCACTACAAGTAAACATCAATACAAGTATTCAAACCATAACTTTGGTAATCCAATTCCCTTAGGCATACACCGTCATCCTGCAAGAATCACAAAACATTTCGTTGGTCATTAACTCCTTCCATATTGTTCAATCTATTGCATTTGCATCACAAGTATCTTTTCAAAACAACACTTCACCATCACCAAGATACAACAATTTCACTTCACCATTTTCACGTTTTTAAGGCATCTGCAACATCTGGCAAAAATGTTTGCCTCCAAACAAATGTTGATTCTTTGTTTGAAAGGAAGGGCTGATCACTTGTGTTTGAATTCAGGTATGAAACATTTTCTCCTAATGTCTTCATAGCACCTGCACTACTTCATGTAGGGTCTTGCTGCTGTAATAACTGCACGGAGTCATAGACTGACCCTGCTCTCCATGTAGCATTCTTGCCACTCTTGCTGTAAACCATAGTAATTCCTGAACAAGGCCTTCGCCCAGTTGTAGTCGACTTGCCTCCTCCCTCATTATGAGTGGGCAGCAAGTATTGGTGTGACGTTGATTGGCCAGCAAGATGTGGAACCGGGATGCCGGATGCATCCACAATGATGTTGGGACCATGGTGTTCAGGTCATTCATGGTCCATACCAGGAGCAACCAGCAGAATCATGCACAGCTGTTGTGACAAGGGCACAGCCGTTTGTTTGCAGCTCCATGCTGGTTCCCCGGAAGTTGGTGAAGTAATAACATATGTCCCCGCATTTCACAGAGGTTGCAGGTAAAATGTCGTTGTCCTGCAACTTCTGATGTGATGAATGTTCGAAGCCTTCAAACAAGAGTAAGTGATCGCCTTTCTTTCATATGTTGCAGTGTGATCCAGGCAAATGATCACATAAATTTCCTTGGTGAAGGTAAGCATCCATCTCCAAGTTACACGGGAGAATGTCTTCATCATTCTTTGAGAAAGAGGGTGTATGACACGATTAACTTCAATTTTAGCCACAAATTTTCTTTCTCAAACTTCTTCCCAATTCCGTTAGCACCCCCTTCAAATGTGATCTCGTCTTATCCTTATGCTCAGTCACATCTGAATCTGCTTCCCACACACACTGAATCAGATAGGGTACATCTTACCATGAAATCAGCATAATCATGTATATCTTCCGACAGTTTCACATTCAACAATTTGTTGTTTTTTTTCCTTAAAACATTCAAAAGTTATATTCATTTATATGCGTCACACAAATAATATTCAATCAGGTATGTATTTCACTACTAAACTAAGAATAGCATCCACAATTGCTTTCAGGTTAATATAGTTCAAAAATTAACTCATGCAGATATTTTAGCACTCCTCAGAGAAAATAAATTGTATATGATTACAATCACAAACAGGAATATCTAATTCCCAACAAATTTGCAAACCAATAAATTAAGCATAATATATTATTATCATAATTTCTCCCCACTTCTTTTTTTTTTCTTTTTTTTTTTACTAACAGTGTGTCACTCGTGGTGATATGAGTTCACTGATCTTGTAATTGACACAACTTATAACATTGTCATTATGTCATTATCTTAATTCTACTGTATTCATTTGCAACATCACTTGATTTTATCTTTTAATCTCAGTATTTATGTCGCCATAAAAGTCTTCCTCTTGTGGTTCCACATTTCTTTCCTCATTTGTCACTTCATGCGTTATCATCGTGTTGTTGGTTACCTTATTCAAACACACCGTCACTAAGGCTTTCAAGCAAGCCACCACTAAAACAATTGCCAATATAACTACTAAACCAACAAACAAATATTGGAGTATCTTAGCTGCCACTCCTCCAAATGTGTTTCCCAACCATGCAAAGGCACACCCTTTCATATAATTGTGGTATCTTGCTCCCTCTTGTCTGATTGTATCGACTATGTCATAAATTTCTTCTGAATTATCAGGTATGTACGTACAACAATCTGTACCAATGACTGCACATACCTCCTTTTTCCGCTAACAGCATATCTAACGCCATACGATTTTGTAATGCCATCGTTCTTGTTGCTGCCAGTTCTCTCGTATGTTTTTCCAATCCACTAGCTGTTTTATTTGCCAATGTTTCTATAGCCAATGCCATGTGCCTAAGTTCTCGCCCTGCCTTCCAGGTTCCATAAAATGGAAATATTACCATTCCAACCCATTCCACCATGCTAATAGTTCTTTTCTGCCTAGAGTGCAGGATATGCGTTGGTGACTTTGTTAACAAGCGCATGTGTGGAAGCACAAACCCAAGAAAACATGATCCTGACCATGTCAGTGGGAGATACGCATACGCCTTGTGTCCACATATAAAATATGTATTATTATAGGTCCATGTAGTATCTGACATCCAAGTTCCTTCCCAATACAAAGATATCATCTTTAAGCTAGTGTCCTTTACTGGGACAAGCAATCTCATATAGCCCAACTCGTAACTATAATGGTGGCAGGTGGAGTTTCCCATCAACTTATTATTCTCTGTGGTTCGATGTCGGATGAAACATAGGAGCCCTTTCATTTGTTGTTGAATAGTTACGTAAGGGGGCATAACTTCATTGTCATATTTAGGCCTATAACTGTCTGCAAATTCCTCACAGTGATATCCCCCTTTTTCCCAACTAGCATCCCCTAGCATCATCGACATTGGTAAATCAGGTCGTATTGTTGCTACCAACCTCTTTGGGAAGCGACTACATAATTCATCCAAACCAAAAGGAACTGCCTCCAATGGTACTCCGTTCTCACTAGAATGCGGCATTTGTGTGCATATCCAACCATTACTTTCATTTGCTATATCAGCCCTTGTGTGGGCTAAATGTAAAAAAGTATTAATCCCGTGTAATCCATCGGGTTCTAAAGGTGTGTCCCTTTCTTCCATCAAACTTCTCTTTTGCTTATGTCGTCCCGCATAATCATATTTCTGTATGTCGGCCACCAATGTTGCGTTTTGTTCTCTTATTACCCCGAAACAATGCATGCAACACAGAGTCCCCACTTCTAGAGAACTCATTCCTAGGATGAATATCACCATTTTCAAGGAGTATCCGAAGTAGAAGTCTCTGTTTTCCCCTGATTTGTCGGCTTGTCTTGATAAGGTCTTTCCCTTTGTCCCACCTGTAGCCATCTGTAAAACATGTGAGCTACCCCTTTTATATGTTCATACCTATAACATAATTATATGTCCATGACATTCAACATTATATACCAAACTTCCTAACCTTTGTAAGCTTCCTAATAGGTAAATAAAGAAAATCCCTTAATATGTAACATAAAACAGATTATTTGTCTTACTCTGATCCCCCTATCTCCCGGGGTCGAACTAAATCCCTTAATCATGAGTGTAGTTGTGATACATTATCACTCATGCTGTATTAATATCAGTAGGTAATTGTATGTCATGTAGGCAAATAAATGTCACTATCCCAAGTAGGAATATAACATGTTGAAAATGTAATGTTTATCAATGCAAGGGGTGTTAAAATGTAATTCAAATGACTGTAAATCACGACTATCATTTATCTGCCACTGAATGTTCTGCTGGGCTGCTAGGTGCAGCCTCATTTTCTGTGGGACCGTCCTCCCTTGCCCCATTTGCTCGTTTGCAATGAGAGGCATGAATCCACCTTTCTACTTTGGGTCCATTTTTTTTTGTTTCATTCTTATCAATCTCCTATGGTTTATCAGTTCGTTCCAAAATACCGCAACCAAAGGTTTCTACCAAACTATTTCCAATGTGAACTCAAAATGCCAGTGAAACAACGATTCGAAGAATTAACTTCAAGGGGTCAATAAATTTATTCTATAACCAGATCGAATTTTTCCATCCAATAGTTTGCCTTGCCACATGTCATATTATTACACTTTAATAAACCTTCGAAAAATGTTTCCCATCTCAACAAATTTCCTTTTTTTACAAATAGCCATGTGTACATTACATATTTAACTACAATTTCCTCTCAGTTTGTTTGGCCTAACTGGCCGCAAAAATGGCTGCCAACATGCAGTACCGTTTTTTATCTACCAAGCGAGTGCTCGTCCACACAAGACCTCTACCAAAATTTTGTTTGTAAAAACAAATCTGGGATTTCTGATTACATGGATGCACCCTCTCAGGACATTTTCAGGCTGCTGTTAACAATCCACTACGATAAATTAATTCGTTTACCCTGTGTAAATTATGTATTCTGGGACGTCAGTGTAAGACCTCTCCCAAATTTGACTAATTTTGTACTCTCACATTTTTTTATGAAGCTCATATCCATAAATAGCTGTTATTCTCATATAAATTCCATCAAAGTGAAATCCCAAGATTACTCCCAATTTTCACTATTAATGAATAGCTGCTCATAACTCAGCAAATCAAATCTTTATTCTCCATCTCCCTTGACAAAAGTGATAATTTTCATAATCAAATTATATTTCTATTTTTATTTTACGAATTCTCTCGATATGCGATCCCATCCCCATGGAACTATCTATTTTCAGACAAGGCACACTGTCGGTGTCAACAATCTTGTAAGATTGATACACAAAAACAAAAACACTAACATTGACACACAAAATACCCACACACACATGCATTATGCGTATTTGTTTGCGTTGGAACCCTTATTTACAGATCAGGATGGGTGTCAACTTTATTTCAATTTCACAAAATTTGTCCTTCAATTTTATAAACGCTAATACACAAATGGACCAAAAAGTTTATTCTTAGAAAACCCCTATGATGTCACACTGAAATTACCCTTTCAGTTCCCACAATAATTTATCCAAATTTGACTACACACCCATTTGCATGTCAGTTGACCACTGACCTATCAATCATGTGGAACAATAGTCCGAAATTCCCACCTGATCATCATGTGACTCTTGTCACTTGGTTTGCCAAAAAAAATTTGCAGAGCAATTGTTCCAAACTTTGTAAATTTAAAATTTTGTGCCCAACATAAAAGATCCAATTTCGGCATTTGATCAATGAATTATCAATTTGCTTACAAGCAAAAGAAAAATGAATAATTCTTGCTCCGAAAAAACTTTTCAGACACAAGAATCATCGACAGTTATTCATGTTTGTCCAATAATCTAATTTGTTGAGGCCAATCGTCATTTGGGATTTGCCGCAATGAAGGCCTAATCGTTGTCTGAGGTATCGGTAAGCACTGGTACCCTTGATCTTGGTTTACCCTATGAACTTGTCTTCCTGTTGGTATACGGACATCTTCTTTTCCAATGTCCCATCTGTCCACACTTGAAACACCGGTTTCTGTCGTTGCCTGGTCTGTGCACCTGTGCACTTGTATTGGTGGGCTGCATCTCTACATCCCTGAGTTGCCACTGCAATCTCTCGTTATCTCCTGAAACATGAAAAAATTCTCTGTACCGTCCTTTTTGGGGAGACAACTGGAAATCAGATGGGACAACTGTCACTTTCATTCCTAATTTCGAGGGCAGTTGTGCATTTGTCTCCTCCACTGTATCCTGTATCCTTTTTATTTTAAGTTCTAGATCCGTTATCCGTTCTTCCTGTTCCCGTTGTCTGGATTCACCATCCCAAAGATGGAATGCAAGCCAGTCTACCGTTAGATTTTGTCTCTTCCTGGCTTTCAATCTTTGTCACAATCTTTGCAATCGACTTCGCTCAAATGTACCATCTCTTGGAAACTCCTCAGCATGTCCCTTTGTCCACAAATACCAATTCTCGACCTGCCTTATAGCTTCGGCACCATAACGGTCGTACATACAGTATGTATGTTTAGATGGACTAAACCCTGACACCCTAAATAACTTCAGACCCATCTCCAACCTACCCTTTCTGTCAAAGGTTTTGGAAAGCGCTGTAGCCACTCAACTCAAACATCACCTCTCTGCCAATAACCTGTATGAAACATTCCAATCCGGATTCCGCTCCAACCACAGTACTGAAACTGCTCTCCTCAAAATCACCAACGACCTTCTCCTCTCCTCTGACGCTGGCAACCTCAACATTCTCATCCTCCTCGACCTCAGCGCCACCTTTGACACCATCGATCACACCATCCTCCTCACCCGACTTGAAACCACCTTTAACATTACCGGCACTGCCCTCTCTTGGATTAAATCATACCTCTCTGACAGACGTCAGTTCATCTCCATCAATAACTGCAAATCCCCCACTGCTCCCCTCCCCCAAGGTGTCCCCCAAGGTTCAGTTCTTGGCCCCCTCCTCTTCATCCTTTACCTGTCCCCCCTCGGTCACTTAATCCGCCATCATGGTCTCCAATTCCACTGCTTCGCCGATGACATCCAGCTTTTCATCTCCACCAAGTCCATCTCCACCGCCACCCTCTCTATCCTGACAAACTGCATCACTGAAATAAAATCCTGGCTTCAAATCAACTTCCTCAAACTTAACTGTGATAAATCTGAAATAATCATCATTGGCCCAAAAACGCTCACCAAGTCCACCCATAACTTTGCCCTCAACATCGACGGTTTCCCAGTATCCACCTCCCCTCACATCCGGAATCTTGGCATCATCTTTGACCAAACCCTCTCCTTCGACAAATACACTAAACAGATCACAAAGACAGCCTTCTTTCACCTGAAAAACATCGCCCGTCTCCGTCCATCCCTCTCCTCCGTGGCTGCAGAAACCCTCATCCACGCCTTCATCACTTCCCGTCTGGACTACTGCAATAGCCTCCTTTATGGTTCACCCTCAACAATCACCAATAAACTCCAATACATTCAGAACTCCGCTGCCCGTCTACTCACCCATTCCCGGACCCGTGACCACATCACCCCCGTCCTTTACAAGCTTCACTGGCTCCCCATCTCCCAGAGAATCCAGTACAAAGTCCTCCTCTTGACCTACAAAGCCCTCCATAACCTGGCCCCATCCTACCTGGCTGACCTCCTCTCCAGACACACTCCCACCCGCAACCTCCGCTCTGCTGGTACCAACCTCCTGACCCCCCCCCCCATCCGGACCAAATTTAGATCCTGGGGGGACAGGGCCTTCTCCATCGCTGCTCCCACCCTCTGGAACTCGCTACCTCACACCATCAGAGACTCCTCCTCACTCACCACATTCAAAACATCACTTAAGACCCACCTGTTCAACACTGCATTCAACATTTAACCCACAGCATCTAACCCCTGACTATCTCCTCTCCTTCTCCCTCCTTTGTGCTTTGAATATTTCCCTATTGATTCTTCTTTTTTTGCAATTGTTTTTATGTTTTGCTATGCATTATGTTTTGCACTCTGTCAAAGCGTCTTTGGGCTTCCTGAAAAGCGCTATATAAAATAAATGCATTATTATTATTATTATTATGATGTGTACAAGTACCTTTTTGTGGAATCTCTGGTTGTCCTTGTGTATTCTTGCAGGCTCCATTTCCCATTCTGCCTTTTATCAAAGTAGCGTTGGATGTGTTGTAGCTTGTTCCTCTAAAGCTTCACTCATACCTCCAGGAAGGATCTATCCACCTGTTCAAACGGTGATTTCCAGAGAATCTCTCTCACCTGTGGCTTTTGCACAATCCAATCTCACAGATCAGTATTTGCAGATGAGCCAAAGGGTCAGTATTAAATGGGTGAATCCTCAGGTGTCCGCTCTGTTGAAGGGGAAATCACACAATGGTAACCGCACATATATATCTATATATAAACTCACCACCTTGCTCAATTTTCCAAGGTTGTCTTCACATTGATAATTATATCTCACAAAGATATCAAAGCTTCTTTCTTGAGACCGCATTTTCATCAATCAAACAATCAATATATTCAATTCAATTTATTCAATTCAATTTATTCAGTTAAATTTATTCAATTAAATTTATTCAATTTAATCAATTCAATTATTCAATTTCAATTAATTTATCAATATTCATCAATAAATCAAATTAATCATTTTGGATGACTCCTTGCATAAGCCCTTTCCCCAATGATGTCAGGACAGGTCCATCTATTGACTGAGATCGAAGATCATTGGTCGTCACCTCTGGTTCATACCTCATGTCAATTGACGAATCACTGTTCTGTCCTAGGGTCATATCTGACATTTCTTTTTTTTCCATTTTGCCTGGTCTCCACAAATTTTCTTTGCAACCACTAAAGGCAACTCGTCCTTCATTCATGAGACAGCCAAAATGGATGGCAGATATTAAAGTTCATTGGGGAAAATATCTCATCATTTTTCTTTTAATAATACCCAAAATCTCTTGGCAATCTACATTTCGTAAAACTCCTGAAATGGGACTGTCAAATTCCTTCAATCATGCTAAATTTTGAAACTCCATCGCTTGTAATACCCAATTTATCGCATAGGGCTTGAAAGTTCTTTTCCAAGTTCGTGCAATCATTCTGCATTGGAACCCTATGATATCATTCATAATAATCATCATGATTTTATAATCATGGTCATATCATAATCATCTATTTGGAAAACAAACATTTCCTTTATCACCACAGCTATGTGGTATAATCAACAATAAAATAAACTGTACATAGCAAAAGGCTACCTCCTGACCACTTAGTATACCTATTGACAATAAGTCATAACAATATCGAATAATCATTAAACAATTAAAAGAAAAATCGCTTCTACTGCTTTATCCCATAGGCTTTATCGCTTCGCTTTATCCCATAGGGCTTGAAAGTTCTTTTCCAAGTTGGTGCAATCATTCTGCATTGGAACCCTATGATATCATTCATAATAATCATCATGATTTTATAATCATGGTCATATCATAATCATCTATTTGGAAAACAAACATTTCCTTTATCACCACAGCTATGTGGTATAATCAACAACACAATAAACTGTACATAGCAAAAGGCTACCTCCTGACCACTTAGTATACCTATTGACAATAAGTCATAACAATATCGAATAATCATTAAACAATTAAAAAGAAAAATCGCTTCTACTGCTCCAGCCGCAGCATTCGTCATTTTGTCTGCTCATCCGCGTGACCAAAACGAAATAAAGGGAGCTCAACCATTACACAGCGCTTTTAATGGCGCATGCCATAGGAACTCAACGCAATTTCGACTCAGCCAGAAAAACGAGCAAATTTTGCAGGATGTTAACTGGAATTAGTCGTGAAAATATATACAAAATACACAAAAATATATACCCACAAAAATAAACAACAAACCCAAACAAACCCATGGTCGACCATATTACACAATATTACACCATTTCAGGTGACATGAGAAAATCGTCATGATTACCTTCGCAAAAGCGGAAGGTTATGTTTTGATCGCTGTGTATTTATTTGTATGTCTGTGTGTGTGTATGTTAATCGCATAACTCAAAAAGTATTCAACCGAATTGCATGAAATTTGGTGGGATGATTGGTTATTATACGGGACACATTTGATTAGATTTTGGGAAACAGATTTGCTCAAATTCTGACTATTTTTAACTCGATCGTATTTCACTCAAAGTTATGAGCGACTGAAGAAGAAGATGTCCATCCAGGACGTCATCACTATAACGCGATCTCCCGCGATCATTTCAACCTCAAAAAAAATTATAATTGCAGATTTGACAATAGATGAGGCATATTAACAAACGAATGAAACAGATTTGCTCAAATTCTGACTATTTTTAACTCGATCGTATTTCACTCAAAGTTATGCGCGACTGAAGAAGAAGATGTCCATCCAGGACGTCATCACTATAACGCAATCTCCCGCGATCATTTCAACCTCAAAAATTTTATTTTGGCAACAAAAGTAGCTGCGGCGAAGGTATGCGCTCTACCGAGTGCCCGTTCTAGTTGCTGAAATGTTCCAGGGTTTATGCACACCTTAAAAGTGGTATGCTTTGTGGTGTTGCCCACCTACCACGTTTAATTAAATTACACCATTTCAGCATCGTATTGATTACTGAAATGTTCCAGGGTTTATACACACCTTAAAAGAGGTATGCTTTGTGGTGTTGCCCACCTACCAAGTTTAATTAAATTACACTATTTCAGTATCGTATTGATTGCTGAAATGTTCCAGGGTTTATACACACCTTAAAAGAGGTATGCTTTGTGGTGTTGCCCACCTACCACGTTTAATTAAATTACACCATTTCAGCATCGTATTGATTACTGAAATGTTCCAGGGTTTATACACACCTTAAAAGAGGTATGCTTTGTGGTGTTGCCCACCTACCACGTTTAATTAAATTACACTATTTCAGTATCGTATTGATTGCTGAAATGTTCCAGGGTTTATAGACACCTTAAAAGAGGTATGCTTTGTGGTGTTGCCCACCTACCAAGTTTAATTAAATTACACCATTTCAGTATCGTATTGATTGCTGAAATGTTCCAGGGTTTATACACACCTGAAAAGAGGTATGCTTTGTGGTGTTGCCCACCTACCACGTTTAATTAAATTACCCATAAACATTTCTTCCGTTCAACAGAACAAACATTTCCTATATCATGACATGCATGTCTTCAAAAAATTGTATGACCAAGAGAACAATGAACAGAAAGAGTGAAAGGTAAAAGTAAAACTAATTAAAACTGCGGGCAGTGATGATCCGGGGACCATACCGCTCCATCCTGATTGGACGGGTGCGTGCCAGAGTCGTTAACAACGACAGTCCAGATCTGATTGTTCAAACTTTCAACTCAATCGATCGAAAAATGAACGCAGGGATGCATTTTAAAGGTTTTCAAGAAATCCACCATGGCTGCCATGTCACATGACTTATGATGTCATAATTAATATATGCATCCAATCAAGTGACTTACTATAATTGGTCAAGGTATCGAGCTCATCTGACCAACGGTTTGGCCTGCAGGTCGACACCAAGTTCATGGCATCACAATATTATTAAATACAAGAAATGCAGAGTCAGCACTTTTTTAATTGGTGCGTCGTAGACTAGTTAATCAGAAAATGAAACTTCAGAGAAAAGAGCGTTCTTTGCCTTGGGGTGTAGTATATGTGTGCTAAGTTTCAGCTCAATAAGTCAGAAATGAAAAAAAAGAAATAGATTTTTAAAGATTTTCCACTAACTCCAATATGGCTGTCACAAAATATTTTTCCTTAATCAATTGGCTCATAGCATAACCAATCTGCAAGTACTTCATCCGAAGATGTATCTCTTAGGAATCTTAATTAAATAAGTCATTTATAAAATCAACGAATTAATTTATTAAATGATTAATCAATAAATCAAAATTATCCTTGATAGCCACGTCACTTGGTCATTGTAATGTCCAATTATCAGCTTCCTAACTCACAAGGTGCCTGAGTTAATGGTCAGAAGAGAAAGAAATGTAATTAATTAAATAAGTACTTCATTAATCGCTAATAATTAAATAACTCGTGAATTCTCATCCGATTCACTTAACATTTGAGTGTTCCCAAAACGTTGGAGCAAAACGTTGCAACAACGAAAGTGAAACGTTCTAGCGACGTTGTGGAAACGTTTTACAACAACATTATTTCAATGTTGCAGGAAAGTAATGTGAAAAACGTTGAAACAACGTTGTGGGAACGTCAGCAAAACCCAACATTTTAATGTTCCCAAAGCGTTGGAGCAAAACGTTGCAACAACGAAAGTGAAACGTTGTAGCGACGTTGTGGAAACGTTTTACAACAACATTATTTCAATGTTGCAAGAAAGTAATGTGAAAAACGTTGAAACAACGTTGTGGGAACGTCAGCAAAACCCAACATTTTAATGTTCCCAAAACGTTGGAGCAAAACGTTGCAACAACGAAAGTGAAACGTTGTAGCGACGTTGTGGAAACGTTTTACAACAACATTATTTCAATGTTGCAAGAAAGTAATGTGAAAAACGTTGAAACAACGTTGTGGGAACGTCAGCAAAACCCAACATTTTAATGTTCCCAAAACGTTGGAGCAAAACGTTGCAACAACGAAAGTGAAACGTTGTAGCGACGTTGTGGAAACGTTTTACAACAACATTATTTCAATGTTGCAAGAAAGTAATGTGAAAAACGTTGAAACAACGTTGTGGGAACGTCAGCAAAACCCAACATTTTAATGTTCCCAAAATGTTGGAGCAAAACGTTGCAACAACGAAAGTGAAACGTTGTAGCGACGTTGTGGAAACGTTTTACAACAACATTATTTCAATGTTGCAAGAAACTAATGTGAAAAACGTTGAAACAATGTTGTGGGAACGTCAGCAAAACCCAACATTTTAATTGGATTTACTTATCAGCAAACTGAAATTGAACCAACAACTATTTATTCAACTTACATTGCCAAAGTCAACAACAATTTCAAAAATCCTCAATTTTCATCCGAATCACTTGACTTTTGAATGGGATTTATATATCAGTCAACTAGTCCAATCAACAACTATTTTATTCAACATAGGCCAAAAGTCAACAACAATTTCAAAAATCCTTAATTTTCATTCGGTTCACTTGACTTTTGAATGGGATTTATATATCAGTCAACTATTTCAATCAACAACTATTTATTCAACATAGCCCAAAAGTCAACAACAATTTCAAAAATCCTTAATTTTCATTCGGTTCACTTGACTTTTGAATGGGATTTATATATCAGTCAACTAGTTCAATCAACAACTATTTTATTCAACATAGCCCAAAAGTCAACAACAATTTCAAAAATCCTTAATTTTCATTTGGTTCACTTGACTTTTGAATGGGATTTATATATCAGTCAACTAGTTCAATCAACAACTATTTTATTCAACATAGCCCAAAAGTCAACAACAATTTCAAAAATCCTTAATTTTCATTCGGTTCACTTGACTTTTGAATGGGATTTATATATCAATCAACAACTATTTTATTCAACATAGCCCAAAAGTCAACAACAATTTCAAAAATCCTTAATTTTCATTCGGTTCACTTGACTTTTGAATGGGATTTATATATCAGTCAACTAGTTCAATCAACAACTATTTTATTCAACATAGGCCAAAAGTCAACAACAATTTCAAAAATCCTTAATTTTCATTCGGTTCACTTGACTTTTGAATGGGATTTATATATCAGTCAACTAGTTCAATCAACAACTATTTATTCAACATAGCCCAAAAGTCAACAACAATTTCAAAAATCCTTAATTTTCATTCGGTTCACTTGACTTTTGAATGGGATTTATATATCAGTCAACTAGTTCAATCAACAACTATTTATTCAACATAGCCCAAAAGTCAACAACAATTTCAAAAATCCTTAATTTTCATTCGGTTCACTTGACTTTTGAATGGGATTTATATATCAGTCAACTAGTTCAATCAACAACTATTTATTCAACATAGCCCAAAAGTCAACAACAATTTCAAAAATCCTTAATTTTCATTCGGTTCACTTGACTTTTGAATGGGATTTATATATCAGTCAACTAGTTCAATCAACAACTATTTATTCAACATAGCCCAAAAGTCAACAACTATTTAAAAAATCCTTAATTTTCATTTGGTTCACTTGACTTTTGAATGGGATTTATATATCAGTCAACTAGTTCAATCAACAACTATTTTATTCAACATAGCCCAAAAGTCAACAACAATTTCAAAAATCCTTAATTTTCATTCGGTTCACTTGACTTTTGAATGGGATTTATATATCAGTCAACTAGTTCAATCAACAACTATTTCATTCAACATAGCCCAAAAGTCAACAACAATTTCAAAAATCCTTAATTTTCATTCAATCGCCATCTTTCACAATAATTCTGGACCGGCATGAGATGGCGTTGCCTGTCATTAATTTGTATGTTGATCGAACGATTTTTATGTTATAAAAATGGCGGGAAAATTTTCCTCCCTTCTCCTCTCCTCCACCCTCTTTTTTCCTTTCTTACCTTGGACCCACGGCTTTCGTCCTACACAATTTCGTTTAATTTGTTTAAATCCGACGAGCCGTTCCAAAGATATAAGCCGTTTTGTCGCAATACCATAAATTGGAATGATGGAAAAATATATATATATATATATATATATATATATATATATATATTGTCGCGATCCCGTCTGTGGAATGTATCCCAGCACGGAATACGGACGTGAATGTCCGGGCTTCAAGTAATCCACGGAGTGGACAGAGAGAACTCAATAAACACAATTGTGTTTTAATCGGCCTTCTAGGGGTAAGGCACGATGCTTTATTGGCTCGATCACAAAAACCATGAAAGGTAACAAAATGGAATAGGCTGCACAAGCCTGCAGGAACGGTCGGCCACAGACACTCCAACAAGACGCAGGTAAGATCCTCGCGGCTCCAATCGACGAGCTCCGGGACTCGGAGGATACCAGGATGGAATACCACACAAGGCCGCCAGGAACGGTCGGCCAGGAGCTCCAACACGAAGCAGGCAATATAGGACTCACAGTTCCAATCTACGATCTCCGGGAATCACTCGTTCTCTTCCGGAGTTACTCACTCGTACAATACATAACTATAAACGATCAGCACAACTCGGCTGTCGTGAGGCGTAACGAAAGTCCCTCGCCTCGAGGCCTCGAACCTCCGAGCCGCGTCCGTTTCATAAGATGGCGGCCGCGCTCTCTGACCCTCCACCAATCACGTGCTGAATCGTCACCCGATCGCGTGAGGCTCAAGCACTGAACTATAACACTACGTGGAACGGACAGTCTGCGAACACACACACAAAAGGCCCATAGGCAGTGAGTTTTACATGAAGCCACGGGATCGCAATGCATTATGGGATTTAGTCATGCAAAAAGCGTATTGCTTTTGTATCGCTGTGATTGAACGACGTACACATCTTGCAAGATTTATATAGAGATTTCTTTCATAATTGCACATTTGTTCTTAGTTGTTTCACTTCGGTGACATGATACTAGAGTAAAACAGAATGCCATCCTGTTCTGCAATCAACTGCACGAATCGAGATGTTCGTGAAAATCGCGAGAAAGGGTTGACATTTCACAGGTAAGGAAACGCCAATTTTTTTCCATTTTTTTCCCTTGTCACCCTTTTGTCACTTACATGTAATCACTTTTTTTTTCAGGTTTCCACGATGCAACCCAGATCGGTTGAGGCAATGGCTGATAAACATGCGGAGGGACAGATGGATGCCAACAGCCAGGTCTGTGCTATGCTCCAAGCACTTCACAGCACAAAGCTTCCACACGTTTGGACTGCGTGTAAAGCTCCGTGATTCTGCTGTGCCAACAATATTTGACCTCCCTCGTCATCTCCAAAAGGTATGTTGTATTCACATCTGTACATTTAAATCCAAGTTGCTCTGAGTGTACACTGTTCTATTATTAATAATTATATCAAACTTAGACTAAGAAATACAGGTAGAGTACATTGTGACATGTACAGTATATATGTCACATGTGATTCCATCTTTGATATTGTGTGTCTTGATCAGGTTTTGAGGTACTAAGACAATCCTTCACATCAGAAATAATTGATGCAATTGGTGAGGTGTAAAACAAAATTAAATTTCATAATGAATTTTAGTAACACTTTGGAATAAAGCCATTGTTTAAGGGATGACAATTTTCACCAAAAGAGGCACCTGTCATTAGACGGCTGCAATAAAATAGTTTTAAAGAATTTATCTTTATATCTGATGACATTGTCTATTTGATTGTCTTAGTCTCTTAGACAACTAATGTATTGAAAGAGATCACATTTTGGGAACATTTATGTTACCTGCTAATGCACACTGGCAGAAATTCTGATTTTGTTTGTGTGCACACAAATGGGCAACCAATGTAAGACCTTCTGGTACTTTGTGATTAAAATACTAATTTATGAAATTTACTAGTTCCTATAGTGATTACAGCAATTTTAATTATTAGCTTCTGCAATGTACATCACTGTTTGCATGGAATTACCCTTTGAAATTTTGTTTTTTGTTTTTTGTTTCAGAAAGTGAACAACCGGAAATGCCCAGCAGTCCGCATTTCTACACCACCTTTAAGGGAACCAGATCTTCATTCTTGCCCATTGCCACAGCAAAATGCCCCTGTTGACCCGCTGGCTGAGCACAATTATGCTACAATGGACTCTCCGAGGAAATTGAAGCACAAGTTAGATAAGTCCATAGAGAGACTGGAAATATGTCAAAAGAAAATGAAAGTAGTGCATCAACGAACACGCCGTTTTAAGCGGAAGGTAGAGACCCTGAGAGGTGTCATCAATGAGCTACGGAATGAAAACCTGATTTCCACCAATTGCGCGGACTTGCTTGATGGCACCATTGATGGCATACCTAAAGATTTGATGACAAGAATCGTTGAATGCAAAAAGGGAAAGGGATCATCTGCTTATCCTGAGGAGCTGAAGTCCTTTGCACTCACACTACAATTCTACTCGGCAAAGGCTTATGAATATGTCAGAAAAACTTTTGACTTGAGCATACCCCACCCACGCCAACTTCGGAGATGGTACAGTAGGATTGATGGTGATCCAGGTTTCACGAAACAGGCATTCTCCTCACTAGCAGGAAAAGTGACCAGAAACAGAGAAACTGGAAAGGAGACTATCATCGCCTTGATGTTGGACGAGATGTCTATTCACAAGCATGTGGAATTTGCTGAAGGCAAATATCATGGCTATGTAGATGTTGGAAATGGTGCAACAGATGATGCCACCCCATTAGCTAAAGATGCCCTTGTTCTCATGGCAGTCTCAGTGAATGAATCTTGGAAAATACCATTAGCATATTTCCTCATAGATGGAATGACGGGAGCAGAAAGGGCAAATTTGGTTCTGGAATGTCTGTTGCGACTGAATAACATTGGTGTACGTGCTGTGTCATTAACGTGCGATGGGCCATCCTGCCATATTGCAATGATGAAGGTACTAGGAGCAAACGTGAACATCAATGGAATGGATCCTTCATTTCCACACCCAGCTGACCCTTCCGTGCGCGTATATGTGATACTTGACGTCTGCCATATGCTGAAACTACTTCGCAATTCATTTGCAGATGGTGGGATTTTTAGAACGCAGGATGGTCAAAGTGTGAAATGGACATACATTGAAGAGCTTCACAAACTTCAAGGATCTGAAGGACTCCGACTTGGGAACAAGGTAAAAAATGCCCACATTCAGTGGAGAACGCAGAAAATGAAAGTGAACCTGGCAGCACAAATATTCAGTGCCAGTGTTGCTGATGCTCTGCAATATTGCGAAGAAAAACTTCAACTTCCACAATTCCAGGGCTGCAGTGCAACTATAGAGTTTCTTCGGCATGTTGATTCAGCCTTCGATGCTTTAAACAGCAGAAATCCGTTTGGAAGGGGGCTGAAAGCACCATTGAAAGGGGACAACCATGCATCCATTCAACAACGATTGCATGATGCTGAAGTCTTCCTTCTCGGTCTCAAAGATGGATCTGGTAGGAAAATGTGTGAAGGACCAAGAAAGACTGGTTTTGTTGGCTTCGTTGTTAGCATCAGAAGCATTTTAAACATGTATCAAGAACTTGTCGCACCAACCGATGCCCCACTCAAATACCTACTAACGTATAAATTCTCTCAGGATCACATTGAATTGTTCTTTTCCGCCCTCAGAGCACGTGGAGGATTCAACAACAACCCCACTGCAAGACAGTTCAAAGCTGCATACAAACGCCTGTTGATGAGACATCACATAAAAAATGGCACTGGGAACTGTATTCTTCGTGATGACACAGCCATTCTTCACACTGAGAGCGTCAATGATGTCACAACTATGAACATTACTCGAAAGTATGATCTCATTCCCAGACAACCCAGCAAGACAGATCATGACTACAGTGACATGCCACATATTGAGCCCTTATCAGAATATAAGGATGCGGCTGTCAACTACATCAGTGGATACATTGTGAAATCTCTTAGGCTGCATATGGACTGTATGGAATGTGCCAATGCAATGTCATCTTCTGATGGCAATGCTCATGACTTTGTCACCATGAAAGATCGCGGGAGGCTGCAGAGGCCATCAGCTAGCGTAGTATCTGTATGTAGAGAAACAGAGAAATGTTTCCAGCGACTTCTAAGAATAACTCAAGGAAAGCTTCCTCAAGGCCGTGGAGTGACATCTGCTATCTCTTCCTCAGTTCTGGAGAACACAAGCCACATGAACTTATTTCCTCAGTTGCACCGTCACCAGTTTGATACTACAATTGACAACAACCACATTCACAGCCTGATCAAGAAAATTGCATCACGGTATGGACAGATCAAGCTCTACCACTTAGGAAGGGTAAAAACAGATGCTGCTACCGGGCCCAAAGTAAGGAAGCTCCTAGCCAAAACAATTTTGTTTCGTCATCAGTAGACATGGACTTTATATTATGTAGAAAATGATAATAAATTGGATTTTTTTTTTTATTAGCATACAACATCCAGATATTTCAAAGACATGTATGATCTTAATGATAGCGAAAATTATTGTCACTGGTAATTTTTTTAATAGTATGAAGCTTTGACACTTGACTGTGTACAGTAATTTGCCTTGTTATTTGTATAACTACAGTTGAAAGTTCTTGCCTCACTCTCATCAGCTCATTTCTGAAATGCAACATATTTGTTACTGTATACACTGTACAGAAAATGTTCATGTACCTATCATGGACATTTATGCATGTTTACTCACTATTATATCTATGTATGTGTACATGTATGAAGTATATGATGCAATTTAAGCGCTTTGTTGTGCTACACTTCCTTTAATTTTTTTTGACATGTTTATTGTAATTTGCTTTGTGTGTGAATTATGGACAGTATGCCACAAAATTACCTAAACTCGACCTTGATAGCCATGTTTTGCCTTGTATTTTGTGCAAGTACAGTGTACATTACAGTATTAGTCATGTGTGTAACATTGATAATCATGGATTCAATATTTTTAGTACGTTCTTGCGATGAAAATAATGGCAAAATTTATCTTGGAAAACTTACACCTACCCACAAAGGCTATGGGGGCATTCATTTTTCTGGGTGCATACGATAGGGGGCGCCATACATGTCGGTGGCTTCAGCGGATCACGGGCACCGTCCGTTCCACGTAGTGTTATAGTTCAGTGGGCTCAAGGAGGCCACGTCACGCGGTGGGCGGGGCACCAATCTGGGTGAGAACAGGTGGTTTCACCGGTGGTTTTCTCACAGTCCTCCCCCCCCTAAGTAAAAACCCCGTCGAATAGACGGCGTTTTTAAAACCAGTATTTGTAGTAGGTGCAAATCACATGGCAAGATGATGGCGGTAATCGCTAACAGGCAATTAACGCAATTGACAATTATTAACACTTATTAACAACAATAACGCAACAACGCAACAATACAACGCAACGCAATAGCGCAACAATAACGCAATTATTAACGCACAGGCAATTAACAGGCAACAGGTTAACAGGCGTTAACAGGCAGGTTAACAATGAACAAGTTTTTTTTTTTTTTTTTTTTCACACACAATATTAAACACCATACACCCCATTAACATCTACCCCACAAGAGTTACACTTACACAACTCCGGAAGAGAACGACAGTCATATGCGTAATGACCCTTTTCACCGCACTGGTAACATCGATCGTTCGGGTCGAACGGCCTGCGGACCAAAGGGCGTCTGAAACGAGGCTGCCGCGACATGCCATTCGACATCTCGACGCACACACGCGATCCGCAAATTAACCTTCCATCAAGGGCTCTGACCGAATCTTCAGCATCTCGTGGATCTTCAAACTCAACAACTGCAAATCCAGGTGGGTTCCGAGCAACCCAGACGTTGCGGAGTGGTCCGTAATGCTCGAAGACCCTCCCTAGCTCGGCTCGTGCTGCTCCATTGCCCAGGTTTCCCACATATACCTTAGCATTAACGTTCCTGCTGAATCGCGACATGGCGGGAGCGGTCCCTGAGGAGCACGGCACCTGAGGTTGGCTTGACGGGAGGCTCGGGTGGACTTCAGCTGACGCAACGTCACCGTCGGAAACTGGAGTCGAGGCGCTAGGCTCCTCGGGCCAGAGTGAAGATATGTCTGACTCCGCCACTCTCTCCGCCTGTTTACTCTGGGATCTAGTGACCCCCCCACAGGTCAGAGTCAATGACTCCTCCCTGGCCATGGCATCATTGCCAATCAGCAAGGAGACCCCGGGTATCGGGTAGTAGGGTACTACCACACAGGTCACTGGACCCTTAAAAATGTCACTCCGGACCTCGAGGAGGGCAAGGGGATACCGGCCAAGAACCCGGTCAATGCCCCGAAGGAGGGTATACTCGCCGGTATAACGCATCTGAGAGGCCGGAACTACCCCCGCCCGGAGAACACACCGTGTCGCCCCAGTATCCCGAAGGTATTTGGCCTCAAACTTCAGCATCGAATCAGGGCCACCCACTAAGGCTGTCCCTGAATAATCTTGATGCAGTGGATGAATGGAATTAGCCTCGGTGGCAGTGACCTCGGTCACGGATGCCACCGTCGTGTGCGAGGGCCCGGCGGATGAGTTCCACTGATCTCCCTCCGACTTAACAGGAGGGTTGCCTCGGTAGGCCGGACTGGTGGGATTAGAGAAGCAGCGGTTTTCACCGTGCCCCACGCGTTTGCAGAAATCGCACCAGGGCCCTGCCCTGGTCTGCGGCTCGCGACCGCCACCAGTGGAGGTCATCGGAGAACCCTTCCCCTCGATCCAGCCGCCGGGCAGACGGGGGGCGGTCTTGATCGCAGACTCCTCCGTCTTACGACGCGACTGCGTGACTTGCAGCATTTTGCACGCCAAAACATGTTTATCAATAAGGTTGACGCAGTCTGCCAAGGAAACAGTGTCTTTGTCGACAAGAAACAATGCTAAGTCAGGCGGAAGCTGTTGATCGATACGGTAACGCACCAGGAGTTCCGCAACCGCTTGAGGTAACTCAACCTTGCTCCCCTTGAACCATCTCTGCAGCTGTTCCAACAAGGCCCGCGAATGTTCCTCATAGGTTTGACTGGACTCACGAGTCCAGCTGAAAAAAATTCTCCTATAAATACATGCGGACACCGCATAGGCATTCAAATCTCGGCCTTCAATGCCCTGTATTTGTTTGCGTCCTCGGTTGCCATCCTCGCATATACCTCCCTCGCCTTCTCAGATAGATGGCTCACAAGATGGCCGACCCACAAGCTCTCATCAATGCCACCGGCAGCCAACAACTTCTCCGCCATCTCCAGATACGCTTCTGGCTTCGTGTCTCCCGCCCAGTCCGGCAAACGAACATGAACAGTTTCCGGGACTCTTGCAGCAGACCCCTCTACCCGCAGTCGTTCAGTCAACATTCACAACTCATGCTCTCTGACGCGTTCAGCTTCTGCTGCTGCCGCACGCTCTCTCTCTCTCTCACGCTCTCTCTCTGCTGCCGCATGCTCTCTCTCTGCTGCCGCATGCTCTCTCTCTGCTGCTGCACGCTCTCCCTCTGCTGCCGCAGCACGCTCTGCCTCTACCCTGTCATTCTCCCTGTTATACATGTCAAGTTGTTGAACCGGAGTCAGCCCGGTCCAGAAGGGCGAACGCATGCATTTAGTCATGATGGAATCGCTTCCTAACATCTCGGGTTGAGTGACCGGGTCAAGGCTGCTTGCGTCGCTCACATCGCCACCCACGTGACTGTCAACCTGCTCAGGTTGAACTCTCACTTCTCTGGTCGACATAGCTTGGCTACGAGTTATCATACGACCAGGCACAAAACACAACCTCAAACACAACGCTCAATTGGGGAAATACGACACGAACTACGCAATATCACCCGCACATCAAATTGCCAATGAGAAAAATACCACGTACAAATACTCACGTTTTTTTTTTTTTGTCGGTTGTTTGGAGGGATCCGAGGCTATTCGCTTATTCTTTGTCGGTTGTTTGGAGGGATCCGAGGCTATTCTCTTCTCTGCAGTGAAGCCCACCCACGACAGCGTCAACGACGAGAAAGTTCCTCCAAGACAGCGTCCGCTGGTGAGAAGGCGATGAACAGATGCCAGAAGATGTCGTCCACTGCAGAATTCCCGTCTCAATGTGAATGTCTCTTACTTGAATGATCCCGGACGAGCCCCCATTTGTCGCGATCCCGTCTGTGGAATGTATCCCAGCACGGAATACGGACGTGAATGTCCGGGCTTCAAGTAATCCACGGAGTGGACAGAGAGAACTCAATAAACACAATTGTGTTTTAATCGGCCTTCTAGGGGTAAGGCACGATGCTTTATTGGCTCGATCACAAAAACCATGAAAGGTAACAAAATGGAATAGGCTGCACAAGCCTGCAGGAACGGTCGGCCACAGACGCTCCAACAAGACGCAGGTAAGATCCTCGCGGCTCCAATCGACGAGCTCCGGGACTCGGAGGATACCAGGATGGAATACCACACAAGGCCGCCAGGAACGGTCGGCCAGGAGCTCCAACACGAAGCAGGCAATATAGGACTCACAGTTCCAATCTACGATCTCCGGGAATCACTCGTTCTCTTCCGGAGTTACTCACTCGTACAATACATAACTATAAACGATCAGCACAACTCGGCTGTCGTGAGGCGTAACGAAAGTCCCTCGCCTCGAGGCCTCGAACCTCCGAGCCGCGTCCGTTTCATAAGATGGCGGCCGCGCTCTCTGACCCTCCACCAATCACGTGCTGAATCGTCACCCGATCGCGTGAGGCTCAAGGAGGCCACGTCACGCGGTGGGCGGGGCACCAATCTGGGTGAGAACAGGTGGTTTCACCGGTGGTTTTCTCACAATATATATAAATAAAACTCCATTTCCCGGCTCCCTGTCGCACGCCGAGCAAGTCACGTGCTTTGAACAAGTGCAAAAAAAAGTGTAAACTACTTTACACGTGTACGGGTGTGTAACCGAGTGTACCGGCCTTACACGACTTGGAAGCAGATCGTCCCATGGTGCACTCATGGCACAATCTTGCTCTTAGTACATGGTAAGGCTTCTAATAACCAGCGTCGAACTGGCGCATTTATTTACACAGCGCAAAAATACGTTACACTCCTCGGATTATCGTTACGTTACCTATATCGCGGTATCGGTGCATAGGGAAGCCCAACACCACCTCCTCCACCATGTATATAGAAAAACTAAACACAGGTTCGTATATCATAATGGACAATCCACAAGAAGCCATGCTTACCTTGGCGATGTCCACTCGATCCCCGTACGGTAGCCACCAAGTTGTCGTGGAAGTGTGTTGGGACTCAAGACTCCAATGACCGGAAACAGGTTTACAAAAGATCAAGACTTTATTAACTACTAGTTCACTTGTTTCAATATAATAAGGAACTACAATACTATAACGAATTTAGTAATTCAAGTCGTTGGTTCTTCTTCGTTGGCCGGTGCTCTCCTAGCGCTGTTTTCCCGTTGCGTACTCGTTCGTTCCGTCGGGCAGAGGTTCTCGTGACAAGTGAGTCGACTCAAAGTTTGTCCTCATTTATATCGGCACACTCGAGTTAATCCTCCGTGCGCTAAATGTTAATCCTCCGTGCGCTGAAGCTCCTTGGTCATCCACAATCGCCTCCCTGCTGGGGAGTTTCTTCACCCTCTTTGCATCCTGATGTCCAAAACAATAGTGCGGGCATGGGAATGTGTGTTAGCCCGGGGTCGTAATAAAGGTGGACAAAGGACTCCCAGCTTCGACAGAGCGAGATACATTCCTGACATTCGTACAACCACCTGCTCGTCCCTGCTTCGTTACCAGTTCCAACCAATGAGTTACACTGAGTTACACTTCCACAACTTGTATTGATGTTTACTTGTAGTGATTGATTGTTTACTTATACTTGTATTGATGTTTACTTGTAGTGATTGATTGTTTACTTATATTGATGTTTAGATTAATGGTTAATATAAACAAAAACAAAAAGATGAGGGAATTGTGGAAATGTAACTCATTGAGTGGGACTGGTAATGAAGCAGATAGACGATTTCGTAAATGAATGTCAGGAAGGTGCACGAACGCGTAATCTCTTGTTCACCTGGTCACAGCCCCGGGCTAGAGCACCCTCCTATTGTGAGGCAAATGTGACTCCCAGCAGGTGGGGGAGCGAACCGGCTCCGTAAGGCTAGCGGGATGACTGAGTAACATTTCTGCGGAGAAGGGATTAAGATTTAGCGCACGGAGGATTAACTCGAGTGTGCCGATATAAACGAGGACAAACTTTGAGTCGAGACCACTTGTCACGAGAACCTCTGCCTGACGGAACGAACGAGTACGCAACGGGAAACAGCGCCAGGAGAGCACCGGCGAACGAAGAAGAACCAACGACTTGAATTACTAAATTCGTTATAGTATTGTCGTTCTTTATTATATTGAAACAAGTGAATTATTAGTTAATAAAGCTTTGCTTTTGTAAAAGCCCTGTTTAGTTATTTTGTATCCTCCTGAGTCATATAACTATTCCCGAACACCCCCAATGCTGATTGCATATGCAAGGTAACATGAAAAAAATGTTTAAAAATATGCCCCGAATTACATTTTTTGCTATTCTACCAATTGGTATTCCATTTTTGCAAATGCACCAAGGGGGCGGGGTCAAAATGATACTGCTAATACACCTTATTGCCATGTGATCATAACAACCAAGTAGATGAATTTTTACACAATCGTTCAGGAGAAGACAGCATGACAGACAGACATATGGAGGGACAGAGCCAATTACAATATGACTATGATGAAGCGTCTTCATATTTTTCAGAAAGCGTGGGAAAACAAGGATAAGCCTTCCATGGCTTAAGAGAGGTAACAAACCACTTCCTGCATGCAGATAACTTAAATGTACCGTTAAACATGGAACACCGAGGTATTTAATGCAATTCCCCCCCCCCCCCCCAAAATAACAGGGGCAAATAGACCCCAATTAAAAAAAAATACTGTGAACATCACGTGTGATGAAGGTTGTGGTAAAGTTTTTCAAAATCGTCAATGCAGTTTCGGATAAGAGAGCAAATAACCATTTTAGGATATCAGGCCTGCTCACCAGCCCCCACCCACCCACCATCCCTCCCACGTCCTTGAACTCCAAATTTTTAAGGCCGTGTATAAAATTTAGTTCCAACACACAAAATATAATTTTATCCAAATTTGGTCACAATCCCATCAGCAGTTTCAGAGAAGAAGCTGCAAGTGTTTACGGACAGACTGACGATGCGCCATCCCATAAGCTCCCCGGAAATATGTTCCAGGTGAGCTAAAATTTACCTTGTAATCTACATCAAAAATCCATTAATATTAGACAATACAAAACTGCACTAAAAGAGATTACACAGGTTAAAATAATACAAAAAGAACAATGGTAGAAGATCAAGATATTTGTTGACGTGTGATGTTGTATTACAAAAGTCACATACCAGACATGGCTCTTGACCCATCATCCTGAGAGCGGAGGCTGCAGACATCACTGAACCCGATTCCAGAGAAACCAGGAACATTTTCCAACTGCACATTTTTGGATCTGAAAATCTTTTCACAGAAACTGGAAAGTTCCCGAATAACATTCTCCAAGTTGACGAAAATACTTCCCAACAGAGAAGATCCTGCAATCTGGACATCTTGCGGCTTCGAAAAAGAATTAATAAATTTACAGAAGTCAGCATACATTGCAAATTGTAATTTCTCTTTGGAGAGAGAAAGGAGCACGATTCGCAATGGATCCGACTCAGTACAAGCTCGAATAACCTTCCGATTCTCAATTCCAAGCTTATCAATCACTGCTTGGGCTGTTTCTGCTCTCAGGCCTTGGGAGGTGAGCCATTCCAAGAAGCTCTCCATTGCACCGATGACCTGCCAAGGATACAATGCTTATGTTAATCACAGAAAAGTTATACATGTTATTTTCTTTACTGGAATGTTTTTGAGTTATTTCCATTGACAATCCAATCAATTATTATCCAATAAATGCGGGCTTTTGCATCCAGTTTGTTCACCCGCTGTGTCCCATTTTGAAAGATTTATTATCAATCAGCATCTAATGAATGTGAGTTTTTATATACAGAGACAAAAACAAACCCAGAGTAAACTAGAGGAGACCATTCGGCCCATTATGCTGTGCCACGTCAACACCAGGCAAATTTCATCCACCAAAACGATGCAATTTCATTTGGGGAATGAGGAGAGAAATGTGGATGAGACGTGTGGCAGAACCAGGGATATCCCAAGCGTGTCAAATACAAATGGGGAAACACAATTATTTTAATTGTTTAAATAACAAAAAGAGAAAAAGCAATCATATTTGTGTTATTTTTTCAGAGGTGGGTGTGCGGGGGGGGGGGGGGGGGGGGGATAGATTTGGGTGATGGCGGTTCTTAGATGACAAACACACAACATCAACAATAAGCGCTTGTCGAGACCCCCCACAGGCACGACACCACTTCACTTCACTTCACTCAGATGCACACAATCTCCCAATCCATGCGCAAGTCACAAACGTCTTGCCAATATCCCGACACTCTTCTATCTTTAATGCTTCCAGGTACCTATCTAATCCTAATTTAAACTTATCTATTGATTCTCTTGCCACTGCCTTTCTTGGAAACCATCTTATGCATTAACTACTCTCTGAGTGAAAGACCCTTACCTTACCACCCTATTTATTCTTCTTTTCTTTACTAGGCTATGGCCCCTGATCCTGTCACTGTCTCTGCTGAATTTAGTTGAGTCTAGCTAGGCCCGGAATCAATCAAGTAGGCCTGTACTGAAGCCTCTCGATCGTAGCTTTGTCTTTCCGACTTGTGGTGACCAAAAATGGAAACAATATTCTGGATGAGGCCTCACTAAGTGCTCAAGTACATACTTCAATTTTATTAAAATAATGATATTAAAGATCGTTTTAAAAAATCCAGAAGTGTAGCGCTACTGAAGCAGTCTCATCCATCACCAGTATGGCCTTGCACAATGTAACAAGCCGATGTTGAGTTGCAGTTTCGAAGACGTACGCTTTATTGATCAACAAAGAACAAAGTGTCATTCGGCTTCGTACGACATATCCATATCAGCAGAGTCTTCTTCACCACAATCAAATCCAAATTTAAACTTATCTATTGGTTATGTTGTCATCGACATCATTTTTTTTTTTGTATACAAGATCGAAGCTTGATCGTCAGCACTGAGTGGCGTGCTGACGAGGAGGGGAGTGTCATTGAAGCTGAAGGGAAAAGTGTATGCTGCATGTGTGAGAAGTGTCATGATTTATGGGAGCGAGGCATGGGTAATGATTAATGAACGTAGAGCAGCAAAAAAGGCTGCAAAGGGTGGAAATGCGAATGGTTCGGTGGATGTGCAGAGTATCGTTGAGAGAGAGGAAGACAAATGACGAATTGCGAAAGATGATGGGAATAGAGCCTGTGATGGATGCTCTGAAGAGAAACAGGTTGAGATGGTTTGGTCATGTGTTGAGGCAGGATGAAAGTGACTGGAAGAGAAGAGTGATGGAAATTAATGTGGAAGGAAGTCGAGGACGGGGAAGACCGAGAAAGACTTGGCTAAAGGTGGTGGAAGAAGAAATGCAGGCAAGGGGGTTAACAAGGGAAGATGCCGAAAATAGGGCAAAATGGAGAAGATTGTCATGGGGACCGCAAGGCTAACCCCCTCTCCAGCAGGGAAATAACCTTAAAATGCCTATTGTTGTTGTTGTTGTTGGTCCCTGGTCCTGTCACTGTCTCTGCTGTAGAATTATTCTGCACTTATTTTGTCTGTACCCTTCATTATCTTAAACATCTATCATATCCAATCATAACCACCTCCTTATAAAGCTGTGTCCTTCAGGCGCTCCTTGTAGTTGAGTCTAGCTCGGCCTGGAATCAATCTAGAGTAGGCCTGTTCTGAACCCTCTCTATAGCACCTATTTCTTTCCAGACTTGTTGTGACCAAAACCGCAAACAATACTCCATATGAGGCCTCACTAAGTGTCCAAATACATACTTCAATTTTCATAAAATGATGATATAAAAGATCGTGAAAAAAATCCAGAAATTTAGCGCCAGTATGGCCTTCAGTGTAGAGCAATGAAGCAGTCTCATCCATCACCAGTAGGGCCTTGTGCACTTTAACATGCCGACGTTGAGTCAAAGTTTAGAAGATGGACGTTCTATTGATAAACACAGAACACAGCGACAATCGGCCTCGTACTGCATCGAGTCTTCTTCACCACAATCCTGTCCCTCTTACATGCCAGGCCTTCTCATGCTAAATATCAATATATACTGTTACGAATTTGGGTAGTGATATATGTAGAGCAGAGTAGATCTGAGTAGGTAACATGCTTCGACTGTTGCGATAGGGAATCTACCTGTAATAAGTTCTGTGTGTTTAGGCGATTTGTCGGTCAAGTTGTATAACTGTGAATCTACCAGGAGACTCGTGTGTTAGGTAGTGTTGGGGTTAATGAGTAGAGCCCTTGTATGTCTCAGCTGTTAACCAAACCTTTGTCCCTTAGAGCACTACAGACCACATAGACACAAGTTATGACCTTTAGTACAACATTAATGACGCCCTTCCCCCCTGACATGACTCAGGAATCACTATATCAGGGTGACATAGTCACTTTTTCGGTCTTCGAGGCCGGCCGATAGGCACAGTGTGACCAGAAGGGACGAGGTTCTCCTGACCGCGTGGCCCGCGACTCGGTGGGGTTTGTCCGCACAACGTGGGCGCATCAGGATGAACTTTAGCCGGGGAGCGTTTGGGCGCGTGGCGCATTTGGGCACCCCAGTCTGATACTGCCGCCCACGCGCAGAACAACTTGTGAGTGCACGTGGGTCCCGGCGGTCCCACTGGCCTAGCGCTACCATGTTTAGACAGCGAGATCCGTCCCCGGGCACCGGCACCTACTCCCGGAAGTCGAGAGAATAGCGGCGCCAGGCACGGTAGGACACCCGCGGAGCCCCGGCGGACCAGGGACGCGCGAGCCTACGCGTTAGCGTGCTACGGCGGAATAAACGGCTTCGGCCACGGCCGGGCCGACACTCGGCCCGGTCGCACCAGAAATGAACTGGTTCGACGCCCGCGCTAGAGAGGTCGCGGGCGACTGAGATGTATTAACAAATAGTTAATTAATTTGAGACGTCCGATTTCTAGTGTTTGGAAATTTGGAAGAGCTTGACCCTAGCCTTTCCCTTGCGAGGGCAAGGAGGAACTTAACACTTGACACTTAAGCTTAGTTTGAAGTACACCCTGCCAGCGCCCACGGCGGGACGGCAGGGCAACCAGAAGGGACGAGGTTCTCCTGACCACGTGGCCCTCGATCTGGGAAGCGAGAGGCATTCCATTAGTGGACGCGCCCCTCACGCCCGACTTTTGGGCGGCCCCGGCAGGCCGTTTGTTTTGACGTTCCGTTCCGTGACAGGCCCCGCACCCCCACCTCCGGGCCGACCGGGCGACCGGAATGAATCCCAGTGTCCCGATCCGAACCTTCAGAGCGGGCCGGCTGGGGAGTGCCAAGCACCCCGTACCTGCACTTTCCGTCCCTGCGGTCCCAAATACCGGAACCACCCGAATACCACTTTATTCGACAAAATGAGGTGCGGTCTACCGCCTTAGAAAACTAACCCTATATAAGTCAATACCTCCAACGACACAGGCGCGCATTCGTGCCGCGTGACGTGGTGACGTCATCGCGCTTTCACCTTAAAAGATTTATTTGATATAAATTGATATTTTGATATAAGCCTTAGAAAACCAACCCTACAGAAGTCAAATGGTCCAATAAAGGGTGATTGGAGGGTGATGGGAGGGTGATGGGAGGGTGGTGGGAGGGTGGTGGGAGGGTGGTGGGAGGGTGGTGGGAGGGTGATGGCAGGGTGGTGGGAGGGTGATGGCAGGGTGATGGGAGGGTGATGGGTGGGTGATGGCAGGGTGATGGGAGGGTGATGGCAGGGTGATGGGAGGGTGATGGCAGGGTGATGGGGGAGGGTGATGGGGGAGGGTGATGGGGCAGGGTGATGGGGCAGGGTGATGGGAGGGTGATGGGGGAGGGTGATGGGGCAGGGTGATGGGAGGGTGATGGGGGAGGGTGATGGGAGGGTGCAATAATCCGGTGCAATAATCGAAAACCGATTCAAAATGGCCCCTCGCTACGATTTTCCACGATCACATTTTATTTTCACCACTTCAAATCGACCGAATTTCACCAAATAAGATACCACACTCGCTGCACTGATGTCATTTTTACGGCAAAAGTGAAAACAGATTTTAATTTGGAAATAAAACGAAAGCGTGCACAATGGACCCATTCGTGCCGCGTGACGTGGTGACGTCATCGCGCTTTCAACTTAAAAGATTTATTTGATATAAATTGATATTTTGATATAAGCCTTAGAAAACCAACCCTATAGAAGTCAAATGGTCCAATAAAGGGTGATGGGAGGGTGATGGGAGGGTGATGGGAGGGTGATGGGAGGGTGATGGCAGGGTGATGGGAGGGTGATGGGGGAGGGTGATGGGGCCTCCCTATAGAATTTGAATCACTTCAAATGATCGTTTTACAGAATATCTTGCTCAGTATTAATAATAAAATGAGAAACTCCGAAGAAACCTTTTCCTCAGAAGATCCGACCCGATCACTGTTTCAGCCGCTTGTGCAAAAGGACACGGAGCCGATGTCAGTTCAAGCAAGTCATGTTCCATGTCCTGACCGGAAGTGACGCCGGAAGTACGTCACCACTGTATGCCATAATCACCCACAAGGCGGTGAATGTGTAGGTGTTACGGTGTGTGTGTTATGCAACAAGTGAACACCCGTAACAACACCCCGTGACGTGTCCAGATGCATCAAGTTTCCTTGCATTGTATATTTGCATTATAACACAGTTTTCATTGAATCTAATAATCCAGTGAATCCCTGTGAAATGACCAATGTAAAATCATTATGTGACGTAACATTCAATTTGAGGTACAAATTATGAAACTGTGGCAGACACGATGGCTCGCTGGCGCGGTGTCATCATTCCGCGCACCAAGAGGGCGTCGGCCACGCCCGAGGGGAAGGCGTGGCCTCGGGATATACACGGGGCTCGCAGCCCCGAGCAAGTCAGTGCTACAGTTTGAGCTTTACAATAAAGACTCTTTTGACCCTACGCATTGTGGCTTACCTTCTTTGGCAAACAAGTTCCGTGCGTAGCACCACGCTACACTGGTGACCCCTTTTGGTTCAGCCGTCGCTGACCACAGAACGTGCCATGGCCAGCAACGCGGTCGCGGAAAAGCTCCCTCAGTTTTGGGAAGCACAGGCCGAGGTATGGTTCGTGCAGGCCGAAGCACAGTTCCAGCTTCGAGGAATAACGGCGGACGAGACACGTTACTATCACGTGATCGCCGCCCTCGGGCCCGGCACGGCCGCCCGAGTCGTGTCCATCCTGCGGCACCCACCGGCGGAGCACAAGTACAGGGCGCTCAAACGTCTCCTTATCGCCACGTTCGGCCTCACGGAGTTCGAACGGGCGGACCGCCTCCTGGACCTTCCCGAACTCGGCGACACACGACCATCGGTATGGATGGACTACATGCTGTCATTGCTGGGTGACAAAGCACCGGATATTTATTACGGGTGCTTTTTCTACGCCAGGTACCGGCACAGGTACGCCTCACGTTGGCCGGTTCCAAAATAGGGGAACCCCGCACTCTGGCCGTCGAGGCGGACAAGTTTTTCGTGGCTTGTGACACGCGGGCGAGCTTCGGTGCGGCCGTCGCGGATCCGGAGGCTGATGCGCATGCACACCTCATGGCCGCCGCCACGCCCACCACCACTGCAGCGGCGAACGCCGCGGCCTCCGCCGCTCCCGCCGCAAGCCTGGTGCCGTTTCCACGCCAGGTTCGGCCACAAGGCTAAGAATTGTTGCCCGCCGTGCTCGTTTGGCAAGTCGGGAAACGACCGAGCCGACGCTCGGTAGCGGCCCTGAGCGTCGGCAATTCCGGCAGCCTCTTATTCATTACGGACACCTTGTCCGGGCACCGCTTCCTCTGCGACACAGGAGCGCAGGTAAGCGTCATCCCAGCCCACGCTTCCGACAAGCGAACTGCAGGCCGGGGCCCCGCATTGCTTGCAGCCAACGGTACACCCATACGCACATTCGGGAAGTGCTGCCTCTCCCTGCAGTTCAGAAGGCAGCGCTTTCAATGGTCGTTCGTAACCACCAGCGTGCCCATGGCATTGCTCAGTGCAGACTTCCTATGTGCAAATGGGTTGTTGGTGGATGTGAAGCATAGAAGGCTCGTCCAAGCCGAAACCTTTAGCTCGCTCGCTTGTTCGCTGAGCAGCTCGTTGAGCAGCTCACTGAGCGGCTCACCGAGCGGCTCACCAAGCGGCTTGCTAAACGGTTCCGTCCTGGCGAGTTTGGTTTGTACGCCTCCAGGCAGCGGATGATATGCTGGAGCGGCTGGGCATCGTGCGGCGCTCCAAGAGCGCTTGGGCATCGCTGCTGCACATCGTGCCGAAGCCCGGCGGGGGATGGCGGCCGTGCGGGGACTACCGCCGCCTCAACGATGCTACCACCCCCGACCGCTACCCGATCCCTCACATCCAGGACTTTTCCACCCGGTTGGCGAAAATGTCCCTCTTTTCCAAGGTGGACCCCATCCGCGGCTACCACCAGGTCCCCGTCAGGCCGGAGGACATACCGAAGACGGCCGTCATTACACCATTCGGCCTCTTCGAGTTTCTGCGGATGCCCTTCGGGTTGAAGAATGCGGCTCAGGCGTTCCAGCGGCTGATGGACAGCGTCTTGCGCGACTTGGATTTCGTTTACGTCTACCTGGACGACATCCTCGTCGCAAGCGCGTCCCGTGAGGAGCACCTTCGCCATCTCCGCACGCTCTTCGAACGCCTGGGCCAGCATGGCCTGATCATCAACCCCGCCAAGTGACGATTCGGCATCGCCGAAATCGACTTTTTGGGGCACTCGTCACCAGGCACGGGGCCATCCCCTTGCCGGCCAAGGTGGAGGCGGTCAGGGGGTTTCCGCACCCCCGCACGATCAAGGGGCTCCAGGAGTTCCTGGGCATGGTGAACTTTTATCACTGGTTCCTGCCCTGCATCGCCCAGCTCCTGCACCCCATGCACGAGGCCCTCCAGGGGAAGCCGGGCAAAGGTGACGTTGCTTGGACCGAGCCAATGGATGCGGCGTTCACGGGCGCGAAGCTCGCCTTGGCCAACGCCACTATGCTCGCGCACCCGGCGCCCGATGCACCGATCGCGCTCACCACCGACGCGTCGGACTACGCGGTGGGCGCGGTGCACGAGCAATGGGTGAAGGGAGCTTGGCAGCCACTGGCGTTTTTCAGCCGGCAGCTCCGCCCGCACGAACGGCGGTACAGTACTTTCGACAGCGAGCTCCTCGGGCTTCACCTGGCGGTCCGGCATTTCCGCCATCTGCTCGAGGGCCGTTCGTTCACGGCCTTCGTCGACCACAAGCCCCTGGTCTTTGCGATGGCCAAGGTCGCCGAGCCGTGGTCGGCCCGGCAGCAGCGTCACCTCTCGGCCGTGTCCGAGTACATGACGGACATCCGGCACGTCGCGAGGAAGGACAACCCGGTGGCGGATTGCCTTTCCCGGTCCGTCGCCCACGCGCTCCACCTCGGGATCGACTATGCCCGGATGGCGGCGGACCAGACCGCCGACCCCGCCGTCCAGGCCTTGCGGACCACCATCACGGGCCTCCATGTCACCGAGGTGCCGTTCGACGGCGCGGGCATGGCCCTCTTATGCGATGTCTCCCTCGGCCGACCTCGCCCCATCGTGCCCGCGGGCTGGCAGCGCCGGGTTTTTGACGCCATCCACGGCCTGTCCCACCCGGGCACGAAGGCCTCCCAGAGGCTGGTCGCCGACAAGTTCGTCTGGCATGGCCTCCGGAGGATCGTCCGCGATTGGACCAGGACGTGCCTCGCGTGCCAGCGCGCGAAGGTGCACCGCCACACCCAGGCCCCGTTGGCCCCGTTTACTGTGCCCGAACGTCGGTTCGACCACGTTCACGTGGACTTGGTGGGACCTCTGCCCCCCTCGCGGGGTTTCACCCACGTCCTCACCATGGTGGACCGCACAACCCGGTGGCCGGAGGCCGTGCCTTTGGCGGTGACGACGGCAGCGGACGTCGTGCAGGTGTTCATCGCCACCTGGGTTGCCCGGTTCGGCGCCCCCTCGGACATCTCATCCGACCGCGGCCCCCAGTTCACCTCGGAGCTCTGGGGGGCGGTCGCGCGGGGGCTCGGCGTCCAGCTGCACCGCACCACGGCCTACCGCCCCCAGGCCAATGGCCTGTGCGAGCGCTTCCATCACTCCTTAAAGGCCACGCTCCGGGCCACCCTCCGCGACGGCGGCTGGGTCGACAGGCTCCGCTGGGTCCTGCTGGGCCTCAGGACGGCGCCCAAGGACGACCTGCACGCATCCGCGGTGGAGTTGGTCTTCGGACAACCGCTGCGGGTGCCAGGCGAGTTCCTCCACGACTCCACGGCACCATGGTCGCACTGCAGGAGACCGCCCAGAGGTTCGCCCCGGTGCCGACGGCGCACCACGGGTGCCCGCCAACGCACGTCGCCCCGGAGCTTCGCACGGCGGAGTACGTGTTCGTCCGCCACGACGCCCACCGGACACCGCTGCGGCCCCCGTACGACGGGCCCTTCCGCGTGCTGGAGTCCGGGGCGAAACAATTCACCCTGGACATCGGCGGTACTCCTGACCGCGTTTCCGTGGACCGCCTCAAGCCGGCCCACCTCGACGTGGACCACCCCCCGCCAGTGGCTCGGCCCCCGCGTCGAGGCCGCCCCCCGGCGGGCGGACCCCGGCACCGCCCAGCCCCGCTGGCACGCCACCACCCTGTCCTGCACCCATCCCAGATGCCGCCAGCGGCATCCCAGACGGCATCCCAGACGCCGCCAGCGGCCAGAGGGCGCTTCGGCCGGGTCATCCATTTGCCCCACAAATTGACCCTTCAGGTGCGTGGGAATTCTGGGGGGGGGCGCATATGGCGGACACGATGGCTCGCTGGCGCGGTGACATCATTCCGCGCACCAAGAGGGTGTCGGCCACGCCCGAGGGGTAGGCATGGCCTCGGGATATACACGGGGCTCGCAGCCCCGAGCAAGTCAGTGCTACAGTTTGAGCTTCACAATAAAGACTCTTTTGACCCTACGCGTTGTGGCTTACCTTCTTTGGCAAACAAGTTGCGTGCGTAGCACCACGCTACAAAACAATAATTAATTGATATTCCCCGGTTTGTTTTTATAATTTATTGATATAAAATAAATGTGTCACTCCGCACATTTTATTTACATTCCTGTTATGTTAAAAAGGATTCCGAAAACTTGTCTGACTTTTTAACAGGTAACAAACACGTTTCTCTCTCACCTGGTCCACAGTCAGGTAATCGTATCGATCGAGGTGTGTGTGTGTGTGTGTGTGTGTGTGTGTGTGTGTGTGTGTGTGTGTGTGTGTGTGTGTGTGTTTGTCAGTGTGTTGTCAGTGAGTGAGTCAGTGAATTGAGGGAGTGAGTGGGTGTAAGTGAGACAGATAATGAGTGAGTCAGTGAGGCAGACAGTGAATGCATTGTCTGAGTGAGTCAGTCATTGAGTTGAGTGAGTCGGTGTGAGTCAGTGAGTGTGTATGTGAGTGCGTGTCAGTGAGTGAATCAGTAAGTGAGTGGGTGTAAGTGAGACAGTCAGAGAGTGAGTCCGTGAGTGAGTGAGTCAATGAGTGAGTCAGTCAGTGAGTCTGTGAGTGAGTGAGTGTGAGTTGGTGAGTGAGTAAGTATGAGTCGTTGAGTGAGTGAGTGTGTCATACTGAGTGAGTGAGTCACAGTGAGTGAGCGGGTGTGTATGTGAGTGGGTCAAGCAGAGGCAGATTAACATTTTTTGGGGCCCTGGGCACAAACCCTTTGCACAAACCACCGATATTTACGAAACCTCACCAAATCATAGAGTTGGCGACAAGGAAAAACAAACCTATTGATTTTGGGGTCAAAAGTTCAGGATAGGCCAAAGGTCAACAATTTTGGCAGATTTGTAAAAATCCTCAATTTTCATCCGATTCACTTGAAATTTAAAGACGATTTGCATTTCAGGACAATGAATTCAGCCACCACCAATTATTTTTGCCGTCAACATCGGCGAAAAGGTCAACATCGGCCAAAGGCGAACAACTTATTTTAGGGATTTCCCAAGTATCGTTCTGTACACAACAGATTTCTTGTTTGTCTGTTTGTATGTCAATTACCCACAAGTTACACTTCCAACCTGATCATCATGAAACTTTACCAAGTTGTAGAGGTAGTCACAACTGAGAAGCCTATTGATTTTTCGGTCAAAGATTATCTTGAGATCAAATTTCTAAAATAGTCATTTTCATCCGATTGCTGTGAAAGTTGAACAGCATTTTCATATTGAATCATCGCATTGGGGAATCAACTATCTTTTGAGGTTAAAAGGTCAAATGTCAACTCAAGGTCAAACTTATAAAATCATCAATTTATGTCTAAAAACTCATCAATTTTCATCCGATTAACCTGAACATTAAAGAGCAATTGCAAAGTGCCTCACTGAATTGGGAAATAAACTATTTTAAGGTCAAAAGGTTAAAGGTCAAACTTTCAAAATCATCAATTTTCATCTAAAAATCAATGAGTTATGATTAAGATTGTCAACTTTAATCTCAATTAAATGGACAATTTTATGTCTCAAGGGCAACGTTTTTGGGTGGTTTGGGGGTGAATTTTATCAAGTATTGTGCTCTGCACGATGTCTTTCTTGTTACTTGCAAAATCGAAGATTTTTCAAGTATATTGGTCGGTTGCATTTGTGGTTCTGTCTTTTTGTTACTTGCCGGAAAAAATTCCTGCAAGTATGTTGGTTGGTTTGTCTGTCTGTATGTTTGTCTGTCTGTTTGTGCAGAGTGCTGCGTCTACATCGTTGCACATAGCATCGCCATACTTTACACACATATTTGCCTTGCCCTGGAATAGACTGTGCCCAATTTTTAACTCTCTAGGCCCAAGGTCAAGCTCAAGGTCACCCAATTAAGGTCACCCAATCATTTGCACCTTCCAATTGAAGCCCCACCCTTAGGGTGGGTACCGTTGCGAATGATATATAATGGCGATACAACAATTTTTACCGCTTTTCTTTGAAGAATGGGAATGAAGGGGGAGGAGCGTGTTAATATGTCTGCTTGAAGGCTTTGGGTGGTGAGGGGGCTTGAAGCCAGATTTTAATCTTACAGCCGCCATGTTGGTGCTCGCCGTCACTGCAATGCGAAGCGAAAGACGCCTCAGAGCTGTCACATTCACAATCGCTATGTTGTATGTATTCCCGATATGTGTTTCCTTCATTGTAAAAACTACCAAGTCAACAGTTAAAAGGATTTTTAGCCGATAGGCGTTACGGCCTTGGCAAGATCGATGGAGACAGCGATCTGTTAGCTTATACACTGCCCAAATAGCGATGTGGAATTCTCTCTTGGAGAGATTAAACCCACGTCGTTTGAACTTTTGCAGAGGTCATTATTTACTTTTAGTGATCCAAAATGGCCAATAAAAAGTACATTCCGGCAAGTCCTCAGTCTCTGACTGAGTTTTCATTTGTTTGTTTGTTACTTGCCGGAAAGGATTCCGGCAAGTTTGTTGGTTGGTTGATTTGTTACTTGCCGGAAAAGATTCCAGCAAGTATGTTGGTTGGTTGGTTGGTTTGTTACTTGCCGGAAAAGATTCCGGCAAGTATGTTGATCTGTTCGTTTTTACTTGCCGGAAGAGATTCCGGCAAGTATGTTGATCTGTTCGTTTGTTACTTGCCGGAAAAATTTTCCGGCAAGTATGTTGATCTGTTCGTTTGTTTGTCTGTTTGTTACTTGCCGGAAAAGATTCCGGCAAGTATGTTGATCTGTTCGTTTGTTTGTCTGTCTGTCTGTTTGTCTGTCTGTCTGTCTGTTTGCAGCACTGCGTCTACACTGTTGCACGTAGAATCGCCAAACTTTGCACACATATTGGTCTTGCCCTGGAATAGACTGTGCCCAATTGATGACGTCATCGGTGACGTGGTTCGGCCGCCATCTTGGAAAAACCGAAAACCTTTGCACCTCGATATCTCCGAAAGTACTGAACAGAAAAAATTGAGACATGGCTCATTGTAAAGAACTCTCCATGGGGAATAAAATATGTTAATGATGACGTCATATGTCACGTGGTCGGCCGCCATCTTGGAAAAACGGCAAAACTTTGCACCACTATATCTCCAAAAGTGCTGAACAGAAAAAATTGAGACATGGCTCATTGTAAAGAACTCTCCATGGGGAATAAAATATGTTAATGATGACGTCATAGGTCCCGTGGTTCGGCCGCCATCTTGGAAAAACGGCAAAACTTTGCACCTCCATATCTCCGAAAGTGCTGAATAGAAAAAATTGAGACATGGCTCATTGTAAAAAACTCTCCATGGGGAATAAAATATGTTAATGATGATATCATCGGTCACGTGGTTCGGCCGCCATATTTGTCCTAAATGGCCGATAAAAAAGTACATTCCGGCAAGTCCTCGGTCTCTGACCGATTTTTCATCTGTTTGTCTGTTTGTCTGTTTGTCTGTTTGTTACTTGCCGGAAAAATTTTCCGGCAAGTATGTTGATCTGTTCGTTACTTGCCGGAAAAATTTTCCGGCAAGTATGTTGATCTGTTCGTTTGTTTGTCTGTTTGTTACTTGCCGGAAAAGATTCCGGCAAGTATGTTGATCTGTTCGTTTGTTACTTGCCGGAAAAATTTTCCGGCAAGTATGTTGATCTGTTCGTTTGTTACTTGCCGGAAAAATTTTCCGGCAAGTATGTTGATCTGTTCGTTTGTTTGTCTGTCTGTCTGTTTGTCTGTCTGTTTGTCTGTCTGTTTGTCTGTTTGCAGCACTGCGTCTACACCGTTGCACGGAGAATCGCCAAACTTTGCACACATAATGGTCTTGCCCTCTAATATACTGTGCCTCAATGATGACGTCATCAGTGACGTGGTTCGGCCGCCATCTTGGATAAACCGAATAAATTTGCACCTCTATATCTCCGAAAGTACTGAACAGAAAAAATTGAGACATGGCTCATTGTAAAGAACTCTCCATGGGGAATAAAATATGTTAATGATGACGTCATATGTCACGTGGTCGGCCGCCATCTTGGAAAAACGGCAAAAATTTGCACCACTATATCTCCAAAAGTGCTGAACAGAAAAAATTGAGACATGGCTCATTGTAAAGAACTCTCCATGGGGAATAAAATATGTAAATGATGACGTCATCAGTCACGTGGTTCGGTCGCCATCTTGGAAAAACGGCAAATCGTTGCGCCACTATATCTCCAAAAGTGCTGAACAGAAAAAATTGAGACATGGCTCATTGGAAAGAACTCTCCATGGGGAATAAAATATGTTAATGATGACGTCATATGTCACGTGGTCGGCCGCCATCTTGGAAAAACGGCAAAACTTTGCACCACTATATCTCCAAAAGTGCTGAACAGAATAATTGAGACATGGCTCATTGTAAAGAACTCTCCATGGGGAATAAAATATGTTAATGATGACGTCATCAGTCACGTGGTCGGCCGCCATCTTGGAAAAACGGCAAAACTTTGCACCACAAAATCTCCAAAAGTGCTGAACAGAAAAAATTGAGACATGGCTCATTGTAAAGAACTCTCCATGGGGAATAAAATATGTTAATGATGACGCCATCGGTCACGTGGTTCGGCCGCCATCTTGGAAAAATGGGAAAACTTTGCACCTCAACATCTCCGAAAGTGCTGAAATGAAAAAATTGAGACATGGCTCATTGTAAAGAACTCTCCATGGGGAATAAAATATGTTAATGATGACGTCATATGTCACGTGGTCGGCCGCCATCTTGGAAAAACGGCAAAAATTTGCACCACTATATCTCCAAAAGTGCTGAACAGAAAAAATTGAGACATGGCTCATTGTAAAGAACTCTCCATGGGGAATAAAATATGTTAATGATGACGTCATCAGTCACGTGGTCGGCCGCCATCTTGGAAAAACGGCAAAACTTTGCACCACGAAATCTCCAAAAGTCCTGAACAGAAAAAATTGAGACATGGCTCATTGTAAAGAACTCTCCATGGGGAATAAAATATGTTAACGATGATGTCATATGTCACGTGGTCGGCCGCCATCTTGGAAAAACGGCAAAACTTTGCACCACTATATCTCCAAAAGTGCTGAATAGAAAAAATTGAGACATGACTCATTGTAAAGAACTCTCCATGGGGAATAAAATATGTTAATGATGATGTCATAGGTTCCTCCATTATGACGTCATAATTCGCCAAGTACAAAACTTCATCCGATCAAGATGAAATTTCTTGAGCATCATCAAGGAATAAATTAGTTTAGAAAACAAGTAATGATGACTTCATCGGTCACGTGGTTTGGCCGCCATATTTGTCCTAAATGGCCGATAAAAAAGTAAATTCCGGCAAGTCCTCGGTCTCTGACCGATTTTTCATTTGTCTGTTTGTCTGTCTGTCTGTCTGTTTGTCTGTCTGTTTGCAGCACTGCGTCTACACCATTGCACGTAGAATCGCCAAACTTTGCACACATATTGGTCTTGCCCTGGAATAGACTGTGCCCAATTGATGACGTCATCGGTGACGTGGTTCGGCCGCCATCTTGGAAAAACCGAAAAACTTTGCACTTCTATATCTCCGAAAGTACTGAACAGAAAAAATTGAGACATGGCTCATTGTAAAGAACTCTCCATGGGGAATAAAATATGTTAATGATGACATCATCAGTCACATGGTCGGCCACCATCTTGGAAAAACGGCAAAACTTTGCACCACGAAATCTCCAAAAGTGCTGAACAGAAAAAATTGAGACATGGCTCATTGTAAAGAACTCTCGATGGGGAATAAAATATGTTAATGATGACATCATCAGTCACGTGGTCGGCCGCCATCTTGGAAAAACGGCAAAACTTTGCACCACGAAATCTCCAAAAGTGCTGAACAGAAAAAATTGAGACATGGCTCATTGTAAAGAACTCTCCATGGGGAATAAAACATGTTAATGATGACGTCATAGGTCACGTGGTTCGGCCGCCATCTTGGAAAAACCGAAAAACTTTGCACCTCTATATCTCCGAAAGTACTGAATAGAAAAAATTGACACGTGGCTCATTGTAAAGAACTCTCCATGGGGAATAAAATATGTTAATGATGACGTCATCAGTCACGTGGTCGGCCGCCATCTTGGAAAAACGGCAAAACTTTGCACCTCAATATCTCTGAAAGTACTAAATAGAAAAAATTGAGACATGGCTCATTGTAAAGAACTCTCCATGGGGAATAAAATGTTAATGATGACGTCATATGTCACGTGGTTGGCCGCCATCTTGGAAAAACGGCAAAACTTTGCATCACTATATCTCCAAAAGTGCTGAACAGAAAAAATTGAGACATGGCTCATTGTAAAGAACTCCATGGGGAATAAAATATGTTAATGATGACGTCATCAGTCACGTGGTTCGGCCGCCATCTTGGAAAAACCGAAAATTTTTGCACCTCCATATCTCCGAAAGTCCTGAAGAGAAAAAATTGAGCCATGGCTCATTGTAAAGAACTCTACATGGGGAATAAAATATGTTAATGATGACGTCATAGGTCACGTGGTTCGGCCGCCATCTTGGAAAAACGGCAAAACTTTGCACCACTATATCTCCAAAAGTGCTGAACAGAAAAATTTGAGACATCGCTCATTGTAAAGAACTCTCCATGGGGAATAAAATATGTTAATGATGACGTCATCGGTCATGTGGTTCCGCCACCATAGTTGTCCTAAATGGCCGATAAAAAAGTACATTCCGGCAAGTCCTCGGTCTCTGACCGATTTTTCATTACTTGCCGGAAAAGATTCCGGCAAGTATGTTGATCTGTTCGTTACTTGCCGGAAAAGATTCCGGCAAGTATGTTGATCTGTTCGTTTGTTACTTGCCGGAAAAAATTTCCGGCAAGTATGTTGATCTGTTCGTTTGTTTGTCTGTCTGTTTGTCTGTTTGTCTGTCTGTTTGTCTGTCTGTTTGCAGCACTGCGTCTACACCGTTGCACGTAGAATCGCCAAACTTTGCACACATATTGGTCTTGCCCTGGAATAGACTGTGCCCAATTGATGACGTCATCGGTGACGTGGTTCGGCCGCCATCTTGGAAAAACCGAAAAACTTTACACCTCTATATCTCCGAAAGTACTGAACAGAAAAAATTGAGACATGGCTCATTGTAAAGAACTCTCCATGGGGAATAAAATATGTAAATGATGACGTCATCAGACACGTGGTTCGGTCGCCATCTTGGAAAAACGGCAAAACGTTGCGCCACTATATCTCCAAAAGTGCTGAACAGAAAAAATTGAGACATGGCTCATTGTAAAGAACTCTCCATGGGGAATAAAATATGTTAATGATTACGTCATCAGTCACGTGGTTCGGCCGCCATCTTGGAAAAACCGAAAATTTTTGCACCTCGATATCTCAAAGTGCTGACAGAAAAAATTGAGACATGGCTCATTGTAAAGAACTCTTCATGGGGAATAAAATATGTTAATGATGACGTCAGCAGTCACGTGGTTCGGCCGCCATCTTGGAAAAACCGAAAATTTTTGCACCTCCATATCTCCGAAAGTCCTGAACAGAAAAAATTGAGACATGGCTCATTGTAAAGAACTCTCCATGGCGAATAAAATATGTTAATGATGACGTCATCGGTCACGTGGTTCGGCCGCCATCTTGGAAAAACGGCAAAACGTTGCACCACCATATCTCCAAAAGTGCTGAATAGAAAAAATTGAGACATGGCTCATTGTAAAGAACTCTCCATGGGGAATAAAATATGTTAATGATGCTGTCATCTATCAGGTGGTTCGGCCGCCATATTTGTTCTAAATGGCCGATAAAAAAGTACATTCCGGCAAGTCCTCGGTCTCTGACCGATTTTTCATTTGTCTGTCTGTCTGTTTGTCTGTCTGTTTGTCTGTCTGTTTGTCTGTTTGCAGCACTGCGTCTACACCGTTGCACGGAGAATCGCCAAACTTTGCACACATAATGGTCTTGCCCTCTAATATACTGTGCCTCAATGATGACGTCATCAGTGACGTGGTTCGGCCGCCATCTTGGATAAACCGAATAAATTTGCACCTCTATATCTCCGAAAGTACTGAACAGAAAAAATTGAGACATGGCTCATTGTAAAGAACTCTCCATGGGGAATAAAATATGTTAATGATGACGTCATATGTCACGTGGTCGGCCGCCATCTTGGAAAAACGGCAAAAATTTGCACCACTATATCTCCAAAAGTGCTGAACAGAAAAAATTGAGACATGGCTCATTGTAAAGAACTCTCCATGGGGAATAAAATATGTAAATGATGACGTCATCAGTCACGTGGTTCGGTCGCCATCTTGGAAAAACGGCAAATCGTTGCGCCACTATATCTCCAAAAGTGCTGAACAGAAAAAATTGAGACATGGCTCATTGGAAAGAACTCTCCATGGGGAATAAAATATGTTAATGATGACGTCATATGTCACGTGGTCGGCCGCCATCTTGGAAAAACGGCAAAACTTTGCACCACTATATCTCCAAAAGTGCTGAACAGAATAATTGAGACATGGCTCATTGTAAAGAACTCTCCATGGGGAATAAAATATGTTAATGATGACGTCATCAGTCACGTGGTCGGCCGCCATCTTGGAAAAACGGCAAAACTTTGCACCACAAAATCTCCAAAAGTGCTGAACAGAAAAAATTGAGACATGGCTCATTGTAAAGAACTCTCCATGGGGAATAAAATATGTTAATGATGACGCCATCGGTCACGTGGTTCGGCCGCCATCTTGGAAAAATGGGAAAACTTTGCACCTCAACATCTCCGAAAGTGCTGAAATGAAAAAATTGAGACATGGCTCATTGTAAAGAACTCTCCATGGGGAATAAAATATGTTAATGATGACGTCATATGTCACGTGGTCGGCCGCCATCTTGGAAAAACGGCAAAAATTTGCACCACTATATCTCCAAAAGTGCTGAACAGAAAAAATTGAGACATGGCTCATTGTAAAGAACTCTCCATGGGGAATAAAATATGTTAATGATGACGTCATCAGTCACGTGGTCGGCCGCCATCTTGGAAAAACGGCAAAACTTTGCACCACGAAATCTCCAAAAGTCCTGAACAGAAAAAATTGAGACATGGCTCATTGTAAAGAACTCTCCATGGGGAATAAAATATGTTAACGATGATGTCATATGTCACGTGGTCGGCCGCCATCTTGGAAAAACGGCAAAACTTTGCACCACTATATCTCCAAAAGTGCTGAATAGAAAAAATTGAGACATGACTCATTGTAAAGAACTCTCCATGGGGAATAAAATATGTTAATGATGATGTCATAGGTTCCTCCATTATGACGTCATAATTCGCCAAGTACAAAACTTCATCCGATCAAGATGAAATTTCTTGAGCATCATCAAGGAATAAATTAGTTTAGAAAACAAGTAATGATGACTTCATCGGTCACGTGGTTTGGCCGCCATATTTGTCCTAAATGGCCGATAAAAAAGTAAATTCCGGCAAGTCCTCGGTCTCTGACCGATTTTTCATTTGTCTGTTTGTCTGTCTGTCTGTCTGTTTGTCTGTCTGTTTGCAGCACTGCGTCTACACCATTGCACGTAGAATCGCCAAACTTTGCACACATATTGGTCTTGCCCTGGAATAGACTGTGCCCAATTGATGACGTCATCGGTGACGTGGTTCGGCCGCCATCTTGGAAAAACCGAAAAACTTTGCACTTCTATATCTCCGAAAGTACTGAACAGAAAAAATTGAGACATGGCTCATTGTAAAGAACTCTCCATGGGGAATAAAATATGTTAATGATGACATCATCAGTCACATGGTCGGCCACCATCTTGGAAAAACGGCAAAACTTTGCACCACGAAATCTCCAAAAGTGCTGAACAGAAAAAATTGAGACATGGCTCATTGTAAAGAACTCTCGATGGGGAATAAAATATGTTAATGATGACATCATCAGTCACGTGGTCGGCCGCCATCTTGGAAAAACGGCAAAACTTTGCACCACGAAATCTCCAAAAGTGCTGAACAGAAAAAATTGAGACATGGCTCATTGTAAAGAACTCTCCATGGGGAATAAAACATGTTAATGATGACGTCATAGGTCACGTGGTTCGGCCGCCATCTTGGAAAAACCGAAAAACTTTGCACCTCTATATCTCCGAAAGTACTGAATAGAAAAAATTGACACGTGGCTCATTGTAAAGAACTCTCCATGGGGAATAAAATATGTTAATGATGACGTCATCAGTCACGTGGTCGGCCGCCATCTTGGAAAAACGGCAAAACTTTGCACCTCAATATCTCTGAAAGTACTAAATAGAAAAAATTGAGACATGGCTCATTGTAAAGAACTCTCCATGGGGAATAAAATGTTAATGATGACGTCATATGTCACGTGGTTGGCCGCCATCTTGGAAAAACGGCAAAACTTTGCATCACTATATCTCCAAAAGTGCTGAACAGAAAAAATTGAGACATGGCTCATTGTAAAGAACTCCATGGGGAATAAAATATGTTAATGATGACGTCATCAGTCACGTGGTTCGGCCGCCATCTTGGAAAAACCGAAAATTTTTGCACCTCCATATCTCCGAAAGTCCTGAAGAGAAAAAATTGAGCCATGGCTCATTGTAAAGAACTCTACATGGGGAATAAAATATGTTAATGATGACGTCATAGGTCACGTGGTTCGGCCGCCATCTTGGAAAAACGGCAAAACTTTGCACCACTATATCTCCAAAAGTGCTGAACAGAAAAATTTGAGACATCGCTCATTGTAAAGAACTCTCCATGGGGAATAAAATATGTTAATGATGACGTCATCGGTCATGTGGTTCCGCCACCATAGTTGTCCTAAATGGCCGATAAAAAAGTACATTCCGGCAAGTCCTCGGTCTCTGACCGATTTTTCATTACTTGCCGGAAAAGATTCCGGCAAGTATGTTGATCTGTTCGTTACTTGCCGGAAAAGATTCCGGCAAGTATGTTGATCTGTTCGTTTGTTACTTGCCGGAAAAATTTTCCGGCAAGTATGTTGATCTGTTCGTTTGTTTGTCTGTCTGTTTGTCTGTTTGTCTGTCTGTTTGTCTGTCTGTTTGCAGCACTGCGTCTACACCGTTGCACGTAGAATCGCCAAACTTTGCACACATATTGGTCTTGCCCTGGAATAGACTGTGCCCAATTGATGACGTCATCGGTGACGTGGTTCGGCCGCCATCTTGGAAAAACCGAAAAACTTTACACCTCTATATCTCCGAAAGTACTGAACAGAAAAAATTGAGACATGGCTCATTGTAAAGAACTCTCCATGGGGAATAAAATATGTAAATGATGACGTCATCAGACACGTGGTTCGGTCGCCATCTTGGAAAAACGGCAAAACGTTGCGCCACTATATCTCCAAAAGTGCTGAACAGAAAAAATTGAGACATGGCTCATTGTAAAGAACTCTCCATGGGGAATAAAATATGTTAATGATTACGTCATCAGTCACGTGGTTCGGCCGCCATCTTGGAAAAACCGAAAATTTTTGCACCTCGATATCTCAAAGTGCTGACAGAAAAAATTGAGACATGGCTCATTGTAAAGAACTCTTCATGGGGAATAAAATATGTTAATGATGACGTCAGCAGTCACGTGGTTCGGCCGCCATCTTGGAAAAACCGAAAATTTTTGCACCTCCATATCTCCGAAAGTCCTGAACAGAAAAAATTGAGACATGGCTCATTGTAAAGAACTCTCCATGGCGAATAAAATATGTTAATGATGACGTCATCGGTCACGTGGTTCGGCCGCCATCTTGGAAAAACGGCAAAACGTTGCACCACCATATCTCCAAAAGTGCTGAATAGAAAAAATTGAGACATGGCTCATTGTAAAGAACTCTCCATGGGGAATAAAATATGTTAATGATGCTGTCATCTATCAGGTGGTTCGGCCGCCATATTTGTTCTAAATGGCCGATAAAAAAGTACATTCCGGCAAGTCCTCGGTCTCTGACCGATTTTTCATTTGTCTGTCTGTCTGTTTGTCTGTCTGTTTGTCTGTCTGTTTGTCTGTTTGCAGCACTGCGTCTACACCGTTGCACGGAGAATCGCCAAACTTTGCACACATAATGGTCTTGCCCTCTAATATACTGTGCCTCAATGATGACGTCATCAGTGACGTGGTTCGGCCGCCATCTTGGATAAACCGAATAAATTTGCACCTCTATATCTCCGAAAGTACTGAACAGAAAAAATTGAGACATGGCTCATTGTAAAGAACTCTCCATGGGGAATAAAATATGTTAATGATGACGTCATATGTCACGTGGTCGGCCGCCATCTTGGAAAAACGGCAAAAATTTGCACCACTATATCTCCAAAAGTGCTGAACAGAAAAAATTGAGACATGGCTCATTGTAAAGAACTCTCCATGGGGAATAAAATATGTAAATGATGACGTCATCAGTCACGTGGTTCGGTCGCCATCTTGGAAAAACGGCAAATCGTTGCGCCACTATATCTCCAAAAGTGCTGAACAGAAAAAATTGAGACATGGCTCATTGGAAAGAACTCTCCATGGGGAATAAAATATGTTAATGATGACGTCATATGTCACGTGATCGGCCGCCATCTTGGAAAAACGGCAAAACTTTGCACCACTATATCTCCAAAAGTGCTGAACAGAATAATTGAGACATGGCTCATTGTAAAGAACTCTCCATGGGGAATAAAATATGTTAATGATGACGTCATCAGTCACGTGGTCGGCCGCCATCTTGGAAAAACGGCAAAACTTTGCACCACAAAATCTCCAAAAGTGCTGAACAGAAAAAATTGAGACATGGCTCATTGTAAAGAACTCTCCATGGGGAATAAAATATGTTAATGATGACGCCATCAGTCACGTGGTTCGGCCGCCATCTTGGAAAAATGGGAAAACTTTGCACCTCAACATCTCCGAAAGTGCTGAAATGAAAAAATTGAGACATGGCTCATTGTAAAGAACTCTCCATGGGGAATAAAATATGTTAATGATGACGTCATATGTCACGTGGTCGGCCGCCATCTTGGAAAAACGGCAAAAATTTGCACCACTATATCTCCAAAAGTGCTGAACAGAAAAAATTGAGACATGGCTCATTGTAAAGAACTCTCCATGGGGAATAAAATATGTTAATGATGACGTCATCAGTCACGTGGTCGGCCGCCATCTTGGAAAAACGGCAAAACTTTGCACCACGAAATCTCCAAAAGTCCTGAACAGAAAAAATTGAGACATGGCTCATTGTAAAGAACTCTCCATGGGGAATAAAATATGTTAACGATGATGTCATATGTCACGTGGTCGGCCGCCATCTTGGAAAAACGGCAAAACTTTGCACCACTATATCTCCAAAAGTGCTGAATAGAAAAAATTGAGACATGACTCATTGTAAAGAACTCTCCATGGGGAATAAAATATGTTAATGATGATGTCATAGGTTCCTCCATTATGACGTCATAATTCGCCAAGTACAAAACTTCATCCGATCAAGATGAAATTTCTTGAGCATCATCAAGGAATAAATTAGTTTAGAAAACAAGTAATGATGACTTCATCGGTCACGTGGTTTGGCCGCCATATTTGTCCTAAATGGCCGATAAAAAAGTAAATTCCGGCAAGTCCTCGGTCTCTGACCGATTTTTCATCTGTTTGTCTGTTTGTCTGTTTGTCTGTCTGTTTGTCTGTTTGCAGCACTGCGTCTACACCGTTGCACGGAGAATCGCCAAACTTTGCACACATAATGGTCTTGCCCTCTAATATACTGTGCCTCAATGATGACGTCATCGGTGACGTGGTTCGGCCGCCATCTTGGAAAAACCGAATAAATTTGCACCTCTATATCTCCGAAAGTACTGAACAGAAAAAATTGAGACATGGCTCATTGTAAAGAACTCTCCATGGGGAATAAAATATGTTAATGATGACGTCATATGTCACGTGGTCGGCCGCCATCTTGGAAAAACGGCAAAAATTTGCACCACTATATCTCCAAAAGTGCTGAACAGAAAAAATTGAGACATGGCTCATTGTAAAGAACTCTCCATGGGGCATAAAATATGTTAATGATGACGTCATCAGTCACGTGGTCGGCCGCCATCTTGGAAAAACCGAAAAACTTAGCACCTCCATATCTCCGAAAGTGCTGAATAGAAAAAATTGAGACATGGCTCATTGTAAAGAACTCTCCATGGGGAACAAAATATGTTAATGATGATGTCATCGGTCACGTGGTTCGGCCGCCATCTTGGAAAAACCGAAAAACTCTGCACCTCCACATCTCCAAAAGTCCTGAATAGAAAAAATTGAGGTATGGCTCATTGTAAAGAACTCTCCATGGGTAATAAAATATGTTAATTATGACGTCATCGGTCACGTGGTTCGGCCGCCCTATTTGTCCTAAATGGCCGATAAAAAAGTACATTCCGGCAAGTCCTCGGTCTCTGACCGATTTTTCATTTGTCTGTCTGTCTGTCTGTCTGTCTGTTTGTCTGTCTGTTTGCAGCACTGCGTCTACACCGTTGCACGTAGAATCGCCAAACTTTGCACACATATTGCTCTTGCCCTGGAATAGACTGTGCCCAATTGATGACGTCATCAGTGACGTGGTTCGGCCGCCATCTTGGAAAAACCGAAAAACGTTGCACCTCTATATCTCCGAAAGTACTGCACAGAAAAAATTGAGACATGGCTCATTGTAAAGAACTCTCCTTGCGGAATAAAATATGTAAATGATGACGTCATCAGTCACGTGGTTCGGTCGCCATCTTGGAAAAACGGCAAAACGTTGCGCCACGATATCTCCAAAAGTGCTGAACAGAAAAAATTGAGACATGGCTCATTGTAAAGAACTCTCCATGGGGAATGAAATATGTTAATGATGACGTCATATGTCACGTGGTCGTCCGCCATCTTGGAAAAACGGCAAAACTTTGCACCACTATATCGCCAAAAGTGCTGAACAGAAAAAATTGAGACATGGCTCATTGTGAAGAACTCCACATGGGGAATAAAATATGTTAATGATGACGTCATCAGTCACGTGGTCGGCCGCCATCTTTGAAAAACGGCAAAACTTTGCACTACGAAATCTCCAAAAGTGCTGAACAGAAAAAATTGAGACATGGCTCATTGTAAAAAACTCTCCATGGGGAATAAAATATGTTAATGATGACGTCATCGGTCACGTGGTTCGGCCGCCATATTTGTCCTAAATGGCCAATAAAAAAGTACATTCCGGCAAGTCCTCGGTCTCTGACCGATTTTTCATCTGTCTGTTTGTCTGTCTGTTTGTCTGTCTGTCTGTCTGTTTGTCTGTTTGTCTGTCTGTCTGTCTGTTTGTCTGTCTGTTTGCAGCACTGCGTCTACACCGTTGCACGTAGAATTGCCAAACTTTGCACACATATTGGTCTTGCCCTGGAATAGACTGTGCCCAATTGATGACGTCATTGGTCACGTGGTTCGGCCGCCATCTTGGAAAAACCTTGCACCTCTATATCTCTGAAAGTGCTGAACAGAAAAAATTGAGACATGGCTCATTGTAAAGAACTCTCCATGGGGAATAAAATATGTTAATGATGACGTCATCAGTCACGTGGTTCGGCCGCCATCTTGGAAAAACCGAAAAAATTAGCAATTCCATATCTCCAAAAGTGCTGAATAGAAAAAATTGAGACATGGCTCATTGTAAAGAACTCTCCATGGGGAATAAAATATGTTAATGATGACGTCATATGTCACGTGGTCGGCCGCCATCTTGGAAAAACGGCAAAACTTTGCACCACTATATCTCCAAAAGTGCTGAACAGAAAAAATTGAGACATGGCTCATTGTAAAGAACTCTCCATGGGGAATAAAATATGTTAATGATGACGTCATCAGTCACGTGGTCGGCCGCCATCTTGGAAAAACCGAAAAACCTAGCACGTCCATATCTCCGAAAGTGCTGAATAGAAAAAATTGAGACATGGCTAATTGTAAAGAACTCTCCATGGGGAATAAAATATGTTAATGATGACATCATCGTTTACGTGTTTCGGTCGCCATATTTGTCCGAAATGGCCGATAAAGAAGTAAATTCCGGCAAGTCCTCGGTCTCTGACCGATTTTTCATCTGTCTGTTTGTCTGTCTGTTTGTCTGTCTGTCTGTTTGCAGCACTGCGTCTACACCGTTGCACGTAGAATCGCCAAACTTTGCACACATATTGGTCTTGCCCTGGAATAGACTGTGCCCAATTGATGACGTCATCGGTGACGTGGTTCGGCCGCCATCTTGGAAAAAACGAAAAACTTTGCACCTCTATATCTCCGAAAGTACTGAACAGAAAAAATTGAGACATGGCTCATTGTAAAGAACTCTCCATGGGGAATAAAATATGGAAATGATGACGTCATCAGTCACGTGGTTCGGTCGCCATCTTGGAAAAACGGCAAAAAGGTTGCGCCACTATATCTCCAAAAGTGCTGAACAGAAAAAATTGAGACATGGCTCATTGTAACGAACTCTCCATGGGGTATAAAATATGTTAATGATGACGTCATATGTCACGTGGTCGGCCGCCATTTTGGAAAAACGGCAAAACTTTGCACCACTATATCTCCAAAAGTGCTGAACAGAAAAAATTGAGACATGGCTCATTGTAAAGAACTCTCCATGGGGAATAAAATATGTTAATGATGACGTCATCAGTCACGTGGTCGGCCGCCATCTTGGAAAAACGGCAAAACTTTGCACCACGAAATCTCCAAAAGTGCTGAACAGAAAAAATTGAGACATGGCTCATTGTAAAGAACTCTCCATGGGGAATAAAATATGTTAATGATGATGTCATATGTCACGTGGTTCGGCCGCCATCTTGGAAAAACCGAAAAACTTAGCACCTCTATGTGTCCAAAAGTGCTGAATAGAAAAAATTGAGACATGCCTCATTGTAAAGAACTCTCCATGGGGAATAAAATATGTTAATGATGACGTCATCAGTCACGTGGTCGGCCGCCATCTTGGAAAAACCGAAAAACCTAGCACCTCCATATCTCCGAAAGTGCTGAATAGAAAAAATTGAGACATGGCTCATTGTAAAGAACTCCATGGGGAATAAAATATGTTAATGATGATGTCATCGGTCACGTGGTTCGGCCGCCATCTTGGAAAAACCGAAAAACTCTGCACCTCCACATCTCCAAAAGTCCTGAATGGAAAAATTGAGACATGGCTCATTGTAAAGAACTCTCCATGGGGAATAAAATATGTTAATGATGACGTCATCGGTCACGTGGTTCGGCCGCCATATTTGTCCTAAATGGCCGATAAAAAAGTACATTCCGGCAAGTCCTCGGTCTCTGACCGATTTTTCATTACTTGCCGGAAAAAATTTTCTGGCAAGTATGTTGATCTGTTCGTTACTTGCCGGAAAAATTTTCCGGCAAGTATGTTGATCTGTTCGTTTGTTTGTCTGTCTGTCTGTTTGTCTGTCTGTTTGTCTGTCTGTTTGTCTGTTTGCAGCACTGCGTCTACACCGTTGCACGGAGAATCGCCAAACTTTGCACACATAATGGTCTTGCCCTCTAATATACTGTGCCTCAATGATGACGTCATCAGTGACGTGGTTCGGCCGCCATCTTGGATAAACCGAATAAATTTGCACCTCTATATCTCCGAAAGTACTGAACAGAAAAAATTGAGACATGGCTCATTGTAAAGAACTCTCCATGGGGAATAAAATATGTTAATGATGACGTCATATGTCACGTGGTCGGCCGCCATCTTGGAAAAACGGCAAAAATTTGCACCACTATATCTCCAAAAGTGCTGAACAGAAAAAATTGAGACATGGCTCATTGTAAAGAACTCTCCATGGGGAATAAAATATGTAAATGATGACGTCATCAGTCACGTGGTTCGGTCGCCATCTTGGAAAAACGGCAAATCGTTGCGCCACTATATCTCCAAAAGTGCTGAACAGAAAAAATTGAGACATGGCTCATTGGAAAGAACTCTCCATGGGGAATAAAATATGTTAATGATGACGTCATATGTCACGTGGTCGGCCGCCATCTTGGAAAAACGGCAAAACTTTGCACCACTATATCTCCAAAAGTGCTGAACAGAATAATTGAGACATGGCTCATTGTAAAGAACTCTCCATGGGGAATAAAATATGTTAATGATGACGTCATCAGTCACGTGGTCGGCCGCCATCTTGGAAAAACGGCAAAACTTTGCACCACAAAATCTCCAAAAGTGCTGAACAGAAAAAATTGAGACATGGCTCATTGTAAAGAACTCTCCATGGGGAATAAAATATGTTAATGATGACGCCATCGGTCACGTGGTTCGGCCGCCATCTTGGAAAAATGGGAAAACTTTGCACCTCAACATCTCCGAAAGTGCTGAAATGAAAAAATTGAGACATGGCTCATTGTAAAGAACTCTCCATGGGGAATAAAATATGTTAATGATGACGTCATATGTCACGTGGTCGGCCGCCATCTTGGAAAAACGGCAAAAATTTGCACCACTATATCTCCAAAAGTGCTGAACAGAAAAAATTGAGACATGGCTCATTGTAAAGAACTCTCCATGGGGAATAAAATATGTTAATGATGACGTCATCAGTCACGTGGTCGGCCGCCATCTTGGAAAAACGGCAAAACTTTGCACCACGAAATCTCCAAAAGTCCTGAACAGAAAAAATTGAGACATGGCTCATTGTAAAGAACTCTCCATGGGGAATAAAATATGTTAACGATGATGTCATATGTCACGTGGTCGGCCGCCATCTTGGAAAAACGGCAAAACTTTGCACCACTATATCTCCAAAAGTGCTGAATAGAAAAAATTGAGACATGACTCATTGTAAAGAACTCTCCATGGGGAATAAAATATGTTAATGATGATGTCATAGGTTCCTCCATTATGACGTCATAATTCGCCAAGTACAAAACTTCATCCGATCAAGATGAAATTTCTTGAGCATCATCAAGGAATAAATTAGTTTAGAAAACAAGTAATGATGACTTCATCGGTCACGTGGTTTGGCCGCCATATTTGTCCTAAATGGCCGATAAAAAAGTAAATTCCGGCAAGTCCTCGGTCTCTGACCGATTTTTCATTTGTCTGTTTGTCTGTCTGTCTGTCTGTTTGTCTGTCTGTTTGCAGCACTGCGTCTACACCATTGCACGTAGAATCGCCAAACTTTGCACACATATTGGTCTTGCCCTGGAATAGACTGTGCCCAATTGATGACGTCATCGGTGACGTGGTTCGGCCGCCATCTTGGAAAAACCGAAAAACTTTGCACTTCTATATCTCCGAAAGTACTGAACAGAAAAAATTGAGACATGGCTCATTGTAAAGAACTCTCCATGGGGAATAAAATATGTTAATGATGACATCATCAGTCACATGGTCGGCCACCATCTTGGAAAAACGGCAAAACTTTGCACCACGAAATCTCCAAAAGTGCTGAACAGAAAAAATTGAGACATGGCTCATTGTAAAGAACTCTCGATGGGGAATAAAATATGTTAATGATGACATCATCAGTCACGTGGTCGGCCGCCATCTTGGAAAAACGGCAAAACTTTGCACCACGAAATCTCCAAAAGTGCTGAACAGAAAAAATTGAGACATGGCTCATTGTAAAGAACTCTCCATGGGGAATAAAACATGTTAATGATGACGTCATAGGTCACGTGGTTCGGCCGCCATCTTGGAAAAACCGAAAAACTTTGCACCTCTATATCTCCGAAAGTACTGAATAGAAAAAATTGACACGTGGCTCATTGTAAAGAACTCTCCATGGGGAATAAAATATGTTAATGATGACGTCATCAGTCACGTGGTCGGCCGCCATCTTGGAAAAACGGCAAAACTTTGCACCTCAATATCTCTGAAAGTACTAAATAGAAAAAATTGAGACATGGCTCATTGTAAAGAACTCTCCATGGGGAATAAAATGTTAATGATGACGTCATATGTCACGTGGTTGGCCGCCATCTTGGAAAAACGGCAAAACTTTGCATCACTATATCTCCAAAAGTGCTGAACAGAAAAAATTGAGACATGGCTCATTGTAAAGAACTCCATGGGGAATAAAATATGTTAATGATGACGTCATCAGTCACGTGGTTCGGCCGCCATCTTGGAAAAACCGAAAATTTTTGCACCTCCATATCTCCGAAAGTCCTGAAGAGAAAAAATTGAGCCATGGCTCATTGTAAAGAACTCTACATGGGGAATAAAATATGTTAATGATGACGTCATAGGTCACGTGGTTCGGCCGCCATCTTGGAAAAACGGCAAAACTTTGCACCACTATATCTCCAAAAGTGCTGAACAGAAAAATTTGAGACATCGCTCATTGTAAAGAACTCTCCATGGGGAATAAAATATGTTAATGATGACGTCATCGGTCATGTGGTTCCGCCACCATAGTTGTCCTAAATGGCCGATAAAAAAGTACATTCCGGCAAGTCCTCGGTCTCTGACCGATTTTTCATTTGTCTGTTTGTCTGTTTGTCTGTTTGTCTGTCTGTTTGCAGCACTGCGTCTACACCGTTGCATGTAGAATCGCCAAACTTTGCACACATGTTGGTCTTGCCCTGGAATAGACTGTACCCAATTGATGACGTCATCGGTGACGTGGTTCGGCCGCCATCTTGGAAAAACCGAAAAACCTTGCACTTCTATATCTCCGAAAGTACTGAACAGAAAAAATTGAGACATGGCTCATTGTAAAGAACTCTCCATGGGGAATAAAATATGTTAATGATGACACCATCAGTCACGTGGTCGGCCGCCATCTTGGAAAAACGGCAAAACTTTGCACCACGAAATCTTCAAAAGTGCTGAACAGAAAAAATTGAGACATGGCTCATTGTAAAGAACTCTCCATGGGGAATAAAATATGTTAATGATGATGCCATCGGTCACGTATCTCTGAATGTGCTGAATAGAAAAAATTGAGACATGGCTCATTGTAAAGAACTCTCCATGGGGAATAAAATATGTTAATGATGATGCCATCGGTCACGTAGTCGGCCGCCATCTTGGAAAAACGGCAAAACTTTGCACCACTATATCTCCAAAAGTGCTGAACAGAAAAAATTGAGACATGGCTCATTGTAAAGAACTCTCCATGGGGAATAAAATATGTTAATGATGACGTCATCGGTCACCTGGTTCGACCGCCATCTTGGAAAAACCGAAAAACTTTGCACCACTATATCTCCAAAAGTGCTGAATAGAAAAAATTGAGACATGGCTCATTGTAAAGAACTCTCCATGGGGAATAAAATATGTTAATGATGATGCCATTGGTCACGTGGTTCGGCCGCCATCTTGGAAAAACGGGAAAACTTTGCACCACTATATCTCCAAAAGTGCAGAATGGAAAAAATTGAGACATGGCTCATTGTAAAGAACTCTCCATGGGGAATAAAATATGTTAATGATGCTGTCATCTATCACGTGGTTCGGCCGCCATATTTGTTCTAAATGGCCGATAAAAAAGTACATTCCGGCAAGTCCTCGGTCTCTGACCGATTTTTCATCTGTTTGTCTGTCTGTCTGTTTGTCTGTTTGTCTGTCTGTTTGCAGCACTGCGTCTACACCGTTGCATGTAGAATCGCCAAACTTTGCACACATGTTGGTCTTGCCCTGGAATAGACTGTACCCAATTGATGACGTCATCGGTGACGTGGTTCGGCCGCCATCTTGGAAAAACCAAAAAACCTTGCACTTCTATATCCGAAAGTACTGAACAGAAAAAATTGAGACATGGCTCATTGTAAAGAACTCTCCATGGGGAATAAAATATGTTAATGATGACATCATCGGTCACGTGGTCGGCCGCCATCTTGGAAAAACGGCAAAACTTTGCACCACGAAATCTTCAAAAGTGCTGAACAGAAAAAATTGAGACATGGCTCATTGTAAAGAACTCTCCATGGGGAATAAAATATGTTAATGATTATGCCATCGGTCACGTATCTCTGAATGTGCTGAATAGAAAAAATTGAGACATGGCTCATTGTAAAGAACTCTCCATGGGGAATAAAATATGTTAATGATGATGCCATCGGTCACGTAGTCGGCCGCCATCTTGGAAAAACGGCAAAACTTTGCACCACTATATCTCCAAAAGTGCTGAACAGAAAAAATTGAGACATGGCTCATTGTAAAGAACTCTCCATGGGGAATAGAATATGTTAATGATGACGTCATCAGTCACGTGGTTCGGTCGCCATCTTGGAAAAACCGAAAAACTTTGCACCACTATATCTCCAAAAGTGCTGAATAGAAAAAATTGAGACATGGCTCATTGTAAAGAACTCTCCATGGGGAATAAAATATGTTAATGATGATGCCATTGGTCACGTGGTTCGGCCGCCATCTTGGAAAAACGGGAAAACTTTGCACCACTATATCTCCAAAAGTGCAGAATGGAAAAAATTGAGAGATGGCTCATTGTAAAGAACTCTCCATGGGGAATAAAATATGTTAATGATGACGTCATCGGTCACCTGGTTCGACCGCCATATTTGTCCGAAATGGCCGATAAAAAAGTAAATTCCGGCAAGTATGTTGATCTGTTCGTTTGTCTGTCTGTCTGTTTGTCTGTTTGTCTGTCTGTCTGTTTGCAGCACTGCGTCTACACCGTTGCACGGAGAATCGCCAAACTTTGCACACATATTCGTCTTGCCCTGGAATAGACTGTGCCCAATTTATGACGTCATCGGTCACGTGGTTCGGCCGCCATCTTGGAAAAACCGAAAAACTTTGCACCTCCATATCTCCGAAAGTACTGAATAGAAAAAATTGAGACATGGCTCATTGTGAAGAACTCTCCATGGGGAATAAAATGTGTTAATGATGACGTCATCAGTCACGTGGTCGGCCGCCATCTTGGAAAAACGGCAAAGCTTTGCACCTCCATATCTCTGAAAGTACTGAATATAAAAAATTGAGACATGGCTCATTGTAAAGAACTCTCCATGGCGAATAAAATATGTTAATGTTGACGTCATCAGTCACGTGGTCGGCCGCCATCTTGGAAAAACAGCAAAACTTTGCACCACGATATCTCCAAAAGTGCTGAACAGAAAAAATTGAGACATGGCTCATTGTAAAGAACTCTCAATGGGGAATAAAATATGTTAATGATGATGTCATAGGTCACGTGGTTCGGCCGCCATCTTGGAAAAACGGGAAAACTTTGCACCTCCATATCTCTGAAAGTACTGAATAGAAAAAATTGAGACATGGCTCATTGTAAAGAACTCTCCATGGGGAATAAAATTTGTTAATGTTGACGTCATCAGTCACGTGGTCGGCCGCCATCTTGGAAAAACAGCAAAACTTTGCACCACGATATCTCCAAAAGTGCTGAACAGAAAAAATTGAGATATGGCTCATTGTAAAGAACTCTCCATGGGGAATAAAATATGTTAATGATGACGTCATATGTCACGTGGTTCGGCCGCCATCTTGGAAAAACCGAAAATTTTTGCACCTCCATATCTCTGAAAGTGCTGAATAGAAAATATTGAGACATGGCTCATTGTAAAGAACTCTCCATGGGGAATAAAATATGATAATGATGATGCCATCGGTCACGTGGTTCGGCCGCCATCTTGGAAAAACGGGAAAACTTTGCACCACGATATCTCCAAAAGTGCAGAATGGAAAAAATTGAGACATGGCTCATTGTAAAGAACTCTCCATGGGGAATAAAATATGTTAATGATGCTGTCATCTATCACGTGGTTCGGCCGCCATATTTGTTCTAAATGGCCGATAAAAAAGTACATACCGGCAAGTCCTCGGTCTCTGACCGATTTTTCATTACTTGCCGGAAAAGATTCCGGCAAGTATGTTGATCTGTTCGTTTGTTTGTTACTTGCCGGAAAAAATTTTCCGGCAAGTATGTTGATCTGTTCGTTTGTCTGTTTGTCTGTTTGTCTGTTTGTCTGTCTGTTTGCAGCACTGCGTCTACACCGTTGCATGTAGAATCGCCAAACTTTGCACACATGTTGGTCTTGCCCTGGAATAGACTGTACCCAATTGATGACGTCATCGGTGACGTGGTTCGGCCGCCATCTTGGAAAAACCGAAAAACCTTGCACTTCTATATCTCCGAAAGTACTGAACAGAAAAAATTGAGACATGGCTCATTGTAAAGAACTCTCCATGGGGAATAAAATATGTTAATGATGACATCATCAGTCACGTGGTCGGCCGCCATCTTGGAAAAACGGCAAAACTTTGCACCACGAAATCTTCAAAAGTGCTGAACAGAAAAAATTGAGACATGGCTCATTGTAAAGAACTCTCCATGGGGAATAAAATATGTTAATGATGATGCCATCGGTCACGTATCTCTGAATGTGCTGAATAGAAAAAATTGAGACATGGCTCATTGTAAAGAACTCTCCATGGGGAATAAAATATGTTAATGATGATGCCATCGGTCACGTAGTCGGCCGCCATCTTGGAAAAACGGCAAAACTTTGCACCACTATATCTCCAAAAGTGCTGAACAGAAAAAATTGAGACATGGCTCATTGTAAAGAACTCTCCATGGGGAATAAAATATGTTAATGATGACGTCATCGGTCACCTGGTTCGACCGCCATCTTGGAAAAACCGAAAAACTTTGCACCACTATATCTCCAAAAGTGCTGAATAGAAAAAATTGAGACATGGCTCATTGTAAAGAACTCTCCATGGGGAATAAAATATGTTAATGATGATGCCATTGGTCACGTGGTTCGGCCGCCATCTTGGAAAAACGGGAAAACTTTGCACCACTATATCTCCAAAAGTGCAGAATGGAAAAAATTGAGACATGGCTCATTGTAAAGAACTCTCCATGGGGAATAAAATATGTTAATGATGCTGTCATCTATCACGTGGTTCGGCCGCCATATTTGTTCTAAATGGCCGATAAAAAAGTACATTCCGGCAAGTCCTCGGTCTCTGACCGATTTTTCATCTGTTTGTTACTTGCCGGAAAAATTTCCGGCAAGTATGTTGATCTGTTCGTTTGTTACTTGCCGGAAAAATTTTCCGGCAAGTATGTTGATCTGTTCGTTTGTTACTTGCCGGAAAAATTTTCCGGCAAGTATGTTGATCTGTTCGTTTGTTTGTCTGTCTGTCTGTTTGTCTGTCTGTTTGTCTGTCTGTTTGTCTGTTTGCAGCACTGCGTCTACACCGTTGCACGGAGAATCGCCAAACTTTGCACACATAATGGTCTTGCCCTCTAATATACTGTGCCTCAATGATGACGTCATCAGTGACGTGGTTCGGCCGCCATCTTGGATAAACCGAATAAATTTGCACCTCTATATCTCCGAAAGTACTGAACAGAAAAAATTGAGACATGGCTCATTGTAAAGAACTCTCCATGGGGAATAAAATATGTTAATGATGACGTCATATGTCACGTGGTCGGCCGCCATCTTGGAAAAACGGCAAAAATTTGCACCACTATATCCCCAAAAGTGCTGAACAGAAAAAATTGAGACATGGCTCATTGTAAAGAACTCTCCATGGGGAATAAAATATGTTAATGATGACGTCATAGATAACGTGGTTCGGCCGCCATTTTGGAAAAACCGAAAAACTTAGCACCTCCATATCTCTGAAAGTCCTGAATAGAAAAAATTGAGACATGGCTCATTGTAAAGAAATCTCCATGGGGAATAAAATATGTTAATGATGATGTCATCAGTCACGTGGTTTGGCCGCCATCTTGGAAAAACCGAAAAACTTTGCACCTCCATATCTCCGAAAGTGCTGAATAGAAAAAATTGAGACATGGCTCATTGAAAAGAACTCTCCATGGGGAATAAAATATGTTTATGATGACGTCATCGTTCACGTGTTTCGGCCGCCATATTTGTCCAAAATGGCCGATAAAAAGTACATTCCGGCAAGTCTTCGGTCTCTGACCGATTTTTCATTTGTCTGTCTGTCTGTTTGTCTGTCTGTTTGTCTGTCTGTTTGTCTGTTTGCAGCACTGCGTCTACACCGTTGCACGGAGAATCGCCAAACTTTGCACACATAATGGTCTTGCCCTCTAATATACTGTGCCTCAATGATGACGTCATCAGTGACGTGGTTCGGCCGCCATCTTGGATAAACCGAATAAATTTGCACCTCTATATCTCCGAAAGTACTGAACAGAAAAAATTGAGACATGGCTCATTGTAAAGAACTCTCCATGGGGAATAAAATATGTTAATGATGACGTCATATGTCACGTGGTCGGCCGCCATCTTGGAAAAACGGCAAAAATTTGCACCACTATATCCCCAAAAGTGCTGAACAGAAAAAATTGAGACATGGCTCATTGTAAAGAACTCTCCATGGGGAATAAAATATGTTAATGATGACGTCATAGATAACGTGGTTCGGCCGCCATTTTGGAAAAACCGAAAAACTTAGCACCTCCATATCTCTGAAAGTCCTGAATAGAAAAAATTGAGACATGGCTCATTGTAAAGAAATCTCCATGGGGAATAAAATATGTTAATGATGATGTCATCAGTCACGTGGTTTGGCCGCCATCTTGGAAAAACCGAAAAACTTTGCACCTCCATATCTCCGAAAGTGCTGAATAGAAAAAATTGAGACATGGCTCATTGAAAAGAACTCTCCATGGGGAATAAAATATGTTTATGATGACGTCATCGTTCACGTGTTTCGGCCGCCATATTTGTCCAAAATGGCCGATAAAAAGTACATTCCGGCAAGTCTTCGGTCTCTGACCGATTTTTCATTTGTCTGTCTGTCTGTTTGTCTGTCTGTTTGTCTGTCTGTTTGTCTGTTTGCAGCACTGCGTCTACACCGTTGCACGGAGAATCGCCAAACTTTGCACACATAATGGTCTTGCCCTCTAATATACTGTGCCTCAATGATGACGTCATCAGTGACGTGGTTCGGCCGCCATCTTGGATAAACCGAATAAATTTGCACCTCTATATCTCCGAAAGTACTGAACAGAAAAAATTGAGACATGGCTCATTGTAAAGAACTCTCCATGGGGAATAAAATATGTTAATGATGACGTCATATGTCACGTGGTCGGCCGCCATCTTGGGAAAACGGCAAAAATTTGCACCACTATATCTCCAAAAGTGCTGAACAGAAAAAATTGAGACATGGCTCATTGTAAAGAACTCTCCATGGGGAATAAAATATGTTAATGATGACGTCATCGTTCACGTGTTTCGGCCGCCATATTTGTCCTAAATGGCCGATAAAAAGTAAATTCCGGCAAGTCCTCGGTCTCTGACCGATTTTTCATTTGTCTGTTTGTCTGTTTGTCTGTTTGTCTGTCTGTCTGTCTGTTTGCAGCACTGCGTCTACACCGTTGCACGTAGAATCGCCAAACTTTGCACACATATTGGTCTTGCCCTGGAATAGACTGTGCCCAATTGATGACGTCATCGGTGACTTGGTTCGGCCGCCATCTTGGAAAAACCGAAAAACTTTGCACCTCTATATCTCCGAAAGTACTGTCGAGAAAAAATTGAGACATGGCTCATTGTAAAGAACTCTCCATGGGGAATAAAATATGTTAATGATGACGTCATCATTCACGTGGTCGGCCGCCATCTTGGAAAAACAGCAAAACTTTGCACCACTATATCTCCAAAAGTGCTGAACAGAAAAAATTGAGACGTGGCTCATTGTAAAGAACTCTCCATGGGGAATAAAATATGTTAATGATGATGTCATATGTCACGTGGTCGGCCGCCATCTTGGAAAAACGGCAAAACTTTGCACCACTATATTTCCAAAAGTGCTGAACAGAAAAAATTGAGACATGGCTCATTGTAAAGAACTCTCCATGGGGAATAAAATATGTTAATGATGACGTCATCAGTCACGTGGTCGGCCGCCATCTTGGAAAAACCGAAAAACCTAGCACCTCCATATCTCCGAAAGTGCTGAATAGAAAAAATTGTGACATGGCTCATTGTAAAGAACTCTATGGGAAATAAAATATGTTAATGATGACGTCATCGGTGACGTGGTTCGGCCGCCATATTTGTCCTAAATGGCCGATAAAGTAAATTCCGGCAAGTTCTCGGTCTCTGACCGATTTTTCATCTGTCTGTCTGTTTGTCTGTTTGTCTGTCTGTTTGCAGCACTGCGTCTACACCGTTGCATGTAGAATCGCCAAACTTTGCACACATGTTGGTCTTGCCCTGGAATAGACTGTACCCAATTGATGACGTCATCGGTGACGTGGTTCGGCCGCCATCTTGGAAAAACCGAAAAACCTTGCACTTCTATATCTCCGAAAGTACTGAACAGAAAAAATTGAGACATGGCTCATTGTAAAGAACTCTCCATGGGGAATAAAATATGTTAATGATGACATCATCAGTCACGTGGTCGGCCGCCATCTTGGAAAAACGGCAAAACTTTGCACCACGAAATCTTCAAAAGTGCTGAACAGAAAAAATTGAGACATGGCTCATTGTAAAGAACTCTCCATGGGGAATAAAATATGTTAATGATGATGCCATCGGTCACGTATCTCTGAATGTGCTGAATAGAAAAAATTGAGACATGGCTCATTGTAAAGAACTCTCCATGGGGAATAAAATATGTTAATGATGATGCCATCGGTCACGTAGTCGGCCGCCATCTTGGAAAAACGGCAAAACTTTGCACCACTATATCTCCAAAAGTGCTGAACAGAAAAAATTGAGACATGGCTCATTGTAAAGAACTCTCCATGGGGAATAAAATATGTTAATGATGACGTCATCGGTCACCTGGTTCGACCGCCATCTTGGAAAAACCGAAAAACTTTGCACCACTATATCTCCAAAAGTGCTGAATAGAAAAAATTGAGACATGGCTCATTGTAAAGAACTCTCCATGGGGAATAAAATATGTTAATGATGATGCCATTGGTCACGTGGTTCGGCCGCCATCTTGGAAAAACGGGAAAACTTTGCACCACTATATCTCCAAAAGTGCAGAATGGAAAAAATTGAGACATGGCTCATTGTAAAGAACTCTCCATGGGGAATAAAATATGTTAATGATGCTGTCATCTATCACGTGGTTCGGCCGCCATATTTGTTCTAAATGGCCGATAAAAAAGTACATTCCGGCAAGTCCTCGGTCTCTGACCGATTTTTCATTACTTGCCGGAAAAGATTCCGGCAAGTATGTTGATCTGTTCGTTTGTTTGTCTGTCTGTTTGTCTGTCTGTTTGTCTGTTTGCAGCACTACGTCTACACCGTTGCACGTAGAATCGCCAAACTTGGCACACATATTGGTCTTGCCCTCTAATATACTGTGCCCAAATGATGACGTCATCGGTCACGTGGTTCGGCCGCCATCTTGGAAAAACCGAAAAATTTTGCACCTCGATATCTCAGTGCTGAACAGAAAAAATTGAGCCATGGCTCATTGTAAAGAACTCTCCATTGGGAATAAAACATGTTAATGATGACGTCATAGGTCACGTGGTTCGGCCGCCATCTTGGAAAAACGGCAAAACTTTGCACCACTATATCTTCAAAAGTGCTGAACAGAAAAAATTGAGACATGGCTCATTGTAAAGAACTCTCCATGGGGAATAAAATATGTTAATGATGATGTCATATGTCACGTGGTCGGCCGCCATCTTGGAAAAACGGCAAAACGTTGCGCCACTATATCTCCAAAAGTGCTGAACAGAAAAAATTGAGACATGGCTCATTGTAAAGAACTCTCCATGGGGAATAAAATATGTTTATGATGACGTCATATGTCACGTGGTCGGCCGCCATCTTGGAAAAACGGCAAAACTTTCCACCACTATATCTCCAAAAGTGCTGAACAGAAAAAATTGAGACATGGCTCATTGTAAAGAACTCTCCATGGGGAATAAAATATGTTAATGATGACGTCATCAGTCACGTGGTCGGCCGCCATCTTGGAAAAACGGCAAAACTTTGCACCACGAAATCTCCAAAAGTGCTGAACAGAAAAAATTGAGACATGGCTCATTGTAAAGAACTCTCCATGGGGAATAAAATATGTTAATGATGATGGCATATGTCACGTGGTCGGCCGCCATCTTGGAAAAACGGCAAAACTTTGCACCACTATATCTCCAAAAGTGCTGAACAGAAAAAATTGAGACATGGCTCATTGTAAAGAACTCTCCATGGGGAATAAAATTTGTTAATGATGACGTCATATGTCACGTGGTTCGGCCGCCATCTTGGAAAAACCGAAAAACTCTGCACCTCCACATCTCCAAAAGTCCTGAATAGAAAGAATTGAGGCATGGCTCATTGTAAAGAACTCTCCATGGGGAATAAAATATGTTAATGATGACGTCATCGGTCACGTGGTTCGGCCGCCATATTTGTCCTAAATGGCCGACAAAAAAGTACATTCCGGCAAGTCCTCGGTCTCTGACCGATTTTTCATTTGTTTGTCTGTCTGTCTGTTTGTCTGTCTGTCTGTCTGTTTGCAGCACTGCGTCTACACCGTTGCACGTAGAATCGCCAAACTTTGCACACATATTGGTCTTGCCCTGGAATAGACTGTGCCCAATTGATGACGTCATCGGTGACGTGGTTCGGCCGCCATCTTGGAAAAACCGAAAATTTTTGCACCTCCATATCTCCGAAAGTACTGAACAGAAAAAATTGAGACATGGCTCATTGTAAAGAACTCTCCATGGGGAATAAAATATGTTAATGATGACGTCATCAGTCACGTGGTCGGCCGCCATCTTGGAAAAACCGAAAAACGTAGCACCTCCATATCTCCAAAAGTGCTGAATAGAAAAAGTTGAGACATGGCTCTTTGTAAAGAACTCTCCATGGGGAATAATATATGTTAATGATGACGTCATCGGTCACGTGGTTCGGCCGCCATATTTGTCCTAAATGGCCGATAAAAAAGTACATTCCGGCAAGTCCTCGGTCTCTGACCGATTTTTCATCTGTTTGTCTGTCTGTTTGCAGCACTGCGTCTACACCGTTGCACGTAGAATCGCCAAACTTTGCAGACATATTGGTCTTGCCCTGGAATAGACTGTGCCCAATTGATGACGTCATCGGTGACGTGGTTCGGCCGCCATCTTGGAAAAACCGAAAAACTTTGCACCTCTATATCTCCGAAAGTACTGAACAGACAAAATTGAGACATGGCTCATTGTAAAGAACTCTCCATGGGGAATAAAATATGTAAATGATGACATCAGCAGTCACGTGGTTCGGTCGCCATCTTGGAAAAACGGCAAAACGTTGTGCCACGATATCTCCAAAAGTGCTGAACAGAAAAAATTGAGACATGACTCATTGTAATGAACTCTCCATGGGGAATAAAATATGTTAATGATGACGTCACCAGTCACGTGGTCGGCTGCCATCTTGGAAAAACGGCAAAACTTTGCAGCACGAAATCTCCAAAAGTGCTGAACAGAAAAAATTGAGACATGGCTCATTGTAAAGAACTCTCCATGGGGAATAAAATATGTTAATGATGATGTCATATGTCACGTGGTCGGCCGCCATCTTGGAAAAACGGCAAAACTTTGCACCACTATATCTCCAAAAGTGCTGAACAGAAAAAATTGAGACATGGCTCATTGTAAAGAACTCTCCATGGGGAATAAAATATGTTACTGATGACGTCATCAGTCACGTGGTTCGGCCGCCATCTTGGAAAAACCGAAAAACTTTGCACCTCCATATCTCCGAAAGTGCTGAAAAGAAAAAATTGAGACATGGCTCATTGTAAAGAACTCTCCATGGGGAATAAAATATGTTAATGATGATATCATCGGTCACGTGGTTCGGCCGCCATATTTGTCCTAAATGGCCGATAAAAAGTAAATTCCGGCAAGTCCTCGGTCTCTGACCGATTTTTCATTTGTTACTTGCCGGAAAAGATTCCGGCAAGTATGTTGATCTGTTCGTTTGTTACTTGCCGGAAAAGATTCCGGCAAGTATGTTGATCTGTTCGTTTGTTTGTCTGTTTGTCTGTTTGTCTGTTTGTCTGTCTGTTTGTTACTTGCCGGAAAAGATTCCGGCAAGTATGTTGATCTGTTCGTTTGTCTGTCTGTTTGTCTGTTTGTCTGTTTGCAGCACTACGTCTACACAGTTGCATGAAGAATCGCCAAACTTTGCACACGTAGTTGTCTTGCCCTCTAATATAATGTGCCCAAATGATGACGTCATTGGTCACGTGGTTTGGCCGCCATCTTGGAAAACCCGAAAAACTTTGCACCTCTATATCTCCGAAAGTACTGAATAGAAAAAAATTGACACATGGCTCATTGAAAGAACTCTCCATGGGGAATAAAATATGTTAATGATGACGTCATCAGTCACGTGGTCGGCCGCCATCTTGGAAAAACGGCCAAACTTTGCAGCACTATATCTCCAAAAGTGCTGAACAGTGGCTGAACAATGAACAATGGCTCATTGTAAAGAACTCTCCATGGGGAATAAAATATATTAATGATGACGTCATATGTCACGTGGTTCGGCCGCCATCTTGGAAAAACCGAAAATTTTTGCACCTCCATATCTCTGAAAGTGCTGAATAGAAAAAATTGAGACATGGCTCATTGTAAAGAACTCTCCATGGGGAATAAAATATGTTAATGATGACGTCATATGTCACGTGGTCGGCCGCCATCTTGGAAAAACGGCAAAACTTTGCACCACTATATCTCCAAAAGTGCTGAACAGAAAAAATTGAGACATGGCTCATTGTAAAGAATTCCGTGGGGAATAAAATATGTTAATGATGACGTCATCAGTCACGTGGTTCGGCCGCCATATTTGTCCTAAATGGCCGATAAAAAAGTACATTCCGGCAAGTCCTCGGTCTCTGACCGATTTTTCATTTGTTACTTGCCGGAAAAATTTTCCGGCAAGTATGTTGATCTGTTCGTTTGTTTGTCTGTCTGTCTGTTTGTCTGTCTGTTTGTCTGTTTGCAGCACTGCGTCTACACCGTTGCACGGAGAATCGCCAAACTTTGCACACATAATGGTCTTGCCCTCTAATATACTGTGCCTCAATGATGACGTCATCGGTGACGTGGTTCGGCCGCCATCTTGGAAAAACCGAATAAATTTGCACCTCTATATCTCCGAAAGTACTGAACAGAAAAAATTGAGACATGGCTCATTGTAAAGAACTCTCCATGGGGAATAAAATATGTTAATGATGACGTCATATGTCACGTGGTCGGCCGCCATCTTGGAAAAACGGCAAAAATTTGCACCACTATATCTCCAAAAGTGCTGAACAGAAAAAATTGAGACATGGCTCATTGTAAAGAACTCTCCATGGGGAATAAAATATGTTAATGATGACGTCATCAGTCACGTGGTCGGCCGCCATCTTGGAAAAACCGAAAAACTTAGCACCTCCATATCTCCGAAAGTGCTGAATAAAAAAAATTGAGACATGGCTCATTGTAAAGAACTCTCCATGGGGAACAAAATATGTTAATGATGATGTCATCGGTCACGTGGTTCGGCCGCCATCTTGGAAAAACCGAAAAACTCTGCACCTCCACATCTCCAAAAGTCCTGAATAGAAAAAATTGAGGTATGGCTCATTGTAAAGAACTCTCCATGGGGAATAAAATATGTTAATTATGACGTCATCGGTCACGTGGTTCGGCCGCCCTATTTGTCCTAAATGGCCGATAAAAAAGTACATTCCGGCAAGTCCTCGGTCTCTGACCGATTTTTCATCTGTTTGTCTGTCTGTCTGTCTGTTTGCAGCACTGCATCTACACCATTGCACGTAGAATCGCCAAACTTTGCACACATATTGGTCTTGCCCTGGAATAGACTGTACCCAATTGATGACGTCATCGGTGACGTGGTTCGGCCGCCATCTTGGAAAAACCAAAAAGCTTTGCACCTCTATATCTCCGAAAGTACTGAACAGAAAAAATTGAGACATAGCTCATTGAAAAGAACTCTCCATGGGGAATAAAATATGTAAATGATGACGTCATCAGTCACGTGGTTCGGCCGCCATCTTGGAAAAACCGAAAAATATTGCACTGCTATATCTCCGAAAGTGCTGAACAGAAAAAATTGAGACATGGCTCATTGTAAAGAACTCTCCATGTGGAATAAAATATGTTTATGATGACGTCATCGGTCACGTGGTTCGGCCGCCATATTGGAAAAAACGAAAATTTTTGCACCTCGATATCAAAGTGCTGAACAGAAAGAATTGAGACATGGCTCATTGTAAAGAACTCTCCATGGGGAATAAAATATGTTAATGATGACGTCATCGGTCACGTGGTTCGGCCGCCATCTTTGAAAAAACGAAAATTTTTGCATCTCCATATCTCCGAAAGTCCTGAACAGAAAAAATTGAGACATGGCTCATTGTAAAGAACTCTCCATGGGGAATAAAATATGTTAATGATGACGTCATCAGTCACGTGGTTCGGCCGCCATCTTGGAAAAACCGAAAATTTTTGCACCTCCATATCTCCGAAAGTCCTGAACAGAAAAAATTGAGACATGGCTCATTGTAAAGAACTCTCCATGGGGAATAAAATATGTTAATGATGACGTCATCAGTCACGTGGTCGGCCGCCATCTTGGAAAAACGGCAAAACTTTGCACCACGATATCTCCAAAAGTGCTGAACAGAAAAAATTGAGACATGGCTCATTGTAAAGAACGCTCCATGGGGAATAAAATATGTTAATGATGACGTCATATGTCACGTGGTCGGCCGCCATCTTGGAAAAACGGCAAAACTTTGCACCACTATATCTCCAAAAGTGCTGAACAGAAAAAATTGAGACATTGCTCATTGTAAAGAACTCTCCATGGGGAATAAAATATGTTAATGATGACGTCATATGTCACGTGGTTCGGCCGCCATCTTGGAAAAACCGAAAAATTTTGCACCTCCATTTCTCTGAAAGTGCAGAATAGAAAAAATTGAGACATGGCTCATTGTAAAGAACTCTCCATGGGGAATAAAATATGTTAATGATGATGCCATCGGTCACGTGGTTCGGCCGCCATCTTGGAAAAACGGGAAAACTTTGCACCACTATATCTCCAAAAGTGCAGAATGGAAAAAATTGAGACATGGCTCATTGTAAAGAACTCTCCATGGGGAATAAAATGTTAGTGATGACGTCATTGGTCACATGGTTCGGCCGCCATCTTGGAAAAAGTTTGCAACTCTATATCTCCGAAAGTGCTGAACAGAAAAAATTGAGACATGGCTCATTGTAAAGAACTCTCCATGGGGAATAAAATATGTTAATGATGACGTCATCAGTCACGTGGTTCGGCCGCCATCTTGGAAAAACCTAAAAACTTTGCACCTCCATATCTCTGAAAGTACTGAATATAAAAAATTGAGACATGGCTCATTGTAAAGAACTCTTGATGGGGAATAAAATATGTTAATGATGACGTCATCAGTTACGTAGTTCGGCCGCCATCTTGGAAAAACCGAAAAACCTACCACCTCCATATCTCCCAAAGTGCTGAATAGAAAAAATTGAGACGTGACTCATTGTAAAGAACTCTCCATGGGGAATAAAATATGTTAATGATGACGTCATAGGTCACGTGGTTCGGCCGCCATCTTGGAAAAACCGAAAAACGTTGCACCTCCATATCTCCAAAAATGCTCAATATAAAAAATTGAGACATGGCTCATTGTAAAGAACTCTCCATGGGGAATAAAATATGTTCATGATGACATCATCGGTCACGTGGTTCGGCTGCCATATTTGTCCTAAATGGCCGATAAAAAAGTAAATTCCGGCAAGTCCTCGGTCTCTGACCGATTTTTCATCTGTCTGTTTGTTACTTGCCGGAAAAAATTTTCCGGCAAGTATGTTGATCTGTTCGTTTGTCTGTTTGTTACTTGCCGGAAAAAATTCCGGCAAGTATGTTGATCTGTTCGTTACTTGCCGGAAAAATTTTCCGGCAAGTATGTTGATCTGTTCGTTTGTTACTTGCCGGAAAAATTTTCCGGCAAGTATGTTGATCTGTTCGTTTGTTTGTCTGTCTGTCTGTTTGTCTGTCTGTTTGTCTGTCTGTTTGTCTGTTTGCAGCACTGCGTCTACACCGTTGCACGGAGAATCGCCAAACTTTGCACACATAATGGTCTTGCCCTCTAATATACTGTGCCTCAATGATGACGTCATCAGTGACGTGGTTCGGCCGCCATCTTGGAAAAACCGAATAAATTTGCACCTCTATATCTCCGAAAGTACTGAACAGAAAAAATTGAGACATGGCTCATTGTAAAGAACTCTCCATGGGGAATAAAATATGTTAATGATGACGTCATATGTCACGTGGTCGGCCGCCATCTTGGAAAAACGGCAAAAATTTGCACCACTATATCTCCAAAAGTGCTGAACAGAAAAAATTGAGACATGGCTCATTGTAAAGAACTCTCCATGGGGAATAAAATATGTAAATGATGACGTCATCAGTCACGTGGTTCGGTCGCCATCTTGGAAAAACGGCAAATCGTTGCGCCACTATATCTCCAAAAGTGCTGAACAGAAAAAATTGAGACATGGCTCATTGGAAAGAACTCTCCATGGGGAATAAAATATGTTAATGATGACGTCATATGTCACGTGGTCGGCCGCCATCTTGGAAAAACGGCAAAACTTTGCACCACTATATCTCCAAAAGTGCTGAACAGAATAATTGAGACATGGCTCATTGTAAAGAACTCTCCATGGGGAATAAAATATGTTAATGATGACGCCATCGGTCACGTGGTTCGGCCGCCATCTTGGAAAAATGGGAAAACTTTGCACCACTATATCTCCAAAAGTGCAGAATGGAAAAAATTGAGACATGGCTCATTGTAAAGAACTCTCAATGGGGAATAAAATATGTTAATGATGACGTCATATGTCACGTGGTTCGGCCGCCATCTTGGAAAAACCGAAAAATTGTGCACCTCCATATCTCTGAAAGTGCTGAATAGAAAAAATTGAGACATGGCTCATTGTAAAGAACTCTCCATGGGGAATAAAATATGTTAATGATGACATCATAGGTCACGTGGTTCGGCTGCCATCTTGGAAAAACCGAAAAACGTAGCACCTCCATATCTCCAAAAGTGCTGAATAGAAAAAGTTGAGACATGGCTCTTTGTGAAGAACTCTCCATGGGGAATAATATATGTTAATGATGACGTCATCTATCACGTGGTTCGGACGCCATATTTGTCTTAAATGGCCGATAAAAGAGTACATTCCGGCAAGTCCTCGGTCTCTGACCGATTTTTCATTTGTCTGTCTGTCTGTTTGTCTGTCTGTTTGTCTGTCTGTTTGTCTGTTTGCAGCACTGCGTCTACACCGTTGCACGGAGAATCGCCAAACTTTGCACACATAATGGTCTTGCCCTCTAATATACTGTGCCTCAATGATGACGTCATCAGTGACGTGGTTCGGCCGCCATCTTGGATAAACCGAATAAATTTGCACCTCTATATCTCCGAAAGTACTGAACAGAAAAAATTGAGACATGGCTCATTGTAAAGAACTCTCCATGGGGAATAAAATATGTTAATGATGACGTCATATGTCACGTGGTCGGCCGCCATCTTGGAAAAACGGCAAAAATTTGCACCACTATATCTCCAAAAGTGCTGAACAGAAAAAATTGAGACATGGCTCATTGTAAAGAACTCTCCATGGGGAATAAAATATGTAAATGATGACGTCATCAGTCACGTGGTTCGGTCGCCATCTTGGAAAAACGGCAAATCGTTGCGCCACTATATCTCCAAAAGTGCTGAACAGAAAAAATTGAGACATGGCTCATTGGAAAGAACTCTCCATGGGGATTAAAATATGTTAATGATGACGTCATATGTCACGTGGTCGGCCGCCATCTTGGAAAAACGGCAAAACTTTGCACCACTATATCTCCAAAAGTGCTGAACAGAATAATTGAGACATGGCTCATTGTAAAGAACTCTCCATGGGGAATAAAATATGTTAATGATGACGCCATCGGTCACGTGGTTCGGCCGCCATCTTGGAAAAATGGGAAAACTTTGCACCTCAACATCTCCGAAAGTGCTGAAATGAAAAAATTGAGACATGGCTCATTGTAAAGAACTCTCCATGGGGAATAAAAAATGTTAATGATGACGTCATATGTCACGTGGTCGGCCGCCATCTTGGAAAAACGGCAAAAATTTGCACCACTATATCTCCAAAAGTGCTGAACAGAAAAAATTGAGACATGGCTCATTGTAAAGAACTCTCCATGGGGAATAAAATATGTTAATGATGACGTCATCAGTCACGTGGTCGGCCGCCATCTTGGAAAAACGGCAAAACTTTGCACCACGAAATCTCCAAAAGTCCTGAACAGAAAAAATTGAGACATGGCTCATTGTAAAGAACTCTCCATGGGGAATAAAATATGTTAACGATGATGTCATATGTCACGTGGTCGGCCGCCATCTTGGAAAAACGGCAAAACTTTGCACCACTATATCTCCAAAAGTGCTGAATAGAAAAAATTGAGACATGACTCATTGTAAAGAACTCTCCATGGGGAATAAAATATGTTAATGATGATGTCATAGGTTCCTCCATTATGACGTCATAATTCGCCAAGTACAAAACTTCATCCGATCAAGATGAAATTTCTTGAGCATCATCAAGGAATAAATTAGTTTAGAAAACAAGTAATGATGACTTCATCGGTCACGTGGTTTGGCCGCCATATTTGTCCTAAATGGCCGATAAAAAAGTAAATTCCGGCAAGTCCTCGGTCTCTGACCGATTTTTCATTTGTCTGTCTGTCTGTTTGTCTGTTTGTTACTTGCCGGAAAAGATTCCGGCAAGTATGTTGATCTGTTCGTTACTTGCCGGAAAAGATTCCGGCAAGTATGTTGATCTGTTCGTTTGTTTGTCTGTTTGTCTGTTTGTCTGTTTGTCTGTTTGTCTGTTTGCAGCACTGCATCTACACCGTTGCACGTAGAATCGCCAAACTTAGCACACATATTGGTCTTGCCCTCTAATATACTGTGCCCAAATGATGACGTCATCGGTCACGTGGTTCGGCCGCCATCTTGGAAAAACGGAAAAAAATTGCACCTCGATATCTCAAAGTGCTGAACAGAAAAAATTGAGACATGGCTCATTGTGAAGAACTCTCCATGGGGAATAAAAGATGTTAATGATGACGTCATCAGTCGCGTGGTTCGGCCGCCATCTTGGAAAAACCGAAAAAATTTGCACCTCAATATCTCCAAAAGTACTGAACCAAAAAAATTGAGACATGGCTCATTGTAAAGAACTCTCCATGGGGAATCAAATATGTTAATGATGACGTCATCAGTCACGTGGTTCGGCCGCCATCTTGGAAAAACTTTGCACCTCTATATCTCCGAAAGTGCTGAACAGAAAAAATTGAGACATGGCTCATTGTAAAGAACTCTCCATGGGGAATAAAATATGTAAATGATGATGTCATATATCACGTGGTCGGCCGCCATCTTGGAAAAACGGCAAAAAATTTGCACCACTATATCTCCAAAAGTGCTGAACAGAAAAAATTGAGACATGGCTCATTGTAAAGAACTCTCCATGGGGAATAAAATTTGTTAATGATGACGTCATATGTCACGTGGTTCGGCCGCCATCTTGGAAAAACCGAAAAACCTAACACCTCCATATCTCTGAAAGTGCTGAATAGAAAAAATTGAGACATGACTCATTGTAAAGAACTCTCCATGGGGAATACAATATGTTAATAATGACGTCATCGGTCACGTGGTTTAGCCGCCATCTTGGAAAAACCTAGCACCTCCATATCTCCGAAAGTGCTGAATAGAAAAAATTGAGACATGGCTCATTGTAATGAACTCTCCATGGGGAATAAAATATGTTAATAATGACGTCATCGGTCACGTGGGTTAGCCGCCATCTTGGAAAAACCTAGCACCTCCATATCTCCGAAAGTGCTGAATAGGAAAAATTGAGACATGACTCATTGTAAAGAACTCTCCATGGGGAATAATATATGTTAATGATGACGTCATCGGTCACATGGTTCGGCCGCCATATTTGGCCTAAATGGCCGATAAAAAAGTACATTCCGGCAAGTCCTCGGTCTCTGACCGATTTTTCATTACTTGCCGGAAAAATTTTCCGGCAAGTATGTTGATCTGTTCGTTTGTTTGTCTGTTTGTCTGTTTGTCTGTTTGTCTGTTTGTCTGTTTGCAGCACTGCGTCTACACCGTTGCACGTAGAATCGCCAAACTTGGCACACATATTGGTCTTGCCCTCTAATATACTGTGCCCAAATGATGACGTCATCAGTCACGTGGTCGGCCGCCATCTTGGAAAAACGGCAAAGCTTTGCACCTCCATATCTCTGAAAGTACTGAATATAAAAAATTGAGACATGGCTCATTGTAAAGAACTCTCCATGGCGAATAAAATATGTTAATGATGACATCATCAGTCACGTGGTCGGCCGCCATCTTGGAAAAACGGCAAAACTTTGCACCTCCATATCTCCAAAAGTGCTGAATAGAAAAAATTGAGACATGGCTCATTGTGAAGAACTCTCCATGGGGAATAAAATATGTTAATGATGACGTCATCGGTCACGTGGTTTGGCCGCCATCTTGGAAAAACGGCAAAACTTTGCACCTCCATATCTCTAAAAGTACTGAATAGAAAAAATTGAGACATGGCTCATTGTAAAGAACTCTCCATGTGGAATAAAAAATGTTAATGATGACGTCATCGGTCACGTGGTTCGGCCGCCATCTTGGAAAAGCTTTGCACCTCTATATCTCCGAAAGTGCTGAACAGAAAAAATTGAGACATGGCTCATTGTGAAGAACTCTCCATGGGGAATAAAATATGTTAATGATGACGTCATAGGTCACGTGGTTCGGCCGCCATCTTGGAAAAACCGAAAAAATTCGCATCTCCATATCTCTGAAAGTACTGAATAGAAAAAATTGAGACATGGCTCATTGTAAAGAACTCTCCATGTGGAATAAAAAATGTTAATGATGACGTCATCGGTCACGTGGTTCGGCCGCCATCTTGGAAAAGCTTTGCACCTCTATATCTCCGAAAGTGCTGAACAGAAAAAATTGAGACATGGCTCATTGGAAAGAAATGTCCATGGGGAATAAAATATGTTAATGATGACGTCATAGGTCACGTGGTTCGGCCGCCATCTTGGAAAAACCGAAAAAATTCGCATCTCCATATCTCCAAAAGTGCTGAATAGAAAAAATTGACACATGGCTCATTGGAAAGAAATGTCCATGGGGAATAAAATATGTTAATGATGACGTCATCGGTCACGTGGTTCGGCCGCCATATTTGTCCTAAATCCCCAATGAAAAAGTAAATTCCGGCAAGTCCTCGGTCTCTGACCGATTTTTCATTACTTGCCGGAAAAATTTTCCGGCAAGTATGTTGATCTGTTCGTTTGTTTGTCTGTCTGTCTGTCTGTCTGTCTGTTTGCAGCACTGCGTCTACACCGTTGCACGTAGAATCGCCAAACCTTGCACACATATTGGTTTTGCCATGGAATAGACTGTGCCCAATTGATGACGTCATCGGTGACGTGGTTCGGCCGCCATCTTGGAAAAACCGAAAAACTTTGCACCTCTATATCTCCGAAAGTACTGAACAGAAAAAATTGAGACATGGCTCATTGTAAAGAACTCTCCATGGGGAATAAAATATCTAAATGATGACGTCATCAGTCACGTGGTTCGGTCGCCATCTTGGAAAAATGGCAAAACGTTGCGCCACTATATCTCCAAAAGTGCTGAACAGAAAAAATTGAGACATGGCTCATTGTAAAGAACTCTCCATGGGGAATAAAATATGTTAATGATGACGTCATCAGTCACGTGGTCGGCCGCCATCTTGGAAAAACCGAAAAACCTAGCACCTCCATATCTCCAAAAGTGCTGAATAGAAAAAATTGAGACATGGCTCATTGTAAAGAACGCTCCATGGGGAATAAAATATGTTAATGATGTCATCGGTCACGTGGTTCGGCCGCCATCTTGGAAAAACCGAAAAACTCCACCTCCACATCTCCAAAAGTCCTGAATAGAAAAAATTGAGGCATGGCTCATTGTAAAGAACTCTCCATGGGGAATAAAATATGTTAATGATGACGTCATCGGTCACGTGGTTCGGCCGCCATATTTGTCCTAAATGGCCGATAAAAAAGTACATTCCGGCAAGTCCTCGGTCTCTGACCGATTTTTCATTTGTTTGTCTGTCTGTCTGTTTGTCTGTCTGTCTGTCTGTTTGCAGCACTGCGTCTACACTGTTGCACGTAGAATCGCCAAACTTTGCACACATATTGGTCTTGCCCTGGAATAGACTGTGCCCAATTGATGACGTCATCGGTGACGTGGTTCGGCCGCCATCTTGGAAAAACCGAAAACCTTTGCACCTCGATATCTCCGAAAGTACTGAACAGAAAAAATTGAGACATGGCTCATTGTAAAGAACTCTCCATGGGGAATAAAATATGTTAATGATGACGTCATATGTCACGTGGTCGGCCGCCATCTTGGAAAAACGGCAAAACTTTGCACCACTATATCTCCAAAAGTGCTGAACAGAAAAAATTGAGACATGGCTCATTGTAAAGAACTCTCCATGGGGAATAAAATATGGTAATGATGACGTCATAGGTCCCGTGGTTCGGCCGCCATCTTGGAAAAACCGAAAAACGTTGCACCACTATATCTCCAAAAGTGCTGAACAGAAAAAATTGAGACATGGCTCATTGTAAAGAACTCTCCATGGGGAATAAATTGTTAATGTTGACGTCATAGGTCACGTGGTTCGGCCGCCATCTTGGAAAAACCGAAAAATTTTGCACCTCCATATCTCCAAAAGTGCTGAATAGAAAAAATTGAGACATGGCTCATTGTGAAAAACTCTCCATGGGGAATAAAATATGTTAATGATGACGTCATCGGTCACGTGGTTTGGCCGCCATCTTGGAAAAACGGCAAAACTTTGCACCTCCATATCTCTGAAAGTACTGAATAGAAAAAATTGAGACATGGCTCATTGTAAAGAACTCTCCATGTGGAATAAAAAATGTTAATGATGACGTCATCGGTCACGTGGTTCGGCCGCCATCTTGGAAAAGCTTTGCACCTCTATATCTCCGAAAGTGCTGAACAGTAAAAATTGAGACATGGCTCATTGGAAAGAAATGTCCATGGGAAATAAAATATGTTAATGATGACGTCATAGGTCACGTGGTTCGGCCGCCATCTTGGAAAAACCGAAAAAATTCGCATCTCCAAAAGTGCTGAATAGAAAAAATTGAGACATGGCTCATTGGAAAGAAATGTCCATGGGGAATAAAATATGTTAATGATGACGTCATCGGTCACGTGGTTCGGCCGCCATATTTGTCCTAAATCCCCAATGAAAAAGTAAATTCCGGCAAGTCCTCGGTCTCTGACCGATTTTTCATCTGTCTGTCTGTTTGCAGCACTGCGTCTACACCGTTGCACGGAGAATCGCCAAACTTTGCACACATATTCGTCTTGCCCTGGAATAGACTGTGCCCAATTTATGACGTCATCGGTCACGTGGTTCGGCCGCCATCTTGGAAAAACCGAAAAACTTTGCACCTCCATATCTCCGAAAGTACTGAATAGAAAAAATTGAGACATGGCTCATTGTGAAGAACTCTCCATGGGGAATAAAATGTGTTAATGATGACGTCATCAGTCACGTGGTCGGCCGCCATCTTGGAAAAACGGCAAAGCTTTGCACCTCCATATCTCTGAAAGTACTGAATATAAAAAATTGAGACATGGCTCATTGTAAAGAACTCTCCATGGCGAATAAAATATGTTAATGATGACATCATCAGTCACGTGGTCGGCCGCCATCTTGGAAAAACGGCAAAACTTTGCACCTCCATATCTCCAAAAGTGCTGAATAGAAAAAATTGAGACATGGCTCATTGTGAAGAACTCTCCATGGGGAATAAAATATGTTAATGATGACGTCATCGGTCACGTGGTTTGGCCGCCATCTTGGAAAAACGGCAAAACTTTGCACCTCCATATCTCTAAAAGTACTGAATAGAAAAAATTGAGACATGGCTCATTGTAAAGAACTCTCCATGTGGAATAAAAAATGTTAATGATGACGTCATCGGTCACGTGGTTCGGCCGCCATCTTGGAAAAGCTTTGCACCTCTATATCTCCGAAAGTGCTGAACAGAAAAAATTGAGACATGGCTCATTGTGAAGAACTCTCCATGGGGAATAAAATATGTTAATGATGACGTCATAGGTCACGTGGTTCGGCCGCCATCTTGGAAAAACCGAAAAAATTCGCATCTCCATATCTCTGAAAGTACTGAATAGAAAAAATTGAGACATGGCTCATTGTAAAGAACTCTCCATGTGGAATAAAAAATGTTAATGATGACGTCATCGGTCACGTGGTTCGGCCGCCATCTTGGAAAAGCTTTGCACCTCTATATCTCCGAAAGTGCTGAACAGAAAAAATTGAGACATGGCTCATTGGAAAGAAATGTCCATGGGGAATAAAATATGTTAATGATGACGTCATAGGTCACGTGGTTCGGCCGCCATCTTGGAAAAACCGAAAAAATTCGCATCTCCATATCTCCAAAAGTGCTGAATAGAAAAAATTGACACATGGCTCATTGGAAAGAAATGTCCATGGGGAATAAAATATGTTAATGATGACGTCATCGGTCACGTGGTTCGGCCGCCATATTTGTCCTAAATCCCCAATGAAAAAGTAAATTCCGGCAAGTCCTCGGTCTCTGACCGATTTTTCATCTGTCTGTTTGTCTGTTTGCAGCACTACGTCTACACCGTTGCACGTAGAATCACCAAACTTTGCACACGTATTTGTCTTGCCCTCTAATATACTGTGCCCAAATGATGACGTCATCGGTCACGTGGTTCGGCCGCCATCTTGGAAAACCGAAAAATTTTGCACCTCTATATCTCCGAAAGTACTGAACAGAAAAAATTGAGACATGGCTCATTGTAAAGAACTCTCCATGGGGAATAAAATATGTTAATGATGACGTCATCGGTCACGTGGTTCGGCCGCCATCTTGGAAAAAACGAAAATTTTTGCACCTCCATATCTCAAAGTCAAAGTCCTGAACAGAAAAAATTGAGACATGGCTCATTGAAAAGAACGCTCCATGGGGAATAAAATATGTTAATGATGACGTCATCAGTCACGTGGTTCGGCCGCCATCTTGGAAAAACCGAAAATTTTTGCACCTCCATATCTCCGAAAGTCCTGAACAGAAAAAATTGAGACATGGCTCATTGTGAAGAACTCTCCATGGGGAATAAAAGTTGTTAATGATGACGTCATCAGTCGCGTGGTTCGGCCGCCATCTTGGAAAAACCGAAAAAATTTGCACCTCAATATCTCCAAAAGTACTGAACCAAAAAAATTGAGACATGGCTCATTGTAAAGAACTCTCCATGGGGAATCAAATATGTTAATGATGACGTCATCAGTCACGTGGTTCGGCCGCCATCTTGGAAAAACTTTGCACCTCTATATCTCCGAAAGTGCTGAACAGAAAAAATTGAGACATGGCTCATTGTAAAGAACTCTCCATGGGGAATAAAATATGTAAATGATGATGTCATATGTCACGTGGTCGGCCGCCATCTTGGAAAAACGGCAAAAAATTTGCACCACTATATCTCCAAAAGTGCTGAACAGAAAAAATTGAGACATGGCTCATTGTAAAGAACTCTCCATGGGGAATAAAATTTGTTAATGATGACGTCATATGTCACGTGGTTCGGCCGCCATCTTGGAAAAACCGAAAAACCTAACACCTCCATATCTCTGAAAGTGCTGAATAGAAAAAATTGAGACATGACTCATTGTAAAGAACTCTCCATGGGGAATACAATATGTTAATAATGACGTCATCGGTCACGTGGTTTAGCCGCCATCTTGGAAAAACCTAGCACCTCCATATCTCCGAAAGTGCTGAATAGAAAAAATTGAGACATGGCTCATTGTAATGAACTCTCCATGGGGAATAAAATATGTTAATAATGACGTCATCGGTCACGTGGGTTAGCCGCCATCTTGGAAAAACCTAGCACCTCCATATCTCCGAAAGTGCTGAATAGAAAAAATTGAGACATGACTCATTGTAAAGAACTCTCCATGGGGAATAATATATGTTAATGATGACGTCATCGGTCACATGGTTCGGCCGCCATATTTGGCCTAAATGGCCGATAAAAAAGTACATTCCGGCAAGTCCTCGGTCTCTGACCGATTTTTCATTACTTGCCGGAAAAATTTTCCGGCAAGTATGTTGATCTGTTCGTTTGTTTGTCTGTTTGTCTGTTTGTCTGTTTGTCTGTTTGTCTGTTTGCAGCACTGCGTCTACACCGTTGCACGTAGAATCGCCAAACTTGGCACACATATTGGTCTTGCCCTCTAATATACTGTGCCCAAATGATGACGTCATCGGTCACGTGGTTCGGCCGCCATCTTGGAAAAACCGAAAAAATTTGCACCTCGATATCTCAAAGTGTTGAACAGAAAAAATTGAGACATGGCTCATTGTGAAGAACTCTCCATGGGGAATAAAACATGTTAATGATGACGTCATCAGTCGCGTGGTTCGGCCGCCATCTTGGAAAAACCGAAAAAATTTGCACCTCCATATCTCCAAAAGTACTGAACCGAAAAAATTGAGACATGGCTCATTGTAAAGAACTCTCCACGGGGAATAAAATATGTTAATGATGACGTCATCGGTCACGTGGTTCGGCCGCCATCTTGGAAAAACTTTGCACCTCGATATCTCCGAAAGTGCTGAACAGAAAAAATTGAGACATGGCTCATTGTGAAGAACTCTCCACGGGGAATAAAATATGTTAATGATGACGTCATCGGTCACGTGGTTCAGCCACCATATTTGTCCTAAATGGCCGATAAAAAAGTAAATTCCGGCAAGTCCTCGGTCTCTGACCGATTTTTCATCTGTTTGTCTGTTTGTCTGTTTGTCTGTTTGTCTGTTTGCAGCACTACGTCTACACCGTTGCACGTAGAATCACCAAACTTTGCACACGTATTTGTCTTGCCCTCTAATATACTGTGCCCAAATGATGACGTCATCGGTCACGTGGTTCGGCCGCCATCTTGGAAAAACCGAAAAATTTTGCACCTCGATATCTCAAAGTGCTGAACAGAAAAAATTGAGACATGGCTCATTGTAAAGAACTCTCCATGGGGAATAAAATATGTTAATGATGACGTCATCGGTCACGTGGTTCGGCCACCATCTTGGAAAAAACGAACATTTTTGCACCTCCATATCTCCGAGAGTCCTGAACAGAAAAAATTGAGACATGGCTCATTGTAAAGAACGCTACATGGGGAATAAAATATGTTAATGATGACGTCAGCAGTCACGTGGTTCGGCCGCCATCTTGGAAAAACCGAAAATTTTTGCACCTCCATATCTCCGAAAGTCCTGAACAGAAAAAATTGAGACATGGCTCATTGTAAAGAACTCTCCATGGGGAATAAAATATGTTAATGATGACGTCATCAGTCACGTGGTTCGGCCGCCATCTTGGGAAAACCGAAAAACTTTGCACCACTATATCTCCAAAAGTGCTGTACAGAAAAAATGGAGACATGGCTCATTGTGAAGAACTCTCCATGTGGGATAAAATATGTTAATGATGACGTCATCAGTCACGTGGTTCGGCCGCCATCTTGGAAAATCCGAAAAACTTTGCACCTCCATATCTCCGAAAGTGCTGAATAGAAAAAATTGAGACATGGCTCATTGTAAAGAACTCTCTATGGGGAATAAAATATGTTAATGATGACGTCATCGGCCATGTGGTTCGGCCGCCATATTTGTCCTAAATGGCCGATAAAAAAGTAAATTCCGGCAAGTCCTCGGTCTCTGACCGATTTTTCATCTGTCTGTCTGTTTGTCTGTCTGTCTGTCTGTTTGCAGCACTGCGTCTACACTGTTGCACGTAGAATCGCCAAACTTTGCACACATATTGGTCTTGCCCTGGAATAGACTGTGCCCAATTGATGACGTCATCGGTGACGTGGTTCGGCCGCCATCTTGGAAAAACCGAAAACCTTTGCACCTCGATATCTCCGAAAGTACTGAACAGAAAAAATTGAGACATGGCTCATTGTAAAGAACTCTCCATGGGGAATAAAATATGTTAATGATGACGTCATATGTCACGTGGTCGGCCGCCATCTTGGAAAAACGGCAAAACTTTGCACCACTATATCTCCAAAAGTGCTGAACAGAAAAAATTGAGACATGGCTCATTGTAAAGAACTCTCCATGGGGAATAAAATATGTTAATGATGACGTCATAGGTCCCGTGGTTCGGCCGCCATCTTGGAAAAACCGAAAAACGTTGCACCACTATATCTCCAAAAGTGCTGAACAGAAAAAATTGAGACATGGCTCATTGTAAAGAACTCTCCATGGGGAATAAATTGTTAATGTTGACGTCATAGGTCACGTGGTTCGGCCGCCATCTTGGAAAAACCGAAAAATTTTGCACCTCCATATCTCCAAAAGTGCTGAATAGAAAAAATTGAGACATGGCTCATTGTGAAAAACTCTCCATGGGGAATAAAATATGTTAATGATGACGTCATCGGTCACGTGGTTTGGCCGCCATCTTGGAAAAACGGCAAAACTTTGCACCTCCATATCTCTGAAAGTACTGAATAGAAAAAATTGAGACATGGCTCATTGTAAAGAACTCTCCATGTGGAATAAAAAATGTTAATGATGACGTCATCGGTCACGTGGTTCGGCCGCCATCTTGGAAAAGCTTTGCACCTCTATATCTCCGAAAGTGCTGAACAGTAAAAATTGAGACATGGCTCATTGGAAAGAAATGTCCATGGGAAATAAAATATGTTAATGATGACGTCATAGGTCACGTGGTTCGGCCGCCATCTTGGAAAAACCGAAAAAATTCGCATCTCCAAAAGTGCTGAATAGAAAAAATTGAGACATGGCTCATTGGAAAGAAATGTCCATGGGGAATAAAATATGTTAATGATGACGTCATCGGTCACGTGGTTCGGCCGCCATATTTGTCCTAAATCCCCAATGAAAAAGTAAATTCCGGCAAGTCCTCGGTCTCTGACCGATTTTTCATCTGTCTGTCTGTTTGCAGCACTGCGTCTACACCGTTGCACGGAGAATCGCCAAACTTTGCACACATATTCGTCTTGCCCTGGAATAGACTGTGCCCAATTTATGACGTCATCGGTCACGTGGTTCGGCCGCCATCTTGGAAAAACCGAAAAACTTTGCACCTCCATATCTCCGAAAGTACTGAATAGAAAAAATTGAGACATGGCTCATTGTGAAGAACTCTCCATGGGGAATAAAATGTGTTAATGATGACGTCATCAGTCACGTGGTCGGCCGCCATCTTGGAAAAACGGCAAAGCTTTGCACCTCCATATCTCTGAAAGTACTGAATATAAAAAATTGAGACATGGCTCATTGTAAAGAACTCTCCATGGCGAATAAAATATGTTAATGATGACATCATCAGTCACGTGGTCGGCCGCCATCTTGGAAAAACGGCAAAACTTTGCACCTCCATATCTCCAAAAGTGCTGAATAGAAAAAATTGAGACATGGCTCATTGTGAAGAACTCTCCATGGGGAATAAAATATGTTAATGATGACGTCATCGGTCACGTGGTTTGGCCGCCATCTTGGAAAAACGGCAAAACTTTGCACCTCCATATCTCTAAAAGTACTGAATAGAAAAAATTGAGACATGGCTCATTGTAAAGAACTCTCCATGTGGAATAAAAAATGTTAATGATGACGTCATCGGTCACGTGGTTCGGCCGCCATCTTGGAAAAGCTTTGCACCTCTATATCTCCGAAAGTGCTGAACAGAAAAAATTGAGACATGGCTCATTGTGAAGAACTCTCCATGGGGAATAAAATATGTTAATGATGACGTCATAGGTCACGTGGTTCGGCCGCCATCTTGGAAAAACCGAAAAAATTCGCATCTCCATATCTCTGAAAGTACTGAATAGAAAAAATTGAGACATGGCTCATTGTAAAGAACTCTCCATGTGGAATAAAAAATGTTAATGATGACGTCATCGGTCACGTGGTTCGGCCGCCATCTTGGAAAAGCTTTGCACCTCTATATCTCCGAAAGTGCTGAACAGAAAAAATTGAGACATGGCTCATTGGAAAGAAATGTCCATGGGGAATAAAATATGTTAATGATGACGTCATAGGTCACGTGGTTCGGCCGCCATCTTGGAAAAACCGAAAAAATTCGCATCTCCATATCTCCAAAAGTGCTGAATAGAAAAAATTGACACATGGCTCATTGGAAAGAAATGTCCATGGGGAATAAAATATGTTAATGATGACGTCATCGGTCACGTGGTTCGGCCGCCATATTTGTCCTAAATCCCCAATGAAAAAGTAAATTCCGGCAAGTCCTCGGTCTCTGACCGATTTTTCATTACTTGCCGGAAAAATTTTCCGGCAAGTATGTTGATCTGTTCGTTTGTTTGTCTGTCTGTCTGTCTGTCTGTCTGTTTGCAGCACTGCGTCTACACCGTTGCACGTAGAATCGCCAAACCTTGCACACATATTGGTTTTGCCATGGAATAGACTGTGCCCAATTGATGACGTCATCGGTGACGTGGTTCGGCCGCCATCTTGGAAAAACCGAAAAACTTTGCACCTCTATATCTCCGAAAGTACTGAACAGAAAAAATTGAGACATGGCTCATTGTAAAGAACTCTCCATGGGGAATAAAATATCTAAATGATGACGTCATCAGTCACGTGGTTCGGTCGCCATCTTGGAAAAATGGCAAAACGTTGCGCCACTATATCTCCAAAAGTGCTGAACAGAAAAAATTGAGACATGGCTCATTGTAAAGAACTCTCCATGGGGAATAAAATATGTTAATGATGACGTCATCAGTCACGTGGTCGGCCGCCATCTTGGAAAAACCGAAAAACCTAGCACCTCCATATCTCCAAAAGTGCTGAATAGAAAAAATTGAGACATGGCTCATTGTAAAGAACGCTCCATGGGGAATAAAATATGTTAATGATGTCATCGGTCACGTGGTTCGGCCGCCATCTTGGAAAAACCGAAAAACTCCACCTCCACATCTCCAAAAGTCCTGAATAGAAAAAATTGAGGCATGGCTCATTGTAAAGAACTCTCCATGGGGAATAAAATATGTTAATGATGACGTCATCGGTCACGTGGTTCGGCCGCCATATTTGTCCTAAATGGCCGATAAAAAAGTACATTCCGGCAAGTCCTCGGTCTCTGACCGATTTTTCATTTTTTGTCTGTCTGTCTGTTTGTCTGTCTGTCTGTCTGTTTGCAGCACTGCGTCTACACTGTTGCACGTAGAATCGCCAAACTTTGCACACATATTGGTCTTGCCCTGGAATAGACTGTGCCCAATTGATGACGTCATCGGTGACGTGGTTCGGCCGCCATCTTGGAAAAACCGAAAACCTTTGCACCTCGATATCTCCGAAAGTACTGAACAGAAAAAATTGAGACATGGCTCATTGTAAAGAACTCTCCATGGGGAATAAAATATGTTAATGATGACGTCATATGTCACGTGGTCGGCCGCCATCTTGGAAAAACGGCAAAACTTTGCACCACTATATCTCCAAAAGTGCTGAACAGAAAAAATTGAGACATGGCTCATTGTAAAGAACTCTCCATGGGGAATAAAATATGTTAATGATGACGTCATAGGTCCCGTGGTTCGGCCGCCATCTTGGAAAAACCGAAAAACGTTGCACCACTATATCTCCAAAAGTGCTGAACAGAAAAAATTGAGACATGGCTCATTGTAAAGAACTCTCCATGGGGAATAAATTGTTAATGTTGACGTCATAGGTCACGTGGTTCGGCCGCCATCTTGGAAAAACCGAAAAATTTTGCACCTCCATATCTCCAAAAGTGCTGAATAGAAAAAATTGAGACATGGCTCATTGTGAAAAACTCTCCATGGGGAATAAAATATGTTAATGATGACGTCATCGGTCACGTGGTTTGGCCGCCATCTTGGAAAAACGGCAAAACTTTGCACCTCCATATCTCTGAAAGTACTGAATAGAAAAAATTGAGACATGGCTCATTGTAAAGAACTCTCCATGTGGAATAAAAAATGTTAATGATGACGTCATCGGTCACGTGGTTCGGCCGCCATCTTGGAAAAGCTTTGCACCTCTATATCTCCGAAAGTGCTGAACAGTAAAAATTGAGACATGGCTCATTGGAAAGAAATGTCCATGGGAAATAAAATATGTTAATGATGACGTCATAGGTCACGTGGTTCGGCCGCCATCTTGGAAAAACCGAAAAAATTCGCATCTCCAAAAGTGCTGAATAGAAAAAATTGAGACATGGCTCATTGGAAAGAAATGTCCATGGGGAATAAAATATGTTAATGATGACGTCATCGGTCACGTGGTTCGGCCGCCATATTTGTCCTAAATCCCCAATGAAAAAGTAAATTCCGGCAAGTCCTCGGTCTCTGACCGATTTTTCATCTGTCTGTCTGTTTGCAGCACTGCGTCTACACCGTTGCACGGAGAATCGCCAAACTTTGCACACATATTCGTCTTGCCCTGGAATAGACTGTGCCCAATTTATGACGTCATCGGTCACGTGGTTCGGCCGCCATCTTGGAAAAACCGAAAAACTTTGCACCTCCATATCTCCGAAAGTACTGAATAGAAAAAATTGAGACATGGCTCATTGTGAAGAACTCTCCATGGGGAATAAAATGTGTTAATGATGACGTCATCAGTCACGTGGTCGGCCGCCATCTTGGAAAAACGGCAAAGCTTTGCACCTCCATATCTCTGAAAGTACTGAATATAAAAAATTGAGACATGGCTCATTGTAAAGAACTCTCCATGGCGAATAAAATATGTTAATGATGACATCATCAGTCACGTGGTCGGCCGCCATCTTGGAAAAACGGCAAAACTTTGCACCTCCATATCTCCAAAAGTGCTGAATAGAAAAAATTGAGACATGGCTCATTGTGAAGAACTCTCCATGGGGAATAAAATATGTTAATGATGACGTCATCGGTCACGTGGTTTGGCCGCCATCTTGGAAAAACGGCAAAACTTTGCACCTCCATATCTCTAAAAGTACTGAATAGAAAAAATTGAGACATGGCTCATTGTAAAGAACTCTCCATGTGGAATAAAAAATGTTAATGATGACGTCATCGGTCACGTGGTTCGGCCGCCATCTTGGAAAAGCTTTGCACCTCTATATCTCCGAAAGTGCTGAACAGAAAAAATTGAGACATGGCTCATTGTGAAGAACTCTCCATGGGGAATAAAATATGTTAATGATGACGTCATAGGTCACGTGGTTCGGCCGCCATCTTGGAAAAACCGAAAAAATTCGCATCTCCATATCTCTGAAAGTACTGAATAGAAAAAATTGAGACATGGCTCATTGTAAAGAACTCTCCATGGGGAATAAAATATGTTAATGATGACGTCATCGGTCACGTGGTTCAGCCGCCATATTTGTCCTAAATGGCCGATAAAAAAGTAAATTCCGGCAAGTCCTCGGTCTCTGACCGATTTTTCATCTGTCTGTCTGTTTGTCTGTCTGTCTGTCTGTTTGCAGCACTGCGTCTACACTGTTGCACGTAGAATCGCCAAACTTTGCACACATATTGGTCTTGCCCTGGAATAGACTGTGCCCAATTGATGACGTCATCGGTGACGTGGTTCGGCCGCCATCTTGGAAAAACCGAAAACCTTTGCACCTCGATATCTCCGAAAGTACTGAACAGAAAAAATTGAGACATGGCTCATTGTAAAGAACTCTCCATGGGGAATAAAATATGTTAATGATGACGTCATATGTCACGTGGTCGGCCGCCATCTTGGAAAAACGGCAAAACTTTGCACCACTATATCTCCAAAAGTGCTGAACAGAAAAAATTGAGACATGGCTCATTGTAAAGAACTCTCCATGGGGAATAAAATATGTTAATGATGACGTCATAGGTCCCGTGGTTCGGCCGCCATCTTGGAAAAACCGAAAAACGTTGCACCACTATATCTCCAAAAGTGCTGAACAGAAAAAATTGAGACATGGCTCATTGTAAAGAACTCTCCATGGGGAATAAATTGTTAATGTTGACGTCATAGGTCACGTGGTTCGGCCGCCATCTTGGAAAAACCGAAAAATTTTGCACCTCCATATCTCCAAAAGTGCTGAATAGAAAAAATTGAGACATGGCTCATTGTGAAAAACTCTCCATGGGGAATAAAATATGTTAATGATGACGTCATCGGTCACGTGGTTTGGCCGCCATCTTGGAAAAACGGCAAAAATTTGCACCTCCATATCTCTGAAAGTACTGAATAGAAAAAATTGAGACATGGCTCATTGTAAAGAACTCTCCATGTGGAATAAAAAATGTTAATGATGACGTCATCGGTCACGTGGTTCGGCCGCCATCTTGGAAAAGCTTTGCACCTCTATATCTCCGAAAGTGCTGAACAGTAAAAATTGAGACATGGCTCATTGGAAAGAAATGTCCATGGGAAATAAAATATGTTAATGATGACGTCATAGGTCACGTGGTTCGGCCGCCATCTTGGAAAAACCGAAAAAATTCGCATCTCCAAAAGTGCTGAATAGAAAAAATTGAGACATGGCTCATTGGAAAGAAATGTCCATGGGGAATAAAATATGTTAATGATGACGTCATCGGTCACGTGGTTCGGCCGCCATATTTGTCCTAAATCCCCAATGAAAAAGTAAATTCCGGCAAGTCCTCGGTCTCTGACCGATTTTTCATCTGTCTGTCTGTTTGCAGCACTGCGTCTACACCGTTGCACGGAGAATCGCCAAACTTTGCACACATATTCGTCTTGCCCTGGAATAGACTGTGCCCAATTTATGACGTCATCGGTCACGTGGTTCGGCCGCCATCTTGGAAAAACCGAAAAACTTTGCACCTCCATATCTCCGAAAGTACTGAATAGAAAAAATTGAGACATGGCTCATTGTGAAGAACTCTCCATGGGGAATAAAATGTGTTAATGATGACGTCATCAGTCACGTGGTCGGCCGCCATCTTGGAAAAACGGCAAAGCTTTGCACCTCCATATCTCTGAAAGTACTGAATATAAAAAATTGAGACATGGCTCATTGTAAAGAACTCTCCATGGCGAATAAAATATGTTAATGATGACATCATCAGTCACGTGGTCGGCCGCCATCTTGGAAAAACGGCAAAACTTTGCACCTCCATATCTCCAAAAGTGCTGAATAGAAAAAATTGAGACATGGCTCATTGTGAAGAACTCTCCATGGGGAATAAAATATGTTAATGATGACGTCATCGGTCACGTGGTTTGGCCGCCATCTTGGAAAAACGGCAAAACTTTGCACCTCCATATCTCTAAAAGTACTGAATAGAAAAAATTGAGACATGGCTCATTGTAAAGAACTCTCCATGTGGAATAAAAAATGTTAATGATGACGTCATCGGTCACGTGGTTCGGCCGCCATCTTGGAAAAGCTTTGCACCTCTATATCTCCGAAAGTGCTGAACAGAAAAAATTGAGACATGGCTCATTGTGAAGAACTCTCCATGGGGAATAAAATATGTTAATGATGACGTCATAGGTCACGTGGTTCGGCCGCCATCTTGGAAAAACCGAAAAAATTCGCATCTCCATATCTCTGAAAGTACTGAATAGAAAAAATTGAGACATGGCTCATTGTAAAGAACTCTCCATGTGGAATAAAAAATGTTAATGATGACGTCATCGGTCACGTGGTTCGGCCGCCATCTTGGAAAAGCTTTGCACCTCTATATCTCCGAAAGTGCTGAACAGAAAAAATTGAGACATGGCTCATTGGAAAGAAATGTCCATGGGGAATAAAATATGTTAATGATGACGTCATAGGTCACGTGGTTCGGCCGCCATCTTGGAAAAACCGAAAAAATTCGCATCTCCATATCTCCAAAAGTGCTGAATAGAAAAAATTGACACATGGCTCATTGGAAAGAAATGTCCATGGGGAATAAAATATGTTAATGATGACGTCATCGGTCACGTGGTTCGGCCGCCATATTTGTCCTAAATCCCCAATGAAAAAGTAAATTCCGGCAAGTCCTCGGTCTCTGACCGATTTTTCATTACTTGCCGGAAAAATTTTCCGGCAAGTATGTTGATCTGTTCGTTTGTTTGTCTGTCTGTCTGTCTGTCTGTCTGTTTGCAGCACTGCGTCTACACCGTTGCACGTAGAATCGCCAAACCTTGCACACATATTGGTTTTGCCATGGAATAGACTGTGCCCAATTGATGACGTCATCGGTGACGTGGTTCGGCCGCCATCTTGGAAAAACCGAAAAACTTTGCACCTCTATATCTCCGAAAGTACTGAACAGAAAAAATTGAGACATGGCTCATTGTAAAGAACTCTCCATGGGGAATAAAATATCTAAATGATGACGTCATCAGTCACGTGGTTCGGTCGCCATCTTGGAAAAATGGCAAAACGTTGCGCCACTATATCTCCAAAAGTGCTGAACAGAAAAAATTGAGACATGGCTCATTGTAAAGAACTCTCCATGGGGAATAAAATATGTTAATGATGACGTCATCAGTCACGTGGTCGGCCGCCATCTTGGAAAAACCGAAAAACCTAGCACCTCCATATCTCCAAAAGTGCTGAATAGAAAAAATTGAGACATGGCTCATTGTAAAGAACGCTCCATGGGGAATAAAATATGTTAATGATGTCATCGGTCACGTGGTTCGGCCGCCATCTTGGAAAAACCGAAAAACTCCACCTCCACATCTCCAAAAGTCCTGAATAGAAAAAATTGAGGCATGGCTCATTGTAAAGAACTCTCCATGGGGAATAAAATATGTTAATGATGACGTCATCGGTCACGTGGTTCGGCCGCCATATTTGTCCTAAATGGCCGATAAAAAAGTACATTCCGGCAAGTCCTCGGTCTCTGACCGATTTTTCATTACTTGCCGGAAAAATTTTCCGGCAAGTATGTTGATCTGTTCGTTTGTTACTTGCCGGAAAAAATTTCCGGCAAGTATGTTGATCTGTTCGTTTGTTTGTCTGTCTGTCTGTTTGTCTGTCTGTTTGTCTGTCTGTTTGTCTGTTTGCAGCACTGCGTCTACACCGTTGCACGGAGAATCGCCAAACTTTGCACACATAATGGTCTTGCCCTCTAATATACTGTGCCTCAATGATGACGTCATCGGTGACGTGGTTCGGCCGCCATCTTGGAAAAACCGAATAAATTTGCACCTCTATATCTCCGAAAGTACTGAACAGAAAAAATTGAGACATGGCTCATTGTAAAGAACTCTCCATGGGGAATAAAATATGTTAATGATGACGTCATATGTCACGTGGTCGGCCGCCATCTTGGAAAAACGGCAAAAATTTGCACCACTATATCTCCAAAAGTGCTGAACAGAAAAAATTGAGACATGGCTCATTGTAAAGAACTCTCCATGGGGAATAAAATATGTTAATGATGACGTCATCAGTCACGTGGTCGGCCGCCATCTTGGAAAAACCGAAAAACTTAGCACCTCCATATCTCCGAAAGTGCTGAATAGAAAAAATTGAGACATGGCTCATTGTAAAGAACTCTCCATGGGGAACAAAATATGTTAATGATGATGTCATCGGTCACGTGGTTCGGCCGCCATCTTGGAAAAACCGAAAAACTCTGCACCTCCACATCTCCAAAAGTCCTGAATAGAAAAAATTGAGGTATGGCTCATTGTAAAGAACTCTCCATGGGGAATAAAATATGTTAATGATGACGTCATCGGTCACGTGGTTCGGCCGCCCTATTTGTCCTAAATGGCCGATAAAAAAGTACATTCCGGCAAGTCCTCGGTCTCTGACCGATTTTTCATTTGTCTGTCTGTCTGTTTGTCTGTCTGTTTGTCTGTCTGTTTGTCTGTTTGCAGCACTGCGTCTACACCGTTGCACGGAGAATCGCCAAACTTTGCACACATAATGGTCTTGCCCTCTAATATACTGTGCCTCAATGATGACGTCATCGGTGACGTGGTTCGGCCGCCATCTTGGAAAAACCGAATAAATTTGCACCTCTATATCTCCGAAAGTACTGAACAGAAAAAATTGAGACATGGCTCATTGTAAAGAACTCTCCATGGGGAATAAAATATGTTAATGATGACGTCATATGTCACGTGGTCGGCCGCCATCTTGGAAAAACGGCAAAAATTTGCACCACTATATCTCCAAAAGTGCTGAACAGAAAAAATTGAGACATGGCTCATTGTAAAGAACTCTCCATGGGGAATAAAATATGTTAATGATGACGTCATCAGTCACGTGGTCGGCCGCCATCTTGGAAAAACGGCAAAACTTTGCACCACGATATCTCCAAAAGTGCTGAACAGAAAAAAATTGAGACATGGCTCATTGCAAAGAACGCTCCATGGGGAATAAAATATGTTAATGATGACGTCATATGTCACGTGGTCGGCCGCCATCTTGGAAAAACGGCAAAACTTTGCACCACTATATCTCCAAAAGTGCTGAACAGAAAAAATTGAGACATTGCTCATTGTAAAGAACTCTCCATGGGGAATAAAATAGGTTAATGATGACGTCATATGTCACGTGGTTCGGCCGCCATCTTGGAAAAACCGAAAAATTTTGCACCTCCATTTCTCTGAAAGTGCTGAATAGAAAAAATTGAGACATGGCTCATTGTAAAGAACTCTCCATGGGGAATAAAATATGTTAAGGATGACGTCATCAGTCACGTGGTTCGGCCGCCATCTTGGAAAAACCGAAAAACAGCACCTCTGTATCTCCAAAAGTTATGGATAGAAAAAATTGAGACATGGCTCATTGTAAAGAACTCTCCAGAGAGAATAAAAGATGTTATTGATGACGTCATCAGTCACGTGGTTCGGCCGCCATCTTGGAAAAACGGAAAAATTTTGCACCTCCATATCTCCGAAAGTGCTGAACAGAACAAATTGAGCATGGCTCATTGTAAAGAACTCTCCATGCAGAATAAAATATGTTAATGATGACGTCATCAGTCACGTGGTTCGGCCGCCATCTTGGAAAAACCGAAAAATTTTGCACCTCCATATCTCCGAAAGTACTGAATAGAAAAAATTGAGACATGGCTCATTGCAAAGAACTCTCCATGGAGAATAAAATATGTTAATGATGACGTCATGGGTCACGTGGTTCGGCCGCCATCTTGGAAAAGCCGAAAAATTTTGCACCTCCATATCTCCGAAAGTGCTGAATAGAAAAAATTGAGACATGGCTCATTGTAAAGAACTCTCCATGGGGAATAAAATATGTTCATGACGTCATCAGTAACGTGGTTAGGCCGCCATCTTGGAAAAGCCGAAAAACTTTGCACCTCCATATCTCCGAAAGTGCTGAATAGAAAAAATTGAGACATGGCTCATTGTAAAGAACTCTCCATGGGGAATAAAATATGTTCATGACGTCATCAGTCACGTGGTTAGGCCGCCATCTTGGAAAAAACGAAAAACGTTGCACCTCCATATCTCCAAAAGTGCTGAACAGAAAAAATTGAGACATGGCTCATTGTAAAGAACGCTCCATGGGGAATAAAATATGTTAATGATGACGTCATATGTCACGTGGTCGGCCGCCATCTTGGAAAAACGGCAAAACTTTGCACCACTATATCTCCAAAAGTGCTGAACAGAAAAAATTGAGACATTGCTCATTGTAAAGAACTCTCCATGGGGAATAAAATATGTTAATGATGACGTCATCGGTCACGTGGTTCAGCCGCCATATTTGTCCTAAATGGCCGATAAAAAAGTAAATTCCGGCAAGTCCTCGGTCTCTGACCGATTTTTCATTTGTTTGTCTGTCTGTCTGTTTGTCTGTCTGTCTGTCTGTTTGCAGCACTGCGTCTACACTGTTGCACGTAGAATCGCCAAACTTTGCACACATATTGGTCTTGCCCTGGAATAGACTGTGCCCAATTGATGACGTCATCGGTGACGTGGTTCGGCCGCCATCTTGGAAAAACCGAAAACCTTTGCACCTCGATATCTCCGAAAGTACTGAACAGAAAAAATTGAGACATGGCTCATTGTAAAGAACTCTCCATGGGGAATAAAATATGTTAATGATGACGTCATATGTCACGTGGTCGGCCGCCATCTTGGAAAAACGGCAAAACTTTGCACCACTATATCTCCAAAAGTGCTGAACAGAAAAAATTGAGACATGGCTCATTGTAAAGAACTCTCCATGGGGAATAAAATATGTTAATGATGACGTCATAGGTCCCGTGGTTCGGCCGCCATCTTGGAAAAACCGAAAAACGTTGCACCACTATATCTCCAAAAGTGCTGAACAGAAAAAATTGAGACATGGCTCATTGTAAAGAACTCTCCATGGGGAATAAATTGTTAATGTTGACGTCATAGGTCACGTGGTTCGGCCGCCATCTTGGAAAAACCGAAAAATTTTGCACCTCCATATCTCCAAAAGTGCTGAATAGAAAAAATTGAGACATGGCTCATTGTGAAAAACTCTCCATGGGGAATAAAATATGTTAATGATGACGTCATCGGTCACGTGGTTTGGCCGCCATCTTGGAAAAACGGCAAAACTTTGCACCTCCATATCTCTGAAAGTACTGAATAGAAAAAATTGAGACATGGCTCATTGTAAAGAACTCTCCATGTGGAATAAAAAATGTTAATGATGACGTCATCGGTCACGTGGTTCGGCCGCCATCTTGGAAAAGCTTTGCACCTCTATATCTCCGAAAGTGCTGAACAGTAAAAATTGAGACATGGCTCATTGGAAAGAAATGTCCATGGGAAATAAAATATGTTAATGATGACGTCATAGGTCACGTGGTTCGGCCGCCATCTTGGAAAAACCGAAAAAATTCGCATCTCCAAAAGTGCTGAATAGAAAAAATTGAGACATGGCTCATTGGAAAGAAATGTCCATGGGGAATAAAATATGTTAATGATGACGTCATCAGTCACGTGGTTCGGCCGCCATATTTGTCCTAAATCCCCAATGAAAAAGTAAATTCCGGCAAGTCCTCGGTCTCTGACCGATTTTTCATCTGTCTGTCTGTTTGCAGCACTGCGTCTACACCGTTGCACGGAGAATCGCCAAACTTTGCAAACATATTCGTCTTGCCCTGGAATAGACTGTGCCCAATTTATGACGTCATCGGTCACGTGGTTCGGCCGCCATCTTGGAAAAACCGAAAAACTTTGCACCTCCATATCTCCGAAAGTACTGAATAGAAAAAATTGAGACATGGCTCATTGTGAAGAACTCTCCATGGGGAATAAAATGTGTTAATGATGACGTCATCAGTCACGTGGTCGGCCGCCATCTTGGAAAAACGGCAAAGCTTTGCACCTCCATATCTCTGAAAGTACTGAATATAAAAAATTGAGACATGGCTCATTGTAAAGAACTCTCCATGGCGAATAAAATATGTTAATGATGACATCATCAGTCACGTGGTCGGCCGCCATCTTGGAAAAACGGCAAAACTTTGCACCTCCATATCTCCAAAAGTGCTGAATAGAAAAAATTGAGACATGGCTCATTGTGAAGAACTCTCCATGGGGAATAAAATATGTTAATGATGACGTCATCGGTCACGTGGTTTGGCCGCCATCTTGGAAAAACGGCAAAACTTTGCACCTCCATATCTCTAAAAGTACTGAATAGAAAAAATTGAGACATGGCTCATTGTAAAGAACTCTCCATGTGGAATAAAAAATGTTAATGATGACGTCATCGGTCACGTGGTTCGGCCGCCATCTTGGAAAAGCTTTGCACCTCTATATCTCCGAAAGTGCTGAACAGAAAAAATTGAGACATGGCTCATTGTGAAGAACTCTCCATGGGGAATAAAATATGTTAATGATGACGTCATAGGTCACGTGGTTCGGCCGCCATCTTGGAAAAACCGAAAAAATTCGCATCTCCATATCTCTGAAAGTACTGAATAGAAAAAATTGAGACATGGCTCATTGTAAAGAACTCTCCATGTGGAATAAAAAATGTTAATGATGACGTCATCGGTCACGTGGTTCGGCCGCCATCTTGGAAAAGCTTTGCACCTCTATATCTCCGAAAGTGCTGAACAGAAAAAATTGAGACATGGCTCATTGGAAAGAAATGTCCATGGGGAATAAAATATGTTAATGATGACGTCATAGGTCACGTGGTTCGGCCGCCATCTTGGAAAAACCGAAAAAATTCGCATCTCCATATCTCCAAAAGTGCTGAATAGAAAAAATTGACACATGGCTCATTGGAAAGAAATGTCCATGGGGAATAAAATATGTTAATGATGACGTCATCGGTCACGTGGTTCGGCCGCCATATTTGTCCTAAATCCCCAATGAAAAAGTAAATTCCGGCAAGTCCTCGGTCTCTGACCGATTTTTCATCTGTCTGTTTGTCTGTTTGCAGCACTACGTCTACACCGTTGCACGTAGAATCACCAAACTTTGCACACGTATTTGTCTTGCCCTCTAATATACTGTGCCCAAATGATGACGTCATCGGTCACGTGGTTCGGCCGCCATCTTGGAAAAACCGAAAAATTTTGCACCTCTATATCTCCGAAAGTACTGAACAGAAAAAATTGAGACATGGCTCATTGTAAAGAACTCTCCATGGGGAATAAAATATGTTAATGATGACGTCATCGGTCACGTGGTTCGGCCGCCATCTTGGAAAAAACGAAAATTTTTGCACCTCCATATCTCAAAGTCAAAGTCCTGAACAGAAAAAATTGAGACATGGCTCATTGAAAAGAACGCTCCATGGGGAATAAAATATGTTAATGATGACGTCATCAGTCACGTGGTTCGGCCGCCATCTTGGAAAAACCGAAAATTTTTGCACCTCCATATCTCCGAAAGTCCTGAACAGAAAAAATTGAGACATGGCTCATTGTAAAGAACTCTCCATGGGGAATAAAATATGTTAATGATGACGTCATCAGTCACGTGGTCGGCCGCCATCTTGGAAAAACGGCAAAACTTTGCACCACGATATCTCCAAAAGTCCTGAACAGAAAAAATTGAGACATGGCTCATTGTAAAGAACGCTCCATGGGGAATAAAATATGTTAATGATGACGTCATATGTCACGTGGTCGGCCGCCATCTTGGAAAAACGGCAAAACTTTGCACCACTATATCTCCAAAAGTGCTGAACAGAAAAAATTGAGACATTGCTCATTGTAAAGAACTCTCCATGGGGAATAAAATATGTTAATGATGACGTCATATGTCACGTGGTTCGGCCGCCATCTTGGAAAAACCGAAAAATTTTGCACCTCCATTTCTCTGAAAGTGCAGAATAGAAAAAATTGAGACATGGCTCATTGTAAAGAACTCTCCATGGGGAATAAAATATGTTAATGATGATGCCATCGGTCACGTGGTTCGGCCGCCATCTTGGAAAAACGGGAAAACTTTGCACCACTATATCTCCAAAAGTGCAGAATGGAAAAAATTGAGACATGGCTCATTGTAAAGAACTCTCCATGGGGAATAAAATGTTAGTGATGACGTCATTGGTCACATGGTTCGGCCGCCATCTTGGAAAAAGTTTGCAACTCTATATCTCCGAAAGTGCTGAACAGAAAAAATTGAGACATGGCTCATTGTAAAGAACTCTCCATGGGGAATAAAATATGTTAATGATGACGTCATCAGTCACGTGGTTCGGCCGCCATCTTGGAAAAACCTAAAAACTTTGCACCTCCATATCTCTGAAAGTACTGAATATAAAAAATTGAGACATGGCTCATTGTAAAGAACTCTTGATGGGGAATAAAATATGTTAATGATGACGTCATCAGTTACGTAGTTCGGCCGCCATCTTGGAAAAACCGAAAAACCTACCACCTCCATATCTCCCAAAGTGCTGAATAGAAAAAATTGAGACGTGACTCATTGTAAAGAACTCTCCATGGGGAATAAAATATGTTAATGATGACGTCATAGGTCACGTGGTTCGGCCGCCATCTTGGAAAAACCGAAAAACGTTGCACCTCCATATCTCCAAAAATGCTCAATATAAAAAATTGAGACATGGCTCATTGTAAAGAACTCTCCATGGGGAATAAAATATGTTCATGATGACATCATCGGTCACGTGGTTCGGCTGCCATATTTGTCCTAAATGGCCGATAAAAAAGTAAATTCCGGCAAGTCCTCGGTCTCTGACCGATTTTTCATCTGTCTGTTTGTTACTTGCCGGAAAAAAATTTCCGGCAAGTATGTTGATCTGTTCGTTTGTCTGTTTGTTACTTGCCGGAAAAAATTCCGGCAAGTATGTTGATCTGTTCGTTTGTCTGTCTGTCTGTTTGTCTGTTTGTTACTTGCCGGAAAAGATTCCGGCAAGTATGTTGATCTGTTCGTTTGTTTGTTACTTGCCGGAAAAGATTCCGGCAAGTATGTTGATCTGTTCGTTTGTTTGTCTGTTTGTCTGTTTGTCTGTTTGTCTGTTTGTCTGTTTGCAGCACTGCGTCTACACCGTTGCACGTAGAATCGCCAAACTTAGCACACATATTGGTCTTGCCCTCTAATATACTGTGCCCAAATGATGACGTCATCGGTCACGTGGTTCGGCCGCCATCTTGGAAAAACCGAAAAAATTTGCACCTCGATATCTCAAAGTGCTGAACAGAAAAAATTGAGACATGGCTCATTGTGAAGAACTCTCCATGGGGAATAAAAGATGTTAATGATGACGTCATCATTCGCGTGGTTCGGCCGCCATCTTGGAAAAACCGAAAAAATTTGCACCTCCATATCTCCAAAAGTACTGAACCAAAAAAATTGAGACATGGCTCATTGTAAAGAACTCTCCATGGGGAATCAAATATGTTAATGTTGACGTCATCAGTCACGTGGTTCGGCCGCCATCTTGGAAAAACTTTGCACCTCTATATCTCCGAAAGTGCTGAACAGAAAAAATTGAGACATGGCTCATTGTAAAGAACTCTCCATGGGGAATAAAATATGTAAATGATGATGTCATATGTCACGTGGTCGGCCGCCATCTTGGAAAAACGGCAAAAAATTTGCACCACTATATCTCCAAAAGTGCTGAACAGAAAAAATTGAGACATGGCTCATTGTAAAGAACATCTCCATGGGGAATAAAATTTGTTAATGATGACGTCATATGTCACGTGGTTCGGCCGCCATCTTGGAAAAACCGAAAAACCTAACACCTCCATATCTCTGAAAGTGCTGAATAGAAAAAATTGAGACATGACTCATTGTAAAGAACTCTCCATGGGGAATACAATATGTTAATAATGACGTCATCGGTCACGTGGTTTAGCCGCCATCTTGGAAAAACCTAGCACCTCCATATCTCCGAAAGTGCTGAATAGAAAAAATTGAGACATGGCTCATTGTAATGAACTCTCCATGGGGAATAAAATATGTTAATAATGACGTCATCGGTCACGTGGGTTAGCCGCCATCTTGGAAAAACCTAGCACCTCCATATCTCCGAAAGTGCTGAATAGAAAAAATTGAGACATGACTCATTGTAAAGAACTCTCCATGGGGAATAATATATGTTAATGATGACGTCATCGGTCACATGGTTCGGCCGCCATATTTGGCCTAAATGGCCGATAAAAAAGTACATTCCGGCAAGTCCTCGGTCTCTGACCGATTTTTCATCTGTTTGTCTGTTTGTCTGTTTGTCTGTTTGTCTGTTTGCAGCACTACGTCTACACCGTTGCACGTAGAATCACCAAACTTTGCACACGTATTTGTCTTGCCCTCTAATATACTGTGCCCAAATGATGACGTCATCGGTCACGTGGTTCGGCCGCCATCTTGGAAAAACCGAAAAATTTTGCACCTCAATATCTCAAAGTGCTGAACAGAAAAAATTGAGACATGGCTCATTGTAAAGAACTCTCCATGGGGAATAAAATATGTTAATGATGACGTCATCGGTCACGTGGTTCGGCCACCATCTTGGAAAAAACGAACATTTTTGCACCTCCATATCTCCGAGAGTCCTGAACAGAAAAAATTGAGACATGGCTCATTGTAAAGAACGCTACATGGGGAATAAAATATGTTAATGATGACGTCAGCAGTCACGTGGTTCGGCCGCCATCTTGGAAAAACCGAAAATTTTTGCACCTCCATATCTCCGAAAGTCCTGAACAGAAAAAATTGAGACATGGCTCATTGTAAAGAACTCTCCATGGGGAATAAAATATGTTAATGATGACGTCATCAGTCACGTGGTTCGGCCGCCATCTTGGGAAAACCGAAAAACTTTGCACCACTATATCTCCAAAAGTGCTGTACAGAAAAAATGGAGACATGGCTCATTGTGAAGAACTCTCCATGTGGGATAAAATATGTTAATGATGACGTCATCAGTTACGTAGTTCGGCCGCCATCTTGGAAAAACCGAAAAACCTACCACCTCCATATCTCCCAAAGTGCTGAATAGAAAAAATTGAGACGTGACTCATTGTAAAGAACTCTCCATGGGGAATAAAATATGTTAATGATGACGTCATAGGTCACGTGGTTCGGCCGCCATCTTGGAAAAACCGAAAAACGTTGCACCTCCATATCTCCAAAAATGCTCAATATAAAAAATTGAGACATGGCTCATTGTAAAGAACTCTCCATGGGGAATAAAATATGTTCATGATGACATCATCGGTCACGTGGTTCGGCTGCCATATTTGTCCTAAATGGCCGATAAAAAAGTAAATTCCGGCAAGTCCTCGGTCTCTGACCGATTTTTCATCTGTCTGTTTGTTACTTGCCGGAAAAAAATTTCCGGCAAGTATGTTGATCTGTTCGTTTGTCTGTTTGTTACTTGCCGGAAAAAATTCCGGCAAGTATGTTGATCTGTTCGTTTGTCTGTCTGTCTGTTTGTCTGTTTGTTACTTGCCGGAAAAGATTCCGGCAAGTATGTTGATCTGTTCGTTTGTTTGTTACTTGCCGGAAAAGATTCCGGCAAGTATGTTGATCTGTTCGTTTGTTTGTCTGTTTGTCTGTTTGTCTGTTTGTCTGTTTGCAGCACTGCGTCTACACCGTTGCACGTAGAATCGCCAAACTTAGCACACATATTGGTCTTGCCCTCTAATATACTGTGCCCAAATGATGACGTCATCGGTCACGTGGTTCGGCCGCCATCTTGGAAAAACCGAAAAAATTTGCACCTCGATATCTCAAAGTGCTGAACAGAAAAAATTGAGACATGGCTCATTGTGAAGAACTCTCCATGGGGAATAAAAGATGTTAATGATGACGTCATCATTCGCGTGGTTCGGCCGCCATCTTGGAAAAACCGAAAAAATTTGCACCTCCATATCTCCAAAAGTACTGAACCAAAAAAATTGAGACATGGCTCATTGTAAAGAACTCTCCATGGGGAATCAAATATGTTAATGATGACGTCATCAGTCACGTGGTTCGGCCGCCATCTTGGAAAAACTTTGCACCTCTATATCTCCGAAAGTGCTGAACAGAAAAAATTGAGACATGGCTCATTGTAAAGAACTCTCCATGGGGAATAAAATATGTAAATGATGATGTCATATGTCACGTGGTCGGCCGCCATCTTGGAAAAACGGCAAAAAATTTGCACCACTATATCTCCAAAAGTGCTGAACAGAAAAAATTGAGACATGGCTCATTGTAAAGAACTCTCCATGGGGAATAAAATTTGTTAATGATGACGTCATATGTCACGTGGTTCGGCCGCCATCTTGGAAAAACCGAAAAACCTAACACCTCCATATCTCTGAAAGTGCTGAATAGAAAAAATTGAGACATGACTCATTGTAAAGAACTCTCCATGGGGAATACAATATGTTAATAATGACGTCATCGGTCACGTGGTTTAGCCGCCATCTTGGAAAAACCTAGCACCTCCATATCTCCGAAAGTGCTGAATAGAAAAAATTGAGACATGGCTCATTGTAATGAACTCTCCATGGGGAATAAAATATGTTAATAATGACGTCATCGGTCACGTGGGTTAGCCGCCATCTTGGAAAAACCTAGCACCTCCATATCTCCGAAAGTGCTGAATAGAAAAAATTGAGACATGACTCATTGTAAAGAACTCTCCATGGGGAATAATATATGTTAATGATGACGTCATCGGTCACATGGTTCGGCCGCCATATTTGGCCTAAATGGCCGATAAAAAAGTACATTCCGGCAAGTCCTCGGTCTCTGACCGATTTTTCATCTGTTTGTTACTTGCCGGAAAAGATTCCGGCAAGTATGTTGATCTGTTCGTTTGTCTGTTTGTCTGTTTGTCTGTTTGTCTGTTTGCAGCACTACGTCTACACCGTTGCACATAGAATCGCCAAACTTGGCACACATATTGGTCTTGCCCTCTAATGTACTGTGCCCAAATGATGACGTCATCAGTCACGTGGTTCGGCCGCCATCTTGGAAAAACCGAAAATTTTTGCAGCTCGATATCTCAAAGTGCTGAACAGAAAAAATTGAGACATGGCTCATTGTGAAGAACTCTCCATGGGGAATAAAACATGTTAATGATGACGTCATCAGTCACGTGGTCGGCCGCCATCTTGGAAAAACGGCAAAACTTTGCACCAATATATCTCCAAAAGTGCTGAACAGAAAAAATTGAGACATGGCTCATTGTAAAGAACTCTCCATGGGGAACAAAATATGTTAATGATGACGTCATCAGTCACGTGGTTCGACCGCCATCTTGGAAAAACGGGCAAACTTTGCACCACTATATCTCCGAAAGTACTGAACAGAAAAAATTGAGACATGGCTCATTGTAAAGAACTCTCCATGGGGAATAAAACATGTTAATGATGACGTCATCAGTCACGTGGTCGGCCGCCATCTTGGAAAAACGGCAAAACTTTGCACCACTATATCTCCAAAAGTGCTGAACAGAAAAAATTGAGACATGGCTCATTGTAAAGAACTCTCCATGGGGAATAAAATATGTTAATGATGACGTCATATGTCACGTAGTTCGGCCGCCATCTTGGAAAAACCGGAAAACGTTACACCTCCATATCTCCGAAAGTCCTGAATAGAAAAACTTGGGACGTGGCTCAATGTAAAGAACTCTCCATGGGGAATAAAATATGTTAATGATGACGTCATCAGTCACGTGGTTCGGCCGCCATATTTGTCCTAAATGGCCAATAAAAAAGTACATTCCGGCAAGTCCTCGGTCTCTGACCGATTTTTCATCTGTCTGTCTGTTTGTCTGTTTGTCTGTCTGTTTGCAGCACTGCGTCTACACCGTTGCACGGAGAATCGCCAAACTTTGCACACATATTGGTCTTGCCCTGGAATAGACTGTGCCCAATTGATGACGTCATCGCTGACGTTGTTCGGCCGCCATCTTGGAAAAACCGAAAAACTTTGCACCTCTATATCTCCGAAAGTACTGTACAGAAAAAATTGAGACATGGCTCATTGTAAAGAACTCTCCATGGGGAATAAAATATGTTAATGATGACGTCATCGGTCACGTGGTTCGGCCGCCATATTTGTCCTAAATCGCCGATAAAAAAGTACATTCCGGCAAGTCCTCGGTCTCTGACCGATTTTTCATCTGTTTGTCTGTTTGTCTGTTTGTCTGTTTGCAGCACTACGTCTACACCGTTGCACGTAGAATCACCAAACTTTGCACACGTATTTGTCTTGCCCTCTAATATACTGTGCCCAAATGATGACGTCATCGGTCACGTGGTTCGGCCGCCATCTTGGAAAAACCGAAAAATTTTGCACCTCAATATCTCAAAGTGCTGAACAGAAAAAATTGAGACATGGCTCATTGTAAAGAACTCTCCATGGGGAATAAAATATGTTAATGATGACGTCATCGGTCACGTGGTTCGGCCACCATCTTGGAAAAAACGAACATTTTTGCACCTCCATATCTCCGAGAGTCCTGAACAGAAAAAATTGAGACATGGCTCATTGTAAAGAACGCTACATGGGGAATAAAATATGTTAATGATGACGTCAGCAGTCACGTGGTTCGGCCGCCATCTTGGAAAAACCGAAAATTTTTGCACCTCCATATCTCCGAAAGTCCTGAACAGAAAAAATTGAGACATGGCTCATTGTAAAGAACTCTCCATGGGGAATAAAATATGTTAATGATGACGTCATCAGTCACGTGGTTCGGCCGCCATCTTGGGAAAACCGAAAAACTTTGCACCACTATATCTCCAAAAGTGCTGTACAGAAAAAATGGAGACATGGCTCATTGTGAAGAACTCTCCATGTGGGATAAAATATGTTAATGATGACGTCATCAGTCACGTGGTTCGGCCGCCATCTTGGAAAATCCGAAAAACTTTGCACCTCCATATCTCCGAAAGTGCTGAATAGAAAAAATTGAGACATGGCTCATTGTAAAGAACTCTCTATGGGGAATAAAATATGTTAATGATGACGTCATCGGCCATGTGGTTCGGCCGCCATATTTGTCCTAAATGGCCGATAAAAAAGTAAATTCCGGCAAGTCCTCGGTCTCTGACCGATTTTTCATCTGTTTGTCTGTTTGTCTGTTTGTCTGTTTGCAGCACTACGTCTACACCGTTGCACGTAGAATCACCAAACTTTGCACACGTATTTGTCTTGCCCTCTAATATACTGTGCCCAAATGATGACGTCATCGGTCACGTGGTTCGGCCGCCATCTTGGAAAAACCGAAAAATTTTGCACCTCAATATCTCAAAGTGCTGAACAGAAAAAATTGAGACATGGCTCATTGTAAAGAACTCTCCATGGGGAATAAAATATGTTAATGATGACGTCATCGGTCACGTGGTTCGGCCACCATCTTGGAAAAAACGAACATTTTTGCACCTCCATATCTCCGAGAGTCCTGAACAGAAAAAATTGAGACATGGCTCATTGTAAAGAACGCTACATGGGGAATAAAATATGTTAATGATGACGTCAGCAGTCACGTGGTTCGGCCGCCATCTTGGAAAAACCGAAAATTTTTGCACCTCCATATCTCCGAAAGTCCTGAACAGAAAAAATTGAGACATGGCTCATTGTAAAGAACTCTCCATGGGGAATAAAATATGTTAATGATGACGTCATCAGTCACGTGGTTCGGCCGCCATCTTGGGAAAACCGAAAAACTTTGCACCACTATATCTCCAAAAGTGCTGTACAGAAAAAATGGAGACATGGCTCATTGTGAAGAACTCTCCATGTGGGATAAAATATGTTAATGATGACGTCATCAGTCACGTGGTTCGGCCGCCATCTTGGAAAATCCGAAAAACTTTGCACCTCCATATCTCCGAAAGTGCTGAATAGAAAAAATTGAGACATGGCTCATTGTAAAGAACTCTCTATGGGGAATAAAATATGTTAATGATGACGTCATCGGCCATGTGGTTCGGCCGCCATATTTGTCCTAAATGGCCGATAAAAAAGTAAATTCCGGCAAGTCCTCGGTCTCTGACCGATTTTTCATCTGTCTGTCTGTTTGTCTGTCTGTCTGTCTGTTTGCAGCACTGCGTCTACACTGTTGCACGTAGAATCGCCAAACTTTGCACACATATTGGTCTTGCCCTGGAATAGACTGTGCCCAATTGATGACGTCATCGGTGACGTGGTTCGGCCGCCATCTTGGAAAAACCGAAAACCTTTGCACCTCGATATCTCCGAAAGTACTGAACAGAAAAAATTGAGACATGGCTCATTGTAAAGAACTCTCCATGGGGAATAAAATATGTTAATGATGACGTCATATGTCACGTGGTCGGCCGCCATCTTGGAAAAACGGCAAAACTTTGCACCACTATATCTCCAAAAGTGCTGAACAGAAAAAATTGAGACATGGCTCATTGTAAAGAACTCTCCATGGGGAATAAAATATGTTAATGATGACGTCATAGGTCCCGTGGTTCGGCCGCCATCTTGGAAAAACCGAAAAACGTTGCACCACTATATCTCCAAAAGTGCTGAACAGAAAAAATTGAGACATGGCTCATTGTAAAGAACTCTCCATGGGGAATAAATTGTTAATGTTGACGTCATAGGTCACGTGGTTCGGCCGCCATCTTGGAAAAACCGAAAAATTTTGCACCTCCATATCTCCAAAAGTGCTGAATAGAAAAAATTGAGACATGGCTCATTGTGAAAAACTCTCCATGGGGAATAAAATATGTTAATGATGACGTCATCGGTCACGTGGTTTGGCCGCCATCTTGGAAAAACGGCAAAACTTTGCACCTCCATATCTCTGAAAGTACTGAATAGAAAAAATTGAGACATGGCTCATTGTAAAGAACTCTCCATGTGGAATAAAAATTGTTAATGATGACGTCATCGGTCACGTGGTTCGGCCGCCATCTTGGAAAAGCTTTGCACCTCTATATCTCCGAAAGTGCTGAACAGTAAAAATTGAGACATGGCTCATTGGAAAGAAATGTCCATGGGAAATAAAATATGTTAATGATGACGTCATAGGTCACGTGGTTCGGCCGCCATCTTGGAAAAACCGAAAAAATTCGCATCTCCAAAAGTGCTGAATAGAAAAAATTGAGACATGGCTCATTGGAAAGAAATGTCCATGGGGAATAAAATATGTTAATGATGACGTCATCGGTCACGTGGTTCGGCCGCCATATTTGTCCTAAATCCCCAATGAAAAAGTAAATTCCGGCAAGTCCTCGGTCTCTGACCGATTTTTCATCTGTCTGTCTGTTTGCAGCACTGCGTCTACACCGTTGCACGGAGACTCGCCAAACTTTGCACACATATTCGTCTTGCCCTGGAATAGACTGTGCCCAATTTATGACGTCATCGGTCACGTGGTTCGGCCGCCATCTTGGAAAAACCGAAAAAGTTTGCACCTCCATATCTCCGAAAGTACTGAATAGAAAAAATTGAGACATGGCTCATTGTGAAGAACTCTCCATGGGGAATAAAATGTGTTAATGATGACGTCATCAGTCACGTGGTCGGCCGCCATCTTGGAAAAACGGCAAAGCTTTGCACCTCCATATCTCTGAAAGTACTGAATATAAAAAATTGAGACATGGCTCATTGTAAAGAACTCTCCATGGCGAATAAAATATGTTAATGATGACATCATCAGTCACGTGGTCGGCCGCCATCTTGGAAAAACGGCAAAACTTTGCACCTCCATATCTCCAAAAGTGCTGAATAGAAAAAATTGAGACATGGCTCATTGTGAAGAACTCTCCATGGGGAATAAAATATGTTAATGATGACGTCATCGGTCACGTGGTTTGGCCGCCATCTTGGAAAAACGGCAAAACTTTGCACCTCCATATCTCTAAAAGTACTGAATAGAAAAAATTGAGACATGGCTCATTGTAAAGAACTCTCCATGTGGAATAAAAAATGTTAATGATGACGTCATCGGTCACGTGGTTCGGCCGCCATCTTGGAAAAGCTTTGCACCTCTATATCTCCGAAAGTGCTGAACAGAAAAAATCGAGACATGGCTCATTGTGAAGAACTCTCCATGGGGAATAAAATATGTTAATGATGACGTCATAGGTCACGTGGTTCGGCCGCCATCTTGGAAAAACCGAAAAAATTCGCATCTCCATATCTCTGAAAGTACTGAATAGAAAAAATTGAGACATGGCTCATTGTAAAGAACTCTCCATGTGGAATAAAAAATGTTAATGATGACGTCATCGGTCACGTGGTTCGGCCGCCATCTTGGAAAAGCTTTGCACCTCTATATCTCCGAAAGTGCTGAACAGAAAAAATTGAGACATGGCTCATTGGAAAGAAATGTCCATGGGGAATAAAATATGTTAATGATGACGTCATAGGTCACGTGGTTCGGCCGCCATCTTGGAAAAACCGAAAAAATTCGCATCTCCATATCTCCAAAAGTGCTGAATAGAAAAAATTGACACATGGCTCATTGGAAAGAAATGTCCATGGGGAATAAAATATGTTAATGATGACGTCATCGGTCACGTGGTTCGGCCGCCATATTTGTCCTAAATCCCCAATGAAAAAGTAAATTCCGGCAAGTCCTCGGTCTCTGACCGATTTTTCATCTGTCTGTTTGTCTGTTTGCAGCACTACGTCTACACCGTTGCACGTAGAATCACCAAACTTTGCACACGTATTTGTCTTGCCCTCTAATATACTGTGCCCAAATGATGACGTCATCGGTCACGTGGTTCGGCCGCCATCTTGGAAAAACCGAAAAATTTTGCACCTCTATATCTCCGAAAGTACTGAACAGAAAAAATTGAGACATGGCTCATTGTAAAGAACTCTCCATGGGGAATAAAATATGTTAATGATGACGTCATCGGTCACGTGGTTCGGCCGCCATCTTTGAAAAAACGAAAATTTTTGCACCTCCATATCTCAAAGTCAAAGTCCTGAACAGAAAAAATTGAGACATGGCTCATTGAAAAGAACGCTCCATGGGGAATAAAATATGTTAATGATGACGTCATCAGTCACGTGGTTCGGCCGCCATCTTGGAAAAACCGAAAATTTTTGCACCTCCATATCTCCGAAAGTCCTGAACAGAAAAAATTGAGACATGGCTCATTGTAAAGAACTCTCCATGGGGAATAAAATATGTTAATGATGACGTCATCAGTCACGTGGTCGGCCGCCATCTTGGAAAAACGGCAAAACTTTGCACCACGATATCTCCAAAAGTCCTGAACAGAAAAAATTGAGACATGGCTCATTGTAAAGAACGCTCCATGGGGAATAAAATATGTTAATGATGACGTCATATGTCACGTGGTCGGCCGCCATCTTGGAAAAACGGCAAAACTTTGCACCACTATATCTCCAAAAGTGCTGAACAGAAAAAATTGAGACATTGCTCATTGTAAAGAACTCTCCATGGGGAATAAAATATGTTAATGATGACGTCATATGTCACGTGGTTCGGCCGCCATCTTGGAAAAACTGAAAAATTTTGCACCTCCATTTCTCTGAAAGTGCTGAATAGAAAAAATTGAGACATGGCTCATTGTAAAGTACTCTCCATGGGGAATAAAATATGTTAATGATGATGCCATCGGTCACGTGGTTCGGCCGCCATCTTGGAAAAACGGGAAAACTTTGCACCACTATATCTCCAAAAGTGCAGAATGGAAAAAATTGAGACATGGCTCATTGGAAAGAACTCTCCATGGGGAATAAAATATGTTAATGATGACGTCATATGTCACGTGGTCGGCCGCCATCTTGGAAAAACGGCAAAACTTTGCACCACTATATCTCCAAAAGTGCTGAACAGAAAAAATTGAGACATGGCTCATTGTAAAGAACTCTCCATGGGGAATAAAATATGTTAATGATGACGTCATATGTCACGTGGTCGGCCGCCATCTTGCAAAAACGGCAAAATTTTGCACCACTATATCTCCAAATGTGCTGAACAGAAAAAATTGAGACATGGCTCATTGTAAAGAACTCTCCATGGGGAATAAAATATGTTAATGATGACGTCATCAGTCACGTGGTTCGGTCGCCATCTTGGAAAAACGGCAAAACGTTGCGCCACTATATCTCCAAAAGTGCTGAACAGAAAAAATTGAGACATGGCTCATTGTAAAGAACTCTCCATGGGGAATAAAATATGTTAATGATGACGTCATATGTCACGTGGTCGGCCGCCATCTTGGAAAAATGGCAAAATTTTGCACCACTATATCTCCAAATGTGCTGAACAGAAAAAATTGAGACATGGCTCATTGTAAAGAACTCTCCATGGGGAATAAAATATGTTATTACTTGCCGGAAAAAATTCCGGCAAGTATGTTGATCTGTTCGTTTGTCTGTCTGTCTGTTTGTCTGTTTGTCTGTCTGTCTGTTTGCAGCACTGCGTCTACACCGTTGCACGGAGAATCGCCAAACTTTGCACACATATTCGTCTTGCCCTGGAATAGACTGTGCCCAATTTATGACGTCATCGGTCACGTGGTTCGGCCGCCATCTTGGAAAAGCCGAAAAACTTTGCACCTCCATATCTCCGAAAGTACTGAACAGAAAAAATTGAGACATGGCTCATTGTAAAGAACTCTCCATGGGGAATAAAATGTGTTAATGATGACGTCATCAGTCACGTGGTCGGCCGCCATCTTGGAAAAACGGCAAAGCTTTGCACCTCCATATCTCTGAAAGTACTGAATATAAAAAATTGAGACATGGCTCATTGTAAAGAACTCTCCATGGGGAATAAAAGATGTGAATGATGACGTCATCAGTCACGTGGTCGGCCGCCATCTTGGAAAAACGGCAAAACTTTGCACCACGATATCCAAAAGTGCTGAACAGAAAAAATTGAGACATGGCTCATTGTAAAGAACTCCATGGGGAATAAAATATGTTAATGATGACGTCATAGGTCACGTGGTTCGGCCGCCATCTTGGAAAAACGGCAAAACTTTGCACCTCCATATCTCTGAAAGTACTGAATAGAAAAAATTGAGACATGGCTCATTGTAAAGAACTCTCCATGGGGAATAAAATGTGTTAATGTTGACGTCATCAGTCACGTGGTCGGCCGCCATCTTGGAAAAACAGCAAAACTTTGCACCACGATATCTCCAAAAGTGCTGAACAGAAAAAATTGAGACATGGCTTATTGTAAAGAACTCTCCATGGGGAATAAAATATGTTAATGATGACGTCATATGTCACGTGGTTCGGCCGCCATCTTGGGAAAACCGAAAATGTTTGCACCTCCATATCTCTGAAAGTGCTGAATAGAAAATATTGAGACATGGCTCATTGTAAAGAACTCTCCATGGGGAATAAAATATGTTAATGATGACGTCATAGGTCACGTGGTTCGGCCGCCATCTTGGAAAAACCGAAAAAATTCGCATCTCCATATCTCCAAAAGTGCTGAATAGAAAAAATTGACACATGGCTCATTGGAAAGAAATGTCCATGGGGAATAAAATATGTTAATGATGACGTCATCGGTCACGTGGTTCGGCCGCCATATTTGTCCTAAATCCCCAATGAAAAAGTAAATTCCGGCAAGTCCTCGGTCTCTGACCGATTTTTCATCTGTCTGTTTGTCTGTTTGCAGCACTACGTCTACACCGTTGCACGTAGAATCACCAAACTTTGCACACGTATTTGTCTTGCCCTCTAATATACTGTGCCCAAATGATGACGTCATCGGTCACGTGGTTCGGCCGCCATCTTGGAAAAACCGAAAAATTTTGCACCTCTATATCTCCGAAAGTACTGAACAGAAAAAATTGAGACATGGCTCATTGTAAAGAACTCTCCATGGGGAATAAAATATGTTAATGATGACGTCATCGGTCACGTGGTTCGGCCGCCATCTTTGAAAAAACGAAAATTTTTGCACCTCCATATCTCAAAGTCAAAGTCCTGAACAGAAAAAATTGAGACATGGCTCATTGAAAAGAACGCTCCATGGGGAATAAAATATGTTAATGATGACGTCATCAGTCACGTGGTTCGGCCGCCATCTTGGAAAAACCGAAAATTTTTGCACCTCCATATCTCCGAAAGTCCTGAACAGAAAAAATTGAGACATGGCTCATTGTAAAGAACTCTCCATGGGGAATAAAATATGTTAATGATGACGTCATCAGTCACGTGGTCGGCCGCCATCTTGGAAAAACGGCAAAACTTTGCACCACGATATCTCCAAAAGTCCTGAACAGAAAAAATTGAGACATGGCTCATTGTAAAGAACGCTCCATGGGGAATAAAATATGTTAATGATGACGTCATATGTCACGTGGTCGGCCGCCATCTTGGAAAAACGGCAAAACTTTGCACCACTATATCTCCAAAAGTGCTGAACAGAAAAAATTGAGACATTGCTCATTGTAAAGAACTCTCCATGGGGAATAAAATATGTTAATGATGACGTCATATGTCACGTGGTTCGGCCGCCATCTTGGAAAAACTGAAAAATTTTGCACCTCCATTTCTCTGAAAGTGCTGAATAGAAAAAATTGAGACATGGCTCATTGTAAAGTACTCTCCATGGGGAATAAAATATGTTAATGATGATGCCATCGGTCACGTGGTTCGGCCGCCATCTTGGAAAAACGGGAAAACTTTGCACCACTATATCTCCAAAAGTGCAGAATGGAAAAAATTGAGACATGGCTCATTGGAAAGAACTCTCCATGGGGAATAAAATATGTTAATGATGACGTCATATGTCACGTGGTCGGCCGCCATCTTGGAAAAACGGCAAAACTTTGCACCACTATATCTCCAAAAGTGCTGAACAGAAAAAATTGAGACATGGCTCATTGTAAAGAACTCTCCATGGGGAATAAAATATGTTAATGATGACGTCATATGTCACGTGGTCGGCCGCCATCTTGCAAAAACGGCAAAATTTTGCACCACTATATCTCCAAATGTGCTGAACAGAAAAAATTGAGACATGGCTCATTGTAAAGAACTCTCCATGGGGAATAAAATATGTTAATGATGACGTCATCAGTCACGTGGTTCGGTCGCCATCTTGGAAAAACGGCAAAACGTTGCGCCACTATATCTCCAAAAGTGCTGAACAGAAAAAATTGAGACATGGCTCATTGTAAAGAACTCTCCATGGGGAATAAAATATGTTAATGATGACGTCATATGTCACGTGGTCGGCCGCCATCTTGGAAAAATGGCAAAATTTTGCACCACTATATCTCCAAATGTGCTGAACAGAAAAAATTGAGACATGGCTCATTGTAAAGAACTCTCCATGGGGAATAAAATATGTTATTACTTGCCGGAAAAAATTCCGGCAAGTATGTTGATCTGTTCGTTTGTCTGTCTGTCTGTTTGTCTGTTTGTCTGTCTGTCTGTTTGCAGCACTGCGTCTACACCGTTGCACGGAGAATCGCCAAACTTTGCACACATATTCGTCTTGCCCTGGAATAGACTGTGCCCAATTTATGACGTCATCGGTCACGTGGTTCGGCCGCCATCTTGGAAAAGCCGAAAAACTTTGCACCTCCATATCTCCGAAAGTACTGAACAGAAAAAATTGAGACATGGCTCATTGTAAAGAACTCTCCATGGGGAATAAAATGTGTTAATGATGACGTCATCAGTCACGTGGTCGGCCGCCATCTTGGAAAAACGGCAAAGCTTTGCACCTCCATATCTCTGAAAGTACTGAATATAAAAAATTGAGACATGGCTCATTGTAAAGAACTCTCCATGGGGAATAAAAGATGTGAATGATGACGTCATCAGTCACGTGGTCGGCCGCCATCTTGGAAAAACGGCAAAACTTTGCACCACGATATCCAAAAGTGCTGAACAGAAAAAATTGAGACATGGCTCATTGTAAAGAACTCCATGGGGAATAAAATATGTTAATGATGACGTCATAGGTCACGTGGTTCGGCCGCCATCTTGGAAAAACGGCAAAACTTTGCACCTCCATATCTCTGAAAGTACTGAATAGAAAAAATTGAGACATGGCTCATTGTAAAGAACTCTCCATGGGGAATAAAATGTGTTAATGTTGACGTCATCAGTCACGTGGTCGGCCGCCATCTTGGAAAAACAGCAAAACTTTGCACCACGATATCTCCAAAAGTGCTGAACAGAAAAAATTGAGACATGGCTTATTGTAAAGAACTCTCCATGGGGAATAAAATATGTTAATGATGACGTCATATGTCACGTGGTTCGGCCGCCATCTTGGGAAAACCGAAAATGTTTGCACCTCCATATCTCTGAAAGTGCTGAATAGAAAATATTGAGACATGGCTCATTGTAAAGAACTCTCCATGGGGAATAAAATATGTTAATGATGATGCCATCGGTCACGTGGTTCGGCCGCCATCTTGGAAAAACGGGAAAACTTTGCACCACTATATCTCCAAAAGTGCAGAATGGAAAAAATTGAGACATGGCTCATTGTAAAGAACTCTCCATGGGGAATAAAATATGTTAATGATGCTGTCATCTATCACGTGGTTCGGCCGCCATATTTGTTCTAAATGGCCGATAAAAAAGTACATTCCGGCAAGTCCTCGGTCTCTGACCGATTTTTCATTTGTCTGTTTGTCTGTTTGTTACTTGCCGGAAAAATTTTCCGGCAAGTATGTTGATCTGTTCGTTTGTCTGTTTGTCTGTTTGTCTGTTTGTCTGTTTGTCTGTTTGCAGCACTGCGTCTACACCGTTGCACGGAGAATCGCCAAACTTTGCACACATATTGGTCTTGCCCTGGAATAGACTGTGCCCAATTGATGACGTCATCGGTGACGTGGTTCGGCCGCCATCTTGGAAAAACCGAAAAACGTTGCACCTCTATATCTCCGAAAGTACTGAACAGAAAAAATTGAGACATGGCTCATTGTAAAGAACTCTCCATGCGGAATAAAATATGTAAATGATGACGTCATCAGTCACGTCGTTCGGTCGCCATCTTGGAAAAACGGCAAAACGTTGCGCCATGATATCTCCAAAAGTGCTGAACAGAAAAAATTGAGACATGGCTCATTGTAAAGAACTCTCCATGGGGAATAAAATATGTTAATGATGACGTCATATGTCACGTGGTCGGCCGCCATCTTGGAAAAACGGCAAAACTTTGCACCACTATATCGCCAAAAGTGCTGAACAGAAAAAATTGAGACATGGCTCATTGTAAAGAACTCCACATGGGGAATAAAATATGTTAATGATGACGTCATCAGTCACGTGGTCGGCCGCCATCTTGGAAAAACCGCAAAACTTTGCACTACGAAATCTCCAAAAGTGCTGAACAGAAAAAATTGAGACATGGCTCATTGTAAAAAACTCTCCATGGGGAATAAAATATGTTAATGATGTCATATGTCACGTGGTCGGCCGCCATCTTGGAAAAACGGCAAAACTTTGCACCACTATATCTCCAAAAGTGCTGAACAGAAAAAATTGAGACATGGCTCATTGTAAAGACCTCTCCATGGGGAATAAAATATGTTAATGATGATGCCATCGGTCACGTGGTTCGGCCGCCATCTTGGAAAAATGGCAAAAACTTTGCACCACTATATCTCCAAAAGTGCAGAATGGAAAAAATTGAGACATGGCTCATTGTAAAGACCTCTCCATGGGGAATAAAATTTGTTAATGATGACATCATATGTCACGTGGTTCGGCCGCCATCTTGGAAAAACCGAAACCTCCACATCTCCGAAAGTGCTGAATAGAAAAAATTGAGACGTGGCTCATTGAAAAGAACTCTCCATGGGGAATAAAATATGTTAATGATGACGTCATCGGTCACGTGGTTCGGCCGCCATATTTGTCCTAAATGGCCAACAAAAAAGTACATCCCGGCAAGTCCTCGGTCTCTGACCGATTTTTCATCTGTTTGTCTGTTTGTCTGTCTGTCTGTTTGCAGCACTGCGTCTACACCGTTGCACGTAGAATCGCCAAACTTTGCACACATATTGGTCTTGCCCTGGAATAGACTGTGCCCAATTGATGACGTCATCGGTGACGTGGTTCGGCCGCCATCTTGGAAAAACCGAAAAACTTTGCACCTCTATATCTCCGAAAGTACTGAACAGAAAAAATTGAGACATGGCTCATTGTAAAGAACTCTCCATGGGGAATAAAATATGTTAATGATGACGTCATCAGTCACGTGGTCGGCCGCCATCTTGGAAAAACAGCAAAACTTTGCACCACTATATCTCCAAAAGTGCTGAACAGAAAAAATTGAGACGTGGCTCATTGTAAAGAACTCTCCATGGGGAATAAAATATGTTAATGATGATGTCATATGTCACGTGGTCGGCCGCCATCTTGGAAAAACGGCAAAACTTTGCACCACTATATTTCCAAAAGTGCTGAACAGAAAAAATTGAGACATGGCTCATTGTAAAGAACTCTCCATGGGGAATAAAATATGTTAATTATGACGTCATCGGTCACGTGGTTCAGCCGCCATATTTGTCCTAAATGACCGATAAAAAAGTACATTCCGGCAAGTCCTCGGTCTCTGACCGATTTTTCATTACTTGCCGGAAAAATTTTCCGGCAAGTATGTTGATCTGTTCGTTTGTTACTTGCCGGAAAAGATTCCGGCAAGTATGTTGATCTGTTCGTTTGTTTGTCTGTTTGTCTGTCTGTCTGTTTGTCTGTCTGTCTGTTTGCAGCACTGCGTCTACACCGTTGCACGGAGATTCGCCAAACTTTGCACACATATTGGTCTTGCCCTGGAATAGACTGTGCCCAATTGATGACGTCATCGGTGACGTGGTTCGGCCGCCATCTTGGAAAAACCGAAAAACTTTGCACTTCTATATCTCCGAAAGTACTGAACAGAAAAAATTGAGACATGGCTCATTGTAAAGAACTCTCCATGGGGAATAAAATATGTTAATGATGACATCATCAGTCACGTGGTCGGCCGCCATCTTGGAAAAACGGCAAAACTTTGCACCACGAAATCTCCAAAAGTGCTGAACAGAAAAAATTGAGACATGGCTCATTGTAAAGAACTCTCCATGGGTAATAAAATTTGTTAATGATGATGTCATATGTCACGTGGTTCGGCCGCCATCTTGGAAAAACCGAAAAATTTTGCACCTCCATATCTCTGCAAGTGCTGAATAGAATAAATTGAGACATGGCTCATTGTAAAGAACTCTCCATGGGGAATAAAATATGTTAATGATGACATCATAGGTCACGTGGTTCGGCCGCCATCTTGGAAAAACCGAAAAACGTAGCACCTCCATATCTCCAAAAGTGCTGAATAGAAAATGTTGAGACATGGCTCTTTGTAAAGAACTCTGCATGGGGAATAATATATGTTAATGATGACGTCATCTATCACGTGGTTCGGCCGCCATATTTGTCCTAAATGGCCGATAAAAAAGTACATTCCGGCAAGTCCTCGGTCTCTGACCGATTTTTCATTTGTCTGTTTGTCTGTCTGTCTGTTTGTCTGTCTGTCTGTTTGCAGCACTGCGTCTACACCGTTGCACGTAGAATCGCCAAACTTTGCACACATATTGGTCTTGCCCTGGAATAGACTGTGCCCAATTGATGACGTCATCGGTGACGTGGTTCGGCCGCCATCTTGGAAAAACCGAAAAACTTTGCACCTCCATATCTCCGAAAGTGCTGAACAGAAAAAATTGAGACATGGCTCATTGTAAAGAACTCTCCATGGGGAATAAAATATGTTAATGACGACGTCATCAGTCACGTGGTCGGCCGCCATCTTGGAAAAACGGCAAAACTTTGCACCACGATATCTCCAAAAGTGCTGAACAGAAAAAATTGAGACATGGCTCATTGTAAAGAACTCTCCATGGCGAATAAAATATGTTAATGATGACGTCATATGTCACGTGGTCGGCCGCCATCTTGGAAAAACCGAAAAACTTTGCACCTCCATATCTCCGGAAGTGCTGAACAGAAAAAATTGAGACATGGCTCATTGGTAAGAACTCTCCATGGGGAATAAAATATGTTAATGATGACGTCATATGTCACGTGGTCGGCCGCCATCTTGGAAAAACCGAAAAACTTTGCACCTCCATATCTCCGAAAGTGCTGAATAGAAAAAATTGAGACATGGCTCATTGTAAAGAACTCTCCATGGGGAATAAAATATGTTAATGATGATATCATCGGTCACGTGGTTCGGCCGCCATATTTGTTCTAAATGGCCGATAAAAAGTACATTCCGGCAAGTCCTCGGTCTCTGACCGATTTTTCATTACTTGCCGGAAAAAATTTTCCGGCAAGTATGTTGATCTGTTCGTTTGTCTGTTTGTCTGTTTGTCTGTTTGTCTGTTTGCAGCACTGCGTCTACACCGTTGCACGTAGAATCGCCAAACTTTGCACACATATTGGTCTTGCCCTGGAATAGACTGTGCCCTATTGATGACGTCATCGGTGACGTGGTTCGGTCGCCATCTTGGAAAAACGGCAAAACGTTGCGCCACTATATCTCCAAAAGTGCTGAACAGAAAAAATTGAGACATGGGTCATTGTAAAGAACTCTCCATGGGGAATAAAATATGTTAATGATGACGTCATATGTCACGTGGTCGGCCGCCATTTTGGAAAAACGGCAAAACTTTGCACCACTATATCTCCAAAAGTGCTGAACAGAAAAAATTGAGACATGGCTCATTGTAAAGAACTCTCCATGGGGAATAAAATATGTTAATGATGACGTCATCAGTCACGTGGTCGGCCGCCATCTTGGAAAAACGGCAAAAATTTGCACCACTATATCTCCAAAAGTGCTGAACAGAAAAAATTGAGACATGGCTCATTGTAAAGAACTCTCCATGGGGAATAAAATATGTTAATGATGATGTCATATGTCACGTGGTCGGCCGCCATCTTGGAAAAACGGCAAAACTTTGCACCACTATATCTCCAAAAGTGCTGAACCGAAAAAATTGAGACATGGCTCATTGTAAAGAACTCTCCATGGGGAATAAAATATGTAAATGATGACGTCATCAGTCACGTGGTTCGGTCGCCATCTTGGAAAAACGGCAAAACGTTGCGCCACTATATCTCCAAAAGTGCTGAACAGAAAGAATTGAGACATGGCTCATTGTAAAGAACTCTCCATGGGGAATAAAATATGTTAATGATGACGTCATATGTCACGTGGTCGGCCGCCATCTTGGAAAAACGGCAAAACTTTGCACCACTATATCTCCAAAAGTGCTGAACAGAAAAAATTGAGACATGGCTCATTGTAAAGAACTCCATGGGGAATAAAATATGTTAATGATGATGTCATCAGTCACGTGGTCGGCCGCCATCTTGGAAAAACCGAAAAACCTAGCACCTCCATATCTCCGAAAGTGCTGAATATAAATAATTGAGACATGGCTCATTGTAAAGAACTCTCCATGGGGAATAAAATATGTTAATGATGATGTTATCGGTCACGTGGTTCGGCCGCCATCTTGGAAAAACCGAAAAACTCTGCACCTCCACATCTCCAAAAGTCCAGAATAGAAAAAATTGAGGCATGGCTCATTGTAAAGAACTCTCCATGGGGAATAAAATATGTTAATGATGACGTCATCAGTCACGTGGTTCGGCCGCCATATTTGTCCTAAATGGCTGATAAAAAAGTACATTCCGGCAAGTCCTCGGTCTCTGACCGATTTTTCATCTGTTTGTCTGTCTGTTTGTCTGTCTGTTTGTCTGTTTGCAGCACTACGTCTACACCGTTGCATGTAGAATCACCAAACTTTGCACACGTATTTGTCTTGCCCTCTAATATACTGTGCCCAAATGATGACGTCATCGGTCACGTGGTTCGGCCGCCATCTTGGAAAAACCGAAAAATTTTGCACCTCTATATCTCCGAAAGTACTGAACAGAAAAAATTGAGACATGGCTCATTGTAAAGAACTCTCCATGGGGAATAAAATATGTTAATGATGACGTCATCAGTCACGTGGTTCGGCCGCCATCTTGGAAAAACCGAAAATTTTTGCACCTCCATATCTCCGAAAGTCCTGAACAGAAAAAATTGAGACATGGCTCATTGTAAAGAACTCTCCATGGGGAATAAAATATGTTAATGATGACGTCATCAGTCACGTGGTCGGCCGCCATCTTGGAAAAACGGCAAAACTTTGCACCACGATATCTCCAAAAGTCTTGAACAGAAAAAATTGAGACATGGCTCATTGTTAAGAACGCTCCATGGGGAATAAAATATGTTAATGATGACGTCATATGTCACGTGGTCGGCCGCCATCTTGGAAAAACGGCAAAACTTTGCACCACTATATCTCCAAAAGTGCTGAACAGAAAAAATTGAGACATTGCTCATTGTAAAGAACTCTCCATGGGGAATAAAATATGATAATGATGACGTCATATGTCACGTGGTTCGGCCGCCATCTTGGAAAAACCGAAAAATTTTGCACCTCCATTTCTCTGAAAGTGCTGAATAGAAAAAATTGAGACATGGCTCATTGTAATGTACTCTCCATGGGGAATAAAATATGTTAATGATGATGCCATCGGTCACGTGGTTCGGCCGCCATCTTGGAAAAACGGGAAAACTTTGCACCACTATATCTCCAAAAGTGCAGAATGGAAAAAATTGAGACATGGCTCATTGTAAAGAACTCTCCATGGGGAATAAAATATGTTAATGATGACGTCATCGGTCACGTGGTTCGGCCACCATATTTGTCCTAAATGGCCGATAAAAAAGTACATTCCGGCAAGTCCTCGGTCTCTGACCGATTTTTCATCTGTCTGTTTGTCTGTCTGTTTGTCTGTCTGTCTGTCTGTTTGCAGCACTGCGTCTACACCGTTGCACGTAGAATCGCCAAACTTTGCACACATATTGGTCTTGCCCTGGAATAGACTGTGCCCAATTGATGACGTCATCGGTGACGTGGTTCGGCCGCCATCTTGGAGAAAAAATTTGCACCTCTATATCTCCGAAAGTACTGAACAGAAAAAATTGAAACATGGCTCATTGTAAAGAACTCTCCATGGGGAATAAAATATGTAAATGATGACGTCATCAGTCACGTGGTTCGGTCGCCATCTTGGAAAAACGGCAAAACGTTGCGCCACTATATCTCCAAAAGTGCTGAACAGAAAAAATTGAGACATGGCTCATTGTAAAGAACTCTCCATGGGGAATAAAATATGTTAATGATGATGCCATCGGTCACGTGGTTCGGCCGCCATCTTGGAAAAACGGCAAAAAACTTTGCACCACTATATCTCCAAAAGTGCAGAATGGAAAAAATTGAGACATGGCTCATTGTAAAGAACTCTCCATGGGGAATAAAATATGTTAATGATGATGTCATTGGTCAAGTGGTTCGGCCGCCATCTTGGAAAAACCGAAAAACTTTGCACCTCCATATCTCCGAAAGTGCTGAACAGACAAAATTGACACGTGGCTCATTGTAAAGAACTCTCCATGGGGAATAAAATATGTTTATGATGATGTCATATGTGCCTCCATTATGACATCATAATTCGACAAATACAAAACTTCATCTGATCAAGATGCAATTTCTTGAGCATCATCAAGGAATAAATTAGTTTAGAAAACAAATAATGATGACATCATCGTTCACGTGGTTCAACCTCCATATTTGTCCTAAATAGCCGATAAAAAAGTAAATTCCGGCAAGTCCTCGGTCTCTGACCGATTTTTCATTTGTCTGTCTGTCTGTTTGTTACTTGCCGGAAAAAAATTTCCGGCAAGTATGTTGATCTGTTCGTTACTTGCCGGAAAAATTTTCTGGCAAGTATGTTGATCTGTTCGTTTGTTTGTCTGTTTGTCTGTTTGTCTGTTTGTTACTTGCCGGAAAAATTTTCCGGCAAGTATGTTGATCTGTTCGTTTGTTACTTGCCGGAAAAATTTTCCGGCAAGTATGTTGATCTGTTCGTTTGTCTGTTTGTCTGTTTGTCTGTTTGTCTGTTTGCAGCACTGCGTCTACACCGTTGCACGTAGAATCGCCAAACTTTGCACACATATTGGTCTTGCCCTGGAATAGACTGTGCCCAATTGATGACGTCATCGGTGACGTGGTTCGGCCGCCATCTTGGAAAAACCGAAAAACTTTGCACCTCTATATCTCCGAAAGTACTGAACAGAAAAAATTGAGACATGGCTCATTGTAAAGAACTCTCCATGGGGAATAAAATATGTTAATGATGACGTCGTCAGTCACGTGGTCGGCCGCCATCTTGGAAAAACAGCAAAACTTTGCACCACTATATCTCCAAAAGTGCTGAACAGAAAAAATTGAGACATGGCTCATTGTAAAGAACTCTCCATGGGGAATAAAATATGTTAATGATGATGTCATATGTCACGTGGTCGGCCGCCATCTTGGAAAAACGGCAAAACTTTGCACCACTATATTTCCAAAAGTGCTGAACAGAAAAAATTGAGACATGGCTCATTGTAAAGAACTCTCCATGGGGAATAAAATATGTAAATGATGACGTCATCAGTCACGTGGTTCGGTCGCCATCTTGGAAAAACGGCAAAACGTTGCGCCACTATATCTCCAAAAGTGCTGAACAGAAAAAATTGAGACATGGCTCATTGTAAAGAACTCTCCATGGGGAATAAAATATGTTAATGATGACGTCATATGTCACGTGGTCGGCCGCCATTTTGGAAAAACGGCAAAACTTTGCACCACTATATCTCCAAAAGTGCTGAACAGAAAAAATTGAGACATGGCTCATTGTAAAGAACTCTCCATGGGGAATAAAATATGTTAATGATGACGTCATATGTCACGTGGTCGGCCGCCATTTTGGAAAAACGGCAAAACTTTGCACCACTATATCTCCAAAAGTGCTGAACAGAAAAAATTGAGACATGGCTCATTGTAAAGAACTCTCCATGGGGAATAAAATATGTTAATGATGACGTCATCAGTCACGTGGTCGGCCGCCATCTTGGAAAAACGGCAAAAATTTGCACCACTGTATCTCCAAAAGTGCTGAACAGAAAAAATTGAGACATGGCTCATTGTAAAGAACTCTCCATGGGGAATAAAATATGTTAATGATGATGTCATATGTCACGTGGTCGGCCGCCATCTTGGAAAAACGGCAAAACTTTGCACCACTATATCTCCAAAAGTGCTGAACCGAAAAAATTGAGACATGGCTCATTGTAAAGAACTCCATGGGGAATAAAATATGTTAATGATGATGTCATCAGTCACGTGGTCGGCCGCCATCTTGGAAAAACCGAAAAACCTAGCACCTCCATATCTCCGAAAGTGCTGAATATAAATAATTGAGACATGGCTCATTGTAAAGAACTCTCCATGGGGAATAAAATATGTTAATGATGATGTTATCGGTCACGTGGTTCGGCCGCCATCTTGGAAAAACCGAAAAACTCTGCACCTCCACATCTCCAAAAGTCCAGAATAGAAAAAATTGAGGCATGGCTCATTGTAAAGAACTCTCCATGGGGAATAAAATATGTTAATGATGACGTCATCAGTCACGTGGTTCGGCCGCCATATTTGTCCTAAATGGCTGATAAAAAAGTACATTCCGGCAAGTCCTCGGTTTCTGACCGATTTTCTGTTTGTCTGTTTGTCTGTTTGTCTGTTTGCAGCACTACGTCTACACCGTTGCACGTAGAATCACCAAACTTTGCACACGTATTTGTCTTGCCCTCTAATATACTGTGCCCAAATGATGACGTCATCGGTCACGTGGTTCGGCCGCCATCTTGGAAAAACCGAAAATTTTTGCACCTCGATATCTCAAAGTGCGGAACAGAAAAAATTGAGACATGGCTCATTGTAAAGAACTCTCCATGGGGAATAAATATGTTAATGATGACGTCATCAGTCACGTGGTCGGCCGCCATCTTGGAAAAACGGCAAAACTTTGCACCACGATATCTCCAAAAGTGCTGAACAGAAAAAATTGAGACATGGCTCATTGCAAAGAACGCTCCATGGGGAATAAAATATGTTAATGATGACGTCATATGTCACGTGGTCGGCCGCCATCTTGGAAAAACCGAAAAATTTTGCACCTCCATTTCTCTGAAAGTGCTGAATAGAAAAAATTGAGACATGGCTCATTGTAAAGAACTCTCCATGGGGAATAAAATATGTTAATGATGATGCCATCGGTCACGTGGTTCGGCCGCCATCTTGGAAAAACGGGAAAACTTTGCACCTCCATATCTCCGAAAGTGCTGAATAGAAAAAATTGAGACATGGCTCATTGTAAAGAACTCTCCATGGGGAATAAAATATGTTAATGATGACGTCATCGGTCACGTGGTTCGACCGCCATATTTGTGCGAAATGGCCGATAAAAAAGTAAATTCCGGCAAGTCCTCGGTCTCTGACCGATTTTTCATTTGTCTGTTTGTTACTTGCCGGAAAAGATTCCGGCAAGTATGTTGATCTGTTCGTTTGTTACTTGCCGGAAAAGATTCCGGCAAGTATGTTGATCTGTTCGTTACTTGCCGGAAATTTTTTTCCGGCAAGTATGTTGATCTGTTCGTTACTTGCCGGAAAAATTTTCCGGCAAGTATGTTGATCTGTTCATTTGTTACTTGCCGGAAAAGATTCCGGCAAGTATGTTGATCTGTTCGTTTGTCTGTTTGTTACTTGCCGGAAAAGATTCCGGCAAGTATGTTGATCTGTTCGTTTGTCTGTTTGTCTGTCTGTTTGTCTGTTTGCAGCACTGCGTCTACACCGTTGCACGTAGAATCACCAAACTTTGCACACGTATTTGTCTTGCCCTCTAATATACTGTGCCCAAATGATGACGTCATCGGTCACGTGGTTCGGCCGCCATCTTGGAAAAACCGAAAAATTTTGCACCTCGATATCTCAGTGCTGAACAGAAAAAATTGAGACATGGCTCATTGTAAAGAACTCTCCATGGGGAATAAAATATGTTAATGATGACGTCATCGGTCACGTGGTTCGGCCACCATCTTGGAAAAAACGAAAATTTTTGCACCTCCATATCTCCGAAAGTCCTGAACAGAAAAAATTGAGGCATGGCTCGTTGGAAAGAACTCTCCATGGGGAATAAAATATGTTAATGATGATGTCATCGGTCACGTAGTTCGGCCGCCATCTTGGAAAAACGGAAAAACTTTATACCACGAAAGCTCCAAAAGTGCTGAACAGAAAAAATTGAGACATGGCTCATTGTAAAGAACTCTCCATGGGGAATAAAATATGTTAATGATGATGTCATATGTCACGTGGTTCGGCCGCCATCTTGGAAAAACCGAAAAACCTCGCACCTCCATATCTCCGAAAGTGCTGAATAGAAAAAATTGAGAAATGGCTCATTGTAAAGAACTCTCCATGTGGAATAAAATATGTTAATGATGACGTCATCTGTCACGTGGTTCGCCCGCCATCTTGGAAAAACCGAAAAACCTCGCACCTCCATATCTCCGAAAGTGCTGAATAGAAAAAATTGAGAAATGGCTCATTGTAAACAACTCTCCATGGGGAATAAACTATGTTAATGATGACATCATCGGTCACGTGGTTCGGCCGCCATATTTGTCCTAAATGGCCAATAAAAAAGTAAATTCCGGCAAGTCCTCGGTCTCTGACCGATTTTTCATCTGTCTGTCTGTCTGTTTGCAGCACTGCGTCTACACTGTTGCACGTAGAATCGCCAAACTTTGCACACATATTGGTCTTGCCCTGGAATAGACTGTGCCCAATTGATGACGTCATCGGTGACGTGGTTCGGCCGCCATCTTGGAAAAACCGAAAACCTTTGCACCTCGATATCTCCGAAAGTACTGAACAGAAAAAATTGAGACATGGCTCATTGTAAAGAACTCTCCATGGGGAATAAAATATGTTAATGATGACGTCATATGTCACGTGGTCGGCCGCCATCTTGGAAAAACGGCAAAACTTTGCACCACTATATCTCCAAAAGTGCTGAACAGAAAAAATTGAGACATGGCTCATTGTAAAGAACTCTCCATGGGGAATAAAATATGTTAATGATGACGTCATAGGTCCCGTGGTTCGGCCGCCATCTTGGAAAAACCGAAAAACGTTGCACCACTATATCTCCAAAAGTGCTGAACAGAAAAAATTGAGACATGGCTCATTGTAAAGAACTCTCCATGGGGAATAAATTGTTAATGTTGACGTCATAGGTCACGTGGTTCGGCCGCCATCTTGGAAAAACCGAAAAATTTTGCACCTCCATATCTCCAAAAGTGCTGAATAGAAAAAATTGAGACATGGCTCATTGTGAAAAACTCTCCATGGGGAATAAAATATGTTAATGATGACGTCATCGGTCACGTGGTTTGGCCGCCATCTTGGAAAAACGGCAAAACTTTGCACCTCCATATCTCTGAAAGTACTGAATAGAAAAAATTGAGACATGGCTCATTGTAAAGAACTCTCCATGTGGAATAAAAAATGTTAATGATGACGTCATCGGTCACGTGGTTCGGCCGCCATCTTGGAAAAGCTTTGCACCTCTATATCTCCGAAAGTGCTGAACAGAAAAAATTGAGACATGGCTCATTGGAAAGAAATGTCCATGGGAAATAAAATATGTTAATGATGACGTCATAGGTCACGTGGTTCGGCCGCCATCTTGGAAAAACCGAAAAAATTCGCATCTCCAAAAGTGCTGAATAGAAAAAATTGAGACATGGCTCATTGGAAAGAAATGTCCATGGGGAATAAAATATGTTAATGATGACGTCATCGGTCACGTGGTTCGGCCGCCATATTTGTCCTAAATCCCCAATGAAAAAGTAAATTCCGGCAAGTCCTCGGTCTCTGACCGATTTTTCATCTGTTTGTCTGTTTGTCTGTTTGTTACTTGCCGGAAAAAATTCCGGCAAGTATGTTGATCTGTTCGTTTGTCTGTCTGTCTGTTTGTCTGTTTGTCTGTCTGTCTGTTTGCAGCACTGCGTCTACACCGTTGCACGGAGAATCGCCAAACTTTGCACACATATTCGTCTTGCCCTGGAATAGACTGTGCCCAATTTATGACGTCATCGGTCACGTGGTTCGGCCGCCATCTTGGAAAAACCGAAAAACTTTGCACCTCCATATCTCCGAAAGTACTGAATAGAAAAAATTGAGACATGGCTCATTGTAAAGAACTCCATGCTGAATAAAATATGTTAATGATGACGTCATCAGTCACGTGGTTCGGCCGCCATCTTGGAAAAACCGAAAAAATTTGCGCCGCTATATCTCCGAAAGTACTGAACAGAAAAAATTGAGACATGGCTCATTGTGAAGAACTCTCCATGGGGAATAAAATGTGTTAATGATGACGTCATCAGTCACGTGGTCGGCCGCCATCTTGGAAAAACGGCAAAACTTTGCACCACGATATCTCCAAAAGTGCTGAACAGAAAAAATTGAGACATGGCTCATTGTAAAGAACTCCATGGGGAATAAAATATGTTAATGATGACGTCATAGGTCACGTGGTTCGGCCGCCATCTTGGAAAAACGGCAAAACTTTGCACCTCCATATCTCTGAAAGTACTGAATAGAAAAAATTGAGACATGGCTCATTGTAAAGAACTCTCCATGGGGAATAAAATATGTTAATGTTGACGTCATCAGTCACGTGGTCGGCCGCCATCTTGGAAAAACAGCAAAACTTTGCACCACGATATCTCCAAAAGTGCTGAACAGAAAAAATTGAGACATGGCTCATTGTAAAGAACTCTCCATGGGGAATAAAATATGTTAATGATGCTGTCATCTATCACGTGGTTCGGCCGCCATATTTGTTCTAAATGGCCGATAAAAAAGTACATTCCGGCAAGTCCTCGGTCTCTGACCGATTTTTCATCTGTTTGTCTGTCTGTTTGCAGCACTGCGTCTGCACCGTTGCACGTAGAATCGCCAAACTTTGCACACATATTGGTCTTGCCCTGGAATAGACTGTGCCCAATTGATGACGTCATCGGTGACGTGGTTCGGCCGCCATCTTCGAAAAACCGAAAAACTTTGCACCTCTATATCTCCGAAAGTACTGAACAGAAAAAATTGAGACATGGCTCATTGTAAAGAACTCTCCATGGGGAATAAAATATGTAAATGATGACGTCATCAGACGCGTGGTTCGGTCGCCATCTTGGAAAAACGGCAAAACGTTGCACCACTATATCTCCAAAAGTGCTGAACAGAAAAAATTGAGACATGGCTCATTGTAAAGTACTCTCCATGGGGAATAAAATATGTTAATGATGACGTCATATGTCACGTGGTCGGCCGCCATCTTGGAAAAACGGCAAAACTTTGCACCACTATATCTCCAAAAGTGCTGAACAGAAAAAATTGAGACATGGCTCATTGTAAAGAACTCACCATGGGGATTTACAATATGTTATTGATGACGTCATCAGTCACGTGGTCGGCCGCCATCTTGGAAAAACGGCAAAACATTGCACCACTATATCTCCAAAAGTGCTGAACAGAAAAAAATTGAGACATGGCTCATTGTAAAGAACTCTCCATGGGGAATAAAATATGTTAATGATGATGCCATCGGTCACGTGGTTCGGCCGCCATCTTGGAAAAACGGCAAAAACTTTGCACCACTATATCTCCAAAAGTGCAGAATGGAAACAATTGAGACATGGCTCATTGTAAAGAACTCTCCATGGGGAATAAAATATGTTAATGATGACGTCATCAGTCATGTGGTTCGGCCGCCATCTTGGAAAAACCGAAAAACTTTACACCTCCATATCTCCGAAAGTGCTGAACAGAAAAAATTGAGACATGGCTCATTGTAAATAACTCTCCATGGGGAATAAAATATGTTACTGATGACGTCATCAGTCACGTGGTTCGGCCGCCATCTTGGAAAAACCGAAAAACTTTGCACCTCCATATCTCCGAAAGTGCTGAATAGAAAAAATTGAGACATGGCTCATTGTAAAAAACTCTCCATGGGGAATAAAATATGTTAATGATGATATCATCGGTCACATGGTTCGGCCGCCATATTTGTCCTAAATGGCCGATAAAAAAGTACATTCCGGCAAGTCCTCGGTCTCTGACCGATTTTTCATTACTTGCCGGAAAAGATTCCGGCAAGTATGTTGATCTGTTCGTTTGTTACTTGCCGGAAAAGATTCCGGCAAGTATGTTGATCTGTTCGTTACTTGCCGGAAAAGATTCCGGCAAGTATGTTGATCTGTTCGTTTGTTACTTGCCGGAAAAATTTCCGGCAAGTATGTTGATCTGTTCGTTTGTTTGTCTGTCTGTCTGTTTGCAGCACTGCGTCTACACCGTTGCACGTAGAATCTCCAAACTTTGCACACATATTGGTCTTGCCCTGGAATAGACTGTGCCCAATTGATGACGTCATCGGTGACGTGGTTCGGCCGCCATCTTGGAAAAACCGAAAAACTTTGCACCTCTATATCTCCGAAAGTACTGAACAGAAAAAATTGAGACATGGCTCATTGTAAAGAACTCTCCATGGGGAATAAAATATGTTAATGATGACGTCATCAGTCACGTGGTCGGCCGCCATCTTGGAAAAACAGCAAAACTTTGCACCACTATATCTCCAAAAGTGCTGAACAGAAAAAATTGAGACGTGGCTCATTGTAAAGAACTCTCCATGGGGAATAAAATATGTTAATGATGATGTCATATGTCACGTGGTCGGCCGCCATCTTGGAAAAACGGCAAAACTTTGCACCACTATATTTCCAAAAGTGCTGAACAGAAAAAATGGAGACATGGCTCATTGTAAAGAACTCTCCATGGGGAATAAAATATGTTAATTATGACGTCATTGGTCACGTGGTTCAGCCGCCATATTTGTCCTAAATGACCGATAAAAAAGTACATTCCGGCAAGTCCTCGGTCTCTGACCGATTTTTCATTTGTCTGTTTGTCTGTTTGTCTGTCTGTTTGTCTGTCTGTCTGTTTGCAGCACTGCGTCTACACCGTTGCACGTAGAATCGCCAAACTTTGCACACATATTGGTCTTGCCCTGGAATAGACTGTGCCCAATTGATGACGTCATCGGTGACGTGGTTCGGCCGCCATCTTGGAAAAACCGAAAAAGTTTGTACTTCTATATCTCCGAAAGTACTGAACAGAAAAAATTGAGACATGGCTCATTGTAAAGAACTCTAGATGGGGAATAAAATATGTTAATGATGACGTCATTGGTGACGTGGTTCGGCCGCCATCTTGGAAAAACCCGAAAACTTTCTATATGTAGAATCTTTCCATACGTAGAATAGCCAAACTTTGCACACTTATTTGTCTTGCCCTCTAATATACTGTGCCCAAATGATGACGTCATCGGTAACGTGGTTCGGCCGCCATCTTGGAAAAAATTTGCACCTCCATATCTCCGAAAGTGCTGAATAGAGAAAATTGAGACATGGCTCATTGTAAAGAACTGTCCATGGGGAATAAAATATGTTAATGATGACGTCATCAGTCACGTGGTTCGGCGGCCATCTTGGAAAAACCGAAAAAATTTTGCACCTCTATATCTCCGAAAGTACTGAACAGAAAAAATTGAGACATGGCTCATTGTAAAGAACTCTCCATGGGGAATAAAATATGTTAATGATGACGTCATCAGTCACGTGGTCGGCCGCCATCTTGGAAAAACGGCAAAACTTTGCACCACGAAATCTCCAAAAGTGCTGAACAGAAAAAATTGAGACATGGCTCATTGTAAAGAACTCTCCATGGGGAATAAAATATGTTAATGATGATGCCATCGGTCACGTGGTTCGGCCGCCATCTTGGAAAAACGGGAAAACTTTGCACCACTATATCTCCAAAAGTGCAGAATGGAAAAAATTGAGACATGGCTCATTGTGAAGAACTCTCCATGGGGAATAAAATGTGTTAATGATGATGTCATTGGTCAAGTGGTTCGGCCGCCATCTTGGAAAAACCGAAAAACTTTGCACCTCCATATCTCCGAAAGTGCTGAACAGACAAAATTGACACGTGGCTCATTGTAAAGAACTCTCCATGGGGAATAAAATATGTTTATGATGATGTCATATGTGCCTCCATTATGACATCATAATTCGACAAATACAAAACTTCATCTGATCAAGATGCAATTTCTTGAGCATCATCAAGGAATAAATTAGTTTAGAAAACAAATAATGATGACATCATCGTTCACGTGGTTCAACCTCCATATTTGTCCTAAATAGCCGATAAAAAAGTAAATTCCGGCAAGTCCTCGGTCTCTGACCGATTTTTCATTTGTCTGTCTGTCTGTTTGTCTGTCTGTCTGTCTGTTTGCAGCACTGCGTCTACACTGTTGCACGTAGAATCGCCAAACTTTGCACACATATTGGTCTTGCCCTGGAATAGACTGTGCCCAATTGATGACGTCATCGGTGACGTGGTTCGGCCGCCATCTTGGAAAAACCGAAAACCTTTGCACCTCGATATCTCCGAAAGTACTGAACAGAAAAAATTGAGACATGGCTCATTGTAAAGAACTCTCCATGGGGAATAAAATATGTTAATGATGACGTCATATGTCACGTGGTCGGCCGCCATCTTGGAAAAACGGCAAAACTTTGCACCACTATATCTCCAAAAGTGCTGAACAGAAAAAATTGAGACATGGCTCATTGTAAAGAACTCTCCATGGGGAATAAAATATGTTAATGATGACGTCATAGGTCCCGTGGTTCGGCCGCCATCTTGGAAAAACCGAAAAACGTTGCACCACTATATCTCCAAAAGTGCTGAACAGAAAAAATTGAGACATGGCTCATTGTAAAGAACTCTCCATGGGGAATAAATTGTTAATGTTGACGTCATAGGTCACGTGGTTCGGCCGCCATCTTGGAAAAACCGAAAAATTTTGCACCTCCATATCTCCAAAAGTGCTGAATAGAAAAAATTGAGACATGGCTCATTGTGAAAAACTCTCCATGGGGAATAAAATATGTTAATGATGACGTCATCGGTCACGTGGTTTGGCCGCCATCTTGGAAAAACGGCAAAACTTTGCACCTCCATATCTCTGAAAGTACTGAATAGAAAAAATTGAGACATGGCTCATTGTAAAGAACTCTCCATGTGGAATAAAAAATGTTAATGATGACGTCATCGGTCACGTGGTTCGGCCGCCATCTTGGAAAAGCTTTGCACCTCTATATCTCCGAAAGTGCTGAACAGAAAAAATTGAGACATGGCTCATTGGAAAGAAATGTCCATGGGAAATAAAATATGTTAATGATGACGTCATAGGTCACGTGGTTCGGCCGCCATCTTGGAAAAACCGAAAAAATTCGCATCTCCAAAAGTGCTGAATAGAAAAAATTTAGACATGGCTCATTGGAAAGAAATGTCCATGGGGAATAAAATATGTTAATGATGACGTCATCGGTCACGTGGTTCGGCCGCCATATTTGTCCTAAATCCCCAATGAAAAAGTAAATTCCGGCAAGTCCTCGGTCTCTGACCGATTTTTCATCTGTTTGTCTGTTTGTCTGTTTGTTACTTGCCGGAAAAAATTCCGGCAAGTATGTTGATCTGTTCGTTTGTCTGTCTGTCTGTTTGTCTGTTTGTCTGTCTGTCTGTTTGCAGCACTGCGTCTACACCGTTGCACGGAGAATCGCCAAACTTTGCACACATATTCGTCTTGCCCTGGAATAGACTGTGCCCAATTTATGACGTCATCGGTCACGTGGTTCGGCCGCCATCTTGGAAAAACCGAAAAACTTTGCACCTCCATATCTCCGAAAGTACTGAATAGAAAAAATTGAGACATGGCTCATTGTAAAGAACTCCATGCTGAATAAAATATGTTAATGATGACGTCATCAGTCACGTGGTTCGGCCGCCATCTTGGAAAAACCGAAAAAATTTGCGCCGCTATATCTCCGAAAGTACTGAACAGAAAAAATTGAGACATGGCTCATTGTGAAGAACTCTCCATGGGGAATAAAATGTGTTAATGATGACGTCATCAGTCACGTGGTCGGCCGCCATCTTGGAAAAACGGCAAAACTTTGCACCACGATATCTCCAAAAGTGCTGAACAGAAAAAATTGAGACATGGCTCATTGTAAAGAACTCCATGGGGAATAAAATATGTTAATGATGACGTCATAGGTCACGTGGTTCGGCCGCCATCTTGGAAAAACGGCAAAACTTTGCACCTCCATATCTCTGAAAGTACTGAATAGAAAAAATTGAGACATGGCTCATTGTAAAGAACTCTCCATGGGGAATAAAATATGTTAATGTTGACGTCATCAGTCACGTGGTCGGCCGCCATCTTGGAAAAACAGCAAAACTTTGCACCACGATATCTCCAAAAGTGCTGAACAGAAAAAATTGAGACATGGCTCATTGTAAAGAACTCTCCATGGGGAATAAAATATGTTAATGATGCTGTCATCTATCACGTGGTTCGGCCGCCATATTTGTTCTAAATGGCCGATAAAAAAGTACATTCCGGCAAGTCCTCGGTCTCTGACCGATTTTTCATCTGTTTGTCTGTCTGTTTGCAGCACTGCGTCTGCACCGTTGCACGTAGAATCGCCAAACTTTGCACACATATTGGTCTTGCCCTGGAATAGACTGTGCCCAATTGATGACGTCATCGGTGACGTGGTTCGGCCGCCATCTTCGAAAAACCGAAAAACTTTGCACCTCTATATCTCCGAAAGTACTGAACAGAAAAAATTGAGACATGGCTCATTGTAAAGAACTCTCCATGGGGAATAAAATATGTAAATGATGACGTCATCAGACGCGTGGTTCGGTCGCCATCTTGGAAAAACGGCAAAACGTTGCACCACTATATCTCCAAAAGTGCTGAACAGAAAAAATTGAGACATGGCTCATTGTAAAGTACTCTCCATGGGGAATAAAATATGTTAATGATGACGTCATATGTCACGTGGTCGGCCGCCATCTTGGAAAAACGGCAAAACTTTGCACCACTATATCTCCAAAAGTGCTGAACAGAAAAAATTGAGACATGGCTCATTGTAAAGAACTCACCATGGGGATTTACAATATGTTATTGATGACGTCATCAGTCACGTGGTCGGCCGCCATCTTGGAAAAACGGCAAAACATTGCACCACTATATCTCCAAAAGTGCTGAACAGAAAAAAATTGAGACATGGCTCATTGTAAAGAACTCTCCATGGGGAATAAAATATGTTAATGATGATGCCATCGGTCACGTGGTTCGGCCGCCATCTTGGAAAAACGGCAAAAACTTTGCACCACTATATCTCCAAAAGTGCAGAATGGAAACAATTGAGACATGGCTCATTGTAAAGAACTCTCCATGGGGAATAAAATATGTTAATGATGACGTCATCAGTCATGTGGTTCGGCCGCCATCTTGGAAAAACCGAAAAACTTTACACCTCCATATCTCCGAAAGTGCTGAACAGAAAAAATTGAGACATGGCTCATTGTAAATAACTCTCCATGGGGAATAAAATATGTTACTGATGACGTCATCAGTCACGTGGTTCGGCCGCCATCTTGGAAAAACCGAAAAACTTTGCACCTCCATATCTCCGAAAGTGCTGAATAGAAAAAATTGAGACATGGCTCATTGTAAAAAACTCTCCATGGGGAATAAAATATGTTAATGATGATATCATCGGTCACATGGTTCGGCCGCCATATTTGTCCTAAATGGCCGATAAAAAAGTACATTCCGGCAAGTCCTCGGTCTCTGACCGATTTTTCATTACTTGCCGGAAAAGATTCCGGCAAGTATGTTGATCTGTTCGTTTGTTACTTGCCGGAAAAGATTCCGGCAAGTATGTTGATCTGTTCGTTACTTGCCGGAAAAGATTCCGGCAAGTATGTTGATCTGTTCGTTTGTTTGTCTGTTTGTCTGTTTGTCTGTCTGTTTGTCTGTCTGTCTGTTTGCAGCACTGCGTCTACACCGTTGCACGTAGAATCGCCAAACTTTGCACACATATTGGTCTTGCCCTGGAATAGACTGTGCCCAATTGATGACGTCATCGGTGACGTGGTTCGGCCGCCATCTTGGAAAAACCGAAAAAGTTTGTACTTCTATATCTCCGAAAGTACTGAACAGAAAAAATTGAGACATGGCTCATTGTAAAGAACTCTAGATGGGGAATAAAATATGTTAATGATGACGTCATTGGTGACGTGGTTCGGCCGCCATCTTGGAAAAACCCGAAAACTTTCTATATGTAGAATCTTTCCATACGTAGAATAGCCAAACTTTGCACACTTATTTGTCTTGCCTTCTAATATACTGTGCCCAAATGATGACGTCATCGGTAACGTGGTTCGGCCGCCATCTTGGAAAAAATTTGCACCTCCATATCTCCGAAAGTGCTGAATAGAGAAAATTGAGACATGGCTCATTGTAAAGAACTCTCCATGGGGAATAAAATATGTTAATGATGACGTCATCAGTCACGTGGTTCGGCGGCCATCTTGGAAAAACCGAAAAAATTTTGCACCTCTATATCTCCGAAAGTACTGAACAGAAAAAATTGAGACATGGCTCATTGTAAAGAACTCTCCATGGGGAATAAAATATGTTAATGATGACGTCATCAGTCACGTGGTCGGCCGCCATCTTGGAAAAACGGCAAAACTTTGCACCACGAAATCTCCAAAAGTGCTGAACAGAAAAAATTGAGACATGGCTCATTGTAAAGAACTCTCCATGGGGAATAAAATATGTTAATGATGATGTCATATGTCACGTGGTCGGCCGCCATCTTGGAAAAACAGCAAAACTTTGCACCACTATATCTCCAAAAGTGCTGAACAGAAAAAATTGAGACATGGCTCATTGTAAATAACTCTCCATGGGGAATAAAATTTGTTAATGATGACGTCATATGTCACGTGGTTCGGCCGCCATCTTGGAAAAACCGAAAAACTTAGCACCTCTATGTGTCCAAAAGTGCTGAATAGAAAAAATTGAGACATGGCTCATTGTAAAGAACTCTCCATGGGGAATAAAATATGTTAATGATGACGTCATCGGTCACGTGGTTCAGCCGCCATATTTGTCCTAAATGGCCGATAAAAAAGTACATTCCGGCAAGTCCTCGGTCTCTGACCGATTTTTCATTACTTGCCGGAAAAATTTTTCCGGCAAGTATGTTGATCTGTTCTTTTGTGTGTCTGTCTGTCTGTTTGTCTGTTTGTCTGTCTGTCTGTTTGCAGCACTGCGTCTACACCGTTGCACGTGGAATCGCCAAACTTTGCACACATATTGTTCTTGCCCTGGAATAGACTGTGCCCAATTGATGACGTCATCGGTGACGTGGTTCGGCCGCCATATTGGAAAAACCGAAAAAATTTTGCACCTCTATATCTCCGAAAGTACTGAACAGAAAAAATTGAGACATGGCTCATTGTAAAGAACTCTCCATGGGGAATAAAATATGTAAATGATGACGTCATCAGACGCGTGGTTCGGTCGCCATCTTGGAAAAACGGCAAAACGTTGCACCACTATATCTCCAAAAGTGCTGAACAGAAAAAATTGAGACATGGCTCATTGTAAAGTACTCTCCATGGGGAATAAAATATGTTAATGATGACGTCATATGTCACGTGGTCGGCCGCCATCTTGGAAAAACGGCAAAACTTTGCACCACTATATCTCCAAAAGTGCTGAACAGAAAAAATTGAGACATGGCTCATTGTAAAGAACTCACCATGGGGATTTACAATATGTTATTGATGACGTCATCAGTCACGTGGTCGGCCGCCATCTTGGAAAAACGGCAAAACATTGCACCACTATATCTCCAAAAGTGCTGAACAGAAAAAAATTGAGACATGGCTCATTGTAAAGAACTCTCCATGGGGAATAAAATATGTTAATGATGATGCCATCGGTCACGTGGTTCGGCCGCCATCTTGGAAAAACGGCAAAAACTTTGCACCACTATATCTCCAAAAGTGCAGAATGGAAACAATTGAGACATGGCTCATTGTAAAGAACTCTCCATGGGGAATAAAATATGTTAATGATGACGTCATCAGTCATGTGGTTCGGCCGCCATCTTGGAAAAACCGAAAAACTTTACACCTCCATATCTCCGAAAGTGCTGAACAGAAAAAATTGAGACATGGCTCATTGTAAATAACTCTCCATGGGGAATAAAATATGTTACTGATGACGTCATCAGTCACGTGGTTCGGCCGCCATCTTGGAAAATACGAAAAACTTTGCACCTCCATATCTCCGAAAGTGCTGAATAGAAAAAATTGAGACATGGCTCATTGTAAAAAACTCTCCATGGGGAATAAAATATGTTAATGATGATATCATCGGTCACATGGTTCGGCCGCCATATTTGTCCTAAATGGCCGATAAAAAAGTACATTCCGGCAAGTCCTCGGTCTCTGACCGATTTTTCATTACTTGCCGGAAAAGATTCCGGCAAGTATGTTGATCTGTTCGTTTGTTACTTGCCGGAAAAGATTCCGGCAAGTATGTTGATCTGTTCGTTACTTGCCGGAAAAGATTCCGGCAAGTATGTTGATCTGTTCGTTTGTTTGTCTGTTTGTTACTTGCCGGAAAAATTTTCCGGCAAGTATGTTGATCTGTTCGTTTGTCTGTCTGTTTGTCTGTCTGTCTGTCTGTCTGTTTGCAGCACTGCGTCTACACCGTTGCACGTAGAATCGCCAAACTTTGCACACATATTGGTCTTGCCCTGGAATAGACTGTGCCCAATTGATGACGTCATCGGTGACGTGGTTCGGCCGCCATCTTGGAAAAACCGAAAAACTTTGCACTTCTATATCTCCGAAAGTACTGAACAGAAAAAATTGAGACATGGCTCATTGTAAAGAACTCTCCATGGGGAATAAAATATGTTAATGATGACATCATCAGTCACGTGGTCGGCCGCCATCTTGGAAAAACGGCAAAACTTTGCACCACGAAATCTCCAAAAGTGCTGAACAGAAAAAATTGAGACATGGCTCATTGTAAAGAACTCTCGATGGGGAATAAAATATGTTAATGATGACGTCATCAGTCACGTGGTCGGCCGCCATCTTGGAAAAACCGAAAAACCTAGCACCTCCATATCTCCGAAAGTGCTGAATAGAAAAAATTGAGACATGGCTCATTGTAAAGAAATCTCCATGTGGAATACAATATGTTAATGATGATGTCATTGGTCACGTGGTTCGGCCGCCATCTTGGAAAAACCGAAAAACTCTGCACCTCCACATCTCCAAAAGTCCTGAATAGAAAAATTGAGGCATGGCTCATTGTAAAGAACTCTCCATGGGGAATAAAATATGTTAATGATGACGTCATCGGTCACGTGTTTCGGCCGCCATATTTGTCCAAAATGGGCGATAAAAAGTACATCCCGGCAAGTCCTCGGTCTCTGACCGATTTTTCATTACTTGCCGGAAAAATTTTTCCGGCAAGTATGTTGATCTGTTCGTTTGTCTGTTTGTCTGTCTGTCTGTCTGTCTGTTTGCAGCACTGCGTCTACACCGTTGCACGGAGAATCGCCAAACTTTGCACACATATTGGTCTTGCCCTGGAATAGACTGTGCCCAATTGATGACGTCATCGGTGACGTGGTTCGGCCGCCATCTTGGAAAAACCGAAAAACTTTGCACCTCTATATCTCCGAAAGTACTGAACAGAAAAAATTGAGACATGGCTCATTGTAAAGAACTCTCCATGGGGAATAAAATATGTAAATGATGACGTCATCAGTCACGTGGTTCGGGCGCCATCTTGGAAAAACGGCAAAACGTTGCGCCACTATATCTCCAAAAGTGCTGAACAGAAAAAATTGAGACATGGCTCATTGTAAAGAACTCTCCATGGGGAATAAAATATGTTAATGATGACGTCATATGTCACGTGGTCGGCCGCCATCTTGGAAAAACGGCAAAAATTTGCACCACTATATCTCCAAAAGTGCTGAACAGAAAAATTGAGACATGGCTCATTGTAAAGAACTCTCCATGGGGAATAAAATATGTTGATGACGTCATCAGTCACGTGGTCGGCCGCCATCTTGGAAAAACCGAAAAATTAGCACCTCCATATCTCCGAAAGTGCTGAATAGAAAAAATTGAGACATGGCTCATTGTAAAGAACTCTCCATGGGGAATAAAATATGTTAATGATGATGTCATCGGTCACGTGGTTCGGCCGCCATCTTGGAAAAACCGAAAAACTCTGCACCTCCACATCTCCAAAAGTCCTGAATAGAAAAAATTGAGGTATGGCTCATTGTAAAGAACTCTCCATGGGGAATAAAATATGTTAATGATGACGTCATCAGTCACGTGGTTCGGCCGCCATCTTGGAAAAACCGAAAAACTCTGCACCTCCACATCTCCAAAAGTCCTGAATAGAAAAAATTGAGGTATGGCTCATTGTAAAGAACTCTCCATGGGGAATAAAATATGTTAATGATGACGTCATATGTCACGTGGTCGGCCGCCATTTTGGAAAAACGGCAAAACTTTGCACCACTATATCTCCGAAAGTGCTGAACAGAAAAAATTGAGACATGGCTCATTGTAAAGAACTCTCCATGGGGAATAAAATATGTTAATGATGATGTCATCAGTCACGTGGTTCGGCCGCCATCTTGGAAAAACAGAAAAATTTTGTACCTCCATATCTCCGGAAGTGCTGAATAGAACAAATTGAGACATGGCTCATTGTAAAGAACTCTCCACGGGGAATAAAATATGTTAATGATGACATCATCGGTCACGTGGTTCGGCCGCCATATTTGTCCTAAATGGCCGATAATAAAGTAAATTCCGGCAAGTCCTCGGTCTCTGACCGATTTTTCATCTGTTTGTCTGTCTGTTTGTCTGTCTGTCTGTTTGCAGCACTGCGTCTACACCGTTGCACGTAGAATCGCCAAACTTTGCACACATATTGGTCTTGCCCTGGAATAGACTGTGCCCAATTGATGACGTCATCGGTGACGTGGTTCGGCCGCCATCTTTGAAAAACCGAAAAAGTTTGTACTTCTATATCTCCGAAAGTACTGAACAGAAAAAATTGAGACATGGCTCATTGTAAAGAACTCTAGATGGGGAATAAAATATGTTAATGATGACGTCATTGGTGACGTGGTTCGGCCGCCATCTTGGAAAAACCCGAAAACTTTCTATATGTAGAATCTTTCCATACGTAGAATAGCCAAACTTTGCACACTTATTTGTCTTGCCCTCTAATATACTGTGCCCAAATGATGACGTCATCGGTAACGTGGTTCGGCCGCCATCTTGGAAAAAATTTGCACCTCCATATCTCCGAAAGTGCTGAATAGAGAAAATTGAGACATGGCTCATTGTAAAGAACTGTCCATGGGGAATAAAATATGTTAATGATGACGTCATCAGTCACGTGGTTCGGCGGCCATCTTGGAAAAACCGAAAAAATTTTGCACCTCTATATCTCCGAAAGTACTGAACAGAAAAAATTGAGACATGGCTCATTGTAAAGAACTCTCCATGGGGAATAAAATATGTTAATGATGACGTCATCAGTCACGTGGTCGGCCGCCATCTTGGAAAAACGGCAAAACTTTGCACCACGAAATCTCCAAAAGTGCTGAACAGAAAAAATTGAGACATGGCTCATTGTAAAGAACTCTCCATGGGGAATAAAATATGTTAATGATGATGTCATATGTCACGTGGTCGGCCGCCATCTTGGAAAAACAGCAAAACTTTGCACCACTATATCTCCAAAAGTGCTGAACAGAAAAAATTGAGACATGGCTCATTGTAAATAACTCTCCATGGGGAATAAAATTTGTTAATGATGACGTCATATGTCACGTGGTTCGGCCGCCATCTTGGAAAAACCGAAAAACTTAGCACCTCTATGTGTCCAAAAGTGCTGAATAGAAAAAATTGAGACATGGCTCATTGTAAAGAACTCTCCATGGGGAATAAAATATGTTAATGATGACGTCATCGGTCACGTGGTTCAGCCGCCATATTTGTCCTAAATGGCCGATAAAAAAGTACATTCCGGCAAGTCCTCGGTCTCTGACCGATTTTTCATTACTTGCCGGAAAAATTTTTCCGGCAAGTATGTTGATCTGTTCTTTTGTGTGTCTGTCTGTCTGTTTGTCTGTTTGTCTGTCTGTCTGTTTGCAGCACTGCGTCTACACCGTTGCACGTGGAATCGCCAAACTTTGCACACATATTGTTCTTGCCCTGGAATAGACTGTGCCCAATTGATGACGTCATCGGTGACGTGGTTCGGCCGCCATCTTGGAAAAACCGAAAAACTTTGCACCTCTATATCTCCGAAAGTACTGAACAGAAAAAATTGAGACATGGCTCATTGTAAAGAACTCTCCATGGGGAATAAAATATGTAAATGATGACGTCATCAGTCACGTGGTTCGGTCGCCATCTTGGAAAAACGGCAAAACGTTGTGCCACTATATCTCCAAAAGTGCTGAACAGAAAAAATTGAGACATGGCTCATTGTAAAGAACTCTCCATGGGGAATAAAATATGTTAATGATGACGTCATCTGTCACGTGGTTCTGCCGCCATCTTGGAAAATACGAAAAACTTTGCACCTCCATATCTCCGAAAGTGCTGAATAGAAAAAATTGAGACATGGCTCATTGGAAAGAACTCTCCATGGGGAATAAAATATGTTAATGATGACGTCATCGGTCACGTGGTTCGGCCGCCATCTTGGAAAAACTTTGCACCTCAATATCTCCGAAAGTGCTGAACAGAAAAAATTGAGACATGGCTCATTGTGAAGAACTCTCCATGGGGAATAAAATATGTTAATGATGACGTCATCGGTCACGTGGTTCAGCCACCATATTTGTCCTAAATGGCCGATAAAAAAGTAAATTCCGGCAAGTCCTCGGTCTCTGACCGATTTTTCATTTGTTTGTCTGTCTGTCTGTTTGTCTGTCTGTCTGTCTGTTTGCAGCACTGCGTCTACACTGTTGCACGTAGAATCGCCAAACTTTGCACACATATTGGTCTTGCCCTGGAATAGACTGTGCCCAATTGATGACGTCATCGGTGACGTGGTTCGGCCGCCATCTTGGAAAAACCGAAAACCTTTGCACCTCGATATCTCCGAAAGTACTGAACAGAAAAAATTGAGACATGGCTCATTGTAAAGAACTCTCCATGGGGAATAAAATATGTTAATGATGACGTCATATGTCACGTGGTCGGCCGCCATCTTGGAAAAACGGCAAAACTTTGCACCACTATATCTCCAAAAGTGCTGAACAGAAAAAATTGAGACATGGCTCATTGTAAAGAACTCTCCATGGGGAATAAAATATGTTAATGATGACGTCATAGGTCCCGTGGTTCGGCCGCCATCTTGGAAAAACTGAAAAACGTTGCGCCACTATATCTCCAAAAGTGCTGAACAGAAAAAATTGAGACATGGCTCATTGTAAAGAACTCTCCATGGGGAATAAAATGTTAATGTTGACGTCATAGGTCACGTGGTTCGGCCGCCATCTTGGAAAAACCGAAAAATTTTGCACCTCCATATCTCCAAAAGTGCTGAATAGAAAAAATTGAGACATGGCTCATTGTGAAAAACTCTCCATGGGGAATAAAATATGTTAATGATGACGTCATCAGTCACGTGGTTTGGCCGCCATCTTGTAAAAACGGCAAAACTTTGCACCTCCATATCTCTGAAAGTACTGAATAGAAAAAATTGAGACATGGCTCATTGTAAAGAACTCTCCATGTGGAATAAAAAATGTTAATGATGACGTCATCGGTCAAGTGGTTCGGCCGCCATCTTGGAAAAGCTTTGCACCTCTATATCTCCGAAAGTGCTGAACAGAAAAAATTGAGACATGGCTCATTGGAAAGAAATGTCCATGGGAAATAAAATATGTTAATGATGACGTCATAGGTCACGTGGTTCGGCCGCCATCTTGGAAAAACCGAAAAAATTCGCATCTCCAAAAGTGCTGAATAGAAAAAATTGAGACATGGCTCATTGGAAAGAAATGTCCATGGGGAATAAAATATGTTAATGATGACGTCATCGGTCACGTGGTTCGGCCGCCATATTTGTCCTAAATCCCCAATGAAAAAGTAAATTCCGGCAAGTCCTCGGTCTCTGACCGATTTTTCATTTGTTACTTGCCGGAAAAATTTTCCGGCAAGTATGTTGATCTGTTCGTTTGTTTGTCTGTTTGTCTGTTTGTCTGTTTGTCTGTCTGTTTGTCTGTCTGTTTGCAGCACTGCGTCTACACCGTTGCACGGAGAATCGCCAAACTTTGCACACATATTGGTCTTGCCCTGGAATAGACTGTGCCCAATTGATGACGTCATCGGTGACGTGGTTCGGCCGCCATCTTGGAAAAACCGAAAAAATTTGCACCTCTATATCTCCGAAAGTACTGTACTGAAAAAATTGAGACATGGCTCATTGTAAAGAACTCTCCATGGGGAATAAAATATGTTAATGATGACGTCATATGTCACGTGGTCGGCCGCCATCTTGGAAAAAAGGCAAAAATTTGCACCACTATATCTCCAAAAGTGCTGAACAGAAAAAATTGAGACATGGCTCATTGTAAAGAACTCTCCATGGGGAATAAAATATGTTAATGATGACGTCATCAGTCACGTGGTCGGCCGCCATCTTGGAAAAACCGAAAAACTTAGCACCTCCATATCTCCGAAAGTGCTGAATAGAAAAAATTGAGACATGGCTCATTGTAAAGAACTCTCCATGGGGAATAAAATATGTTAATGATGATGTCATCGGTCACGTGGTTCGGCCGCCATATTTGTCCTAAATGGCCGATAAAAAAGTACATTCCGGCAAGTCCTCGGTCTCTGACCGATTTTTCATTACTTGCCGGAAAAAATTTTCCGGCAAGTATGTTGATCTGTTCGTTTGTTACTTGCCGGAAAAAATTTTCCGGCAAGTATGTTGATCTGTTCGTTTGTCTGTCTGTTTGTTACTTGCCGGAAAAATTTTCCGGCAAGTATGTTGATCTGTTCGTTTGTTTGTCTGTCTGTCTGTTTGTCTGTCTGTTTGTCTGTCTGTTTGTCTGTTTGCAGCACTGCGTCTACACCGTTGCACGGAGAATCGCCAAACTTTGCACACATAATGGTCTTGCCCTCTAATATACTGTGCCTCAATGATGACGTCATCAGTGACGTGGTTCGGCCGCCATCTTGGATAAACCGAATAAATTTGCACCTCTATATCTCCGAAAGTACTGAACAGAAAAAATTGAGACATGGCTCATTGTAAAGAACTCTCCATGGGGAATAAAATATGTTAATGATGACGTCATATGTCACGTGGTCGGCCGCCATCTTGGAAAAACGGCAAAAATTTGCACCACTATATCTCCAAAAGTGCTGAACAGAAAAAATTGAGACATGGCTCATTGTAAAGAACTCTCCATGGGGAATAAAATATGTAAATGATGACGTCATCAGTCACGTGGTTCGGTCGCCATCTTGGAAAAACGGCAAATCGTTGCGCCACTATATCTCCAAAAGTGCTGAACAGAAAAAATTGAGACATGGCTCATTGGAAAGAACTCTCCATGGGGAAGAAAATATGTTAATGATGACGTCATATGTCACGTGGTCGGCCGCCATCTTGGAAAAACGGCAAAACTTTGCACCACTATATCTCCAAAAGTGCTGAACAGAATAATTGAGACATGGCTCATTGTAAAGAACTCTCCATGGGGAATAAAATATGTTAATGATGACGTCATCAGTCACGTGGTCGGCCGCCATATTTGTCCTAAATGGCCGATAAAAAAGTACATTCCGGCAAGTCCTCGGTCTCTGACCGATTTTTCATCTGTTTGTCTGTTTGTCTGTCTGTTTGCAACACTGCGTCTACACCGTTGCACTGAGAATCGCCAAACTTTGCACACATATTCGTCTTGCCCTGGAATAGACTGTGCCCAATTGATGACGTCATCGGTGACGTGGTTCGGCCGCCATCTTGGAAAAACCGAAAACCTTGCACCTCTATATCTCCGAAAGTACTGAACAGAAAAAATTGAGACATGGCTCATTGTAAAGAACTCTCCATGGGGAATAAAATATGTAAATGATGACGTCATCAGTCACGTGGTTCGGTCGCCATCTTGAAAAAACGGCAAAACGTTGCGCCACTATATCTCCAAAAGTGCTGAACAGAAAAAATTGAGACATGGCTCATTGTAAAGAACTCTCCATGGGGAATAAAATATGTTAATGATGACGTCATATGTCATGTGGTCGGCCGCCATCTTGGAAAAACGGCAAAACTTTGCACCACTATATCTCCAAAAGTGCTGAACAGAAAAAATTGAGACATGGCTCATTGTAAAGAACTCTCCATGGGGAATAAAATATGTTAATGATGACGTCATCGGTCACGTGGTTCCGCCACCATAGTTGTCCTAAATGGCCGATAAAAAAGTACATTCCGGCAAGTCCTCGGTCTCTGACCGATTTTTCATCTGTTTGTTACTTGCCGGAAAAGATTCCGGCAAGTATGTTGATCTGTTCGTTACTTGCCGGAAAAATTTTCCGGCAAGTATGTTGATCTGTTCGTCTGTTTGTCTGTCTGTCTGTTTGTCTGTCTGTTTGTCTGTCTGTTTGTCTGTTTGCAGCACTGCGTCTACACCGTTGCACGGAGAATCGCCAAACTTTGCACACATAATGGTCTTGCCCTCTAATATACTGTGCCTCAATGATGACGTCATCAGTGACGTGGTTCGGCCGCCATCTTGGATAAACCGAATAAATTTGCACCTCTATATCTCCGAAAGTACTGAACAGAAAAAATTGAGACATGGCTCATTGTAAAGAACTCTCCATGGGGAATAAAATATGTTAATGATGACGTCATATGTCACGTGGTCGGCCGCCATCTTGGAAAAACGGCAAAAATTTGCACCACTATATCTCCAAAAGTGCTGAACAGAAAAAATTGAGACATGGCTCATTGTAAAGAACTCTCCATGGGGAATAAAATATGTAAATGATGACGTCATCAGTCACGTGGTTCGGTCGCCATCTTGGAAAAACGGCAAAACGTTGCGCCACTATATCTCCAAAAGTGCTGAACATAAAAAATTGAGACATGGCTCATTGTAAAGCACTCTCCATGGGGAATAAAATATGTTAATGATGATGTCATCAGTCACGTGGTCGGCCGCCATCTTGGAAAAACGGCAAAACTTTGCACCACTATATCTCCAAAAGTGCTGAACAGAAAAAATTGAGACATGGCTCATTGTAAAGAACTCCATGGGGAATAAAATATGTTAATGATGACGTCATATGTCACGTGGTCGGCCGCCATCTTGGAAAAACGGCAAAACTTTGCACCACTATATCTCCAAAAGTGCTGAACAGAAAAAATTGAGACATGGCTCATTGGAAAGAACTCTCCATGGGGAATAAAATATGTTAATGATGACGTCATATGTCACGTGGTTCGGCCGCCATCTTGGGAAAAAATTGCACCTCCATATCTCTGAAAGTGCTGAATAGAGAAAATTGAGACATGGCTCATTGAAAAGAACTCTCCATGGGGAATAAAAACACCTTTAGAGGCCATTTTTCCCCGCAAGCGGGGGTTGGCCTTTTTCGGGCACCGTGGTTGTTGTTGTTTTTCGGTCCCCTTTTTGAAGCAATGTTTTACGGCCGAATGCCCTTCCTGCCGCCAACCTTGTTTGTCGCCTTTTACGACAAGCAGGGAATTACCAGTGAACTGGTACTCACCAACAACAAGGGACGTGTGAACAACAAGGAAGGGAACAAGGGAAGTGAACAGTGAACTGGTCCATGGGGAATAAAATAAGTTAATGATGACGTCATCTATCACGTGTTTCGGCCGCCATATTTGTCCTAAATGGCCGATAAAAAAGTACATTCCGGCAAGTCCTCGGTCTCTGACCGATTTTTCATTTGTCTGTTTGTCTGTTTGTCTGTTTGTCTGTTTGCAGCACTGCGTCTACACCGTTGCACGTAGAATCGCCAAACTTGGCACACATATTGGTCTTGCCCTCTAATATACTGTGCCCAAATGATGACGTCATCGGTCACGTGGTTCGGCCGCCATCTTGGAAAAACCGAAAAAAATTGCACCTCGATATCTCAAAGTGCTGAACAGAAAAAATTGAGACATGGCTCATTGTGAAGAACTCTCCATGGGGAATAAAACATGTTAATGATGACGTCATCAGTCACGTGGTTCGGCCGCCATCTTGGAAAAACCGAAAAACTTTGCACCTCTATATCTCCGAAAGTACTGAACAGAAAAAATTGAGACATGGCTCATTGTAAAGAACTCTCCATGGGGAATAAAATATGTTAATGATGACGTCATCAGTCACGTGGTCGGCCGCCATCTTGGAAAATGGCAAAATTTTGCACCACTATATCTCCAAAAGTGCTGAACAGAAAAAATTGAGCTCATTGTAAAGTACTCTCCATGGGGAATAAAATGTTAGTGATGACGTCATTGGTCACGTGGTTCGGCCGCCATCTTGGAAAAAGTTTGCAACTCTATATCTCCGAAAGTGCTGAACAGAAAAAATTGAGACATGGCTCATTGTAAAGAACTCGCCATGGGGAATAAAATATGTTAATGATGACGTCATCAGTCACGTGGTTCGGCCGCCATCTTGGAAAAACCTAAAAACTTTGCACCTCCATATCTCTGAAAGTACTGAATAGAAAAAATTGAGACATGGCTCATTGTAAAGAACTCTTGATGGGGAATAAAATGTGTTAATGATGACGTCATCAGTTACGTAGTTCGGCCGCCATCTTGGAAAAACCGAAAAACCTACCACCTCCATATCTCCCAAAGTGCTGAATAGAAAAAATTGAGATGTGACTCATTGTAAAGAACTCTCCATGGGGAATAAAATATGTTAATGATGACGTCATAGGTCACGTGGTTCGGCCGCCATCTTGGAAAAACCGAAAAACCTACCACCTCCATATCTCCCAAAGTGCTCAATATAAAAAATTGAGACATGGCTCATTGTAAAGAACTCTCCATGGGGAATAAAATATGTTCATGATGACATCATCGGTCACGTGGTTCGGCCGCCATATTTGTCCTAAATGGCCGATAAAAAAGTAAATTCCGGCAAGTCCTCGGTCTCTGACCGATTTTTCATTACTTGCCGGAAAAATTTTCCGGCAAGTATGTTGATCTGTTCGTTTGTTACTTGCCGGAAAAATTTTCCGGCAAGTATGTTGATCTGTTCGTTTGTTACTTGCCGGAAAATTTTTTCCGGCAAGTATGTTGATCTGTTCGTTACTTGCCGGAAAAGATTCCGGCAAGTATGTTTATCTGTTCGTTTGTTTGTCTGTCTGTCTGTTTGTCTGTCTGTCTGTCTGTTTGCAGCACTGCGTCTACACCGTTGCACGTAGAATCGCCAAACTTTGCACACATATTGGTCTTGCCCTGGAATAGACTGTGCCCAATTGATGACGTCATCGGTGACGTGGTTCGGCCGCCATCTTGGAAAAACCGAAAAACTTTGCACCTCTTTTTCTCCGAAAGTACAAACAGAAAAAATTGAGACATGGCTCATTGTAAAGAACTCTCCATGGGGAATAAAATATGTAAATGATGACGTCATCAGTCACGTGGTTCGGTCGCCATCTTGGAAAAACGGCAAAACGTTGCGCCACTATATCTCCAAAAGTGCTGAACAGAAAAAATTGAGACATGGCTCATTGTAAAGAACTCTCCATGGGGAATAAAATAGGTTAATGATGACGTCATATGTCACGTGGTCGGCCGCCATCTTGGAAAAACCGAAAAACCTAGCACCTCCATATCTCCGAAAGTGCTGAATAGAAAAAATTGAGACATGGCTCATTGTAAAGAACTCTCCATGGGGAATAAAATATGTTAATGATGATGTCATCGGTCACGTGGTTCGGCCGCCATCTTGGAAAAACCGAAAAACTCTGCACCTCCACATCTCCAAAAGTCCTGAATAGAAAAAATTGAGGCATGGCTCATTGTAAAGAACTCTCCATGGGGAATAAAATATGTTAATGATGACATCATCAGTCACGTGGTTCGGCCGCCATATTTGTCCTAAATGGCCGATAAAAAAGTACATTCCGGCAAGTCCTCGGTCTCTGACCGATTTTTCATTTGTTTGTCTGTCTGTTTGTCTGTCTGTTTGCAGCACTGCGTCTACACCGTTGCACGTAGAATCGCCAAACTTTGCACACATATTGGTCGTGCCCTGGAATAGACTGTGCCCAATTGATGACGTCATCGGTCACGTTGTTCGGCCGCCATCTTGGAAAAACTTTGCACCTCGATATCTCCAAAAGTGCTGAACAGAAAAAATTGAGACATGCCTCATTGTAAAGAACTCCATGGGGAATAAAATATGTTAATGATGACGTCATATGTCACGTGGTCGGCCGCCATCTTGGAAAAACGGCAAAACTTTGCACTACTATCTATCTATAATTCCAGTAATCTCTGTTTGTACGTTTGTTTGTCTGTGACCGCTGTTTCTCGACAACCACGGGTCCGATATACTTTTAACTTGCCAGGTATATTGCTGGGGACCCGAGGATGTGCCTTTTCAAGGTTTCATATTAATCGGACAATTACTTACCTAGCTATGTCCAAAAAACGATTCAACCAATCAGAGAGCAGCGAACTATCGCGTGTGCCGAACGTGGCGGACACACGCTGCCTCGGATGGCACATTTGAGAGCGTATTCATTTATTTCACGTTTGCAAACTATGTTGGCGTTAAACTATGTTTTAAAACTAATAAAAACGAATTTGCGATTCATTCGCTTTCCTGCGCGTTTGTGCACGCGATGGCGATTTCTTTACCAAACTCCGGAAGCCGTTCGCTTTGGACCAAACCATTTCATGTAAATAGAGGGGGGGGATATAATTTTAGATATAGATATAGTACGGGCAATGCCCTAGTATCTCCAAAAGTGCTGAACAGAAAAAATTGAGACATGGCTCATTGTAAAGCACTCTCCATGGGGAATAAAATATGTTAATGATGATGTCATCAGTCACGTGGTCGGCCGCCATCTTGGAAAAACGGCAAAACTTTGCACCACTATATCTCCAAAAGTGCTGAACAGAAAAAATTGAGACATGGCTCATTGTAAAGAACTCCATGGGGAATAAAATATGTTAATGATGACGTCATATGTCACGTGGTCGGCCGCCATCTTGGAAAAACGGCAAAACTTTGCACCACTATATCTCCAAAAGTGCTGAACAGAAAAAATTGAGACATGGCTCATTGGAAAGAACTCTCCATGGGGAATAAAATATGTTAATGATGACGTCATATGTCACGTGGTTCGGCCGCCATCTTGGAAAAAAATTGCACCTCCATATCTCTGAAAGTGCTGAATAGAAAAAATTGAGACATGGCTCATTGAAAAGAACTCTCCATGGGGAATAAAATAAGTTAATGATGACGTCATCTATCACGTGTTTCGGCCGCCATATTTGTCCTAAATGGCCGACAAAAAAGTACATTCCGGCAAGTCCTCGGTCTCTGACCGATTTTTCATTACTTGCCGGAAAAATTTCCGGCAAGTATGTTGATCTGTTCGTTTGTCTGTTTGTCTGTTTGTCTGTTTGTCTGTTTGCAGCACTGCGTCTACACCGTTGCACGGAGAATCGCCAAACTTTGCACACATATTGGTCTTGCCCTGGAATAGACTGTGCCCAATTGATGACGTCATCGGTGACGTGGTTCGGCCGCCATCTTGGAAAAACCGAAAAACTTTGCACCTCTATATCTCCGAAAGTACTGTACAGAAAAAATTGAGACATGGCTCATTGTAAAGAACGCTCCATGGGGAATAAAATATGTTTATGATGACGTCATATGTCACGTGGTCGGCCGCCATCTTGGAAAAACGGCAAAACTTTGCACCGCTATATCTCCAAAAGTGCTGAACAGAAAAAATTGAGACATGGCTCATTGTAAAGAACTCTCCATGGGTAATAAAATATGTTAATGATGACGTCATCAGTCACGTGGTTCGGCCGCCATCTTGGAAAATGGCAAAATTTTGCACCACTATATCTCCAAAAGTGCTGAACAGAAAAAATTGAGCTCATTGTAAAGAACTCTCCATGGGGAATAAAATGTTAGTGATGACGTCATTGGTCACGTGGTTCGGCCGCCATCTTGGAAAAAGTTTGCAACTCTATATCTCCGAAAGTGCTGAACAGAAAAAATTGAGACATGGCTCATTGTAAAGAACTCTCCATGGGGAATAAAATATGTTAATGATGACGTCATCAGTCACGTGGTTCGGCCGCCATCTTGGAAAAACCTAAAAACTTTGCACCTCCATATTTCTGAAAGTACTGAATAGAAAAAATTGAGACATGGCTCATTGTAAAGAACTCTTGATGGGGAATAAAATATGTTAATGATGACGTCATCAGTTACGTAGTTCGGCCGCCATCTTGGAAAAACCGAAAAACCTACCACCTCCATATCTCCCAAAGTGCTGAATAGAAAAAATTGAGATGTGACTCATTGTAAAGAACTCTCCATGGGGAATAAAATATGTTAATGATGACGTCATAGGTAACGTGGTTCGGCCGCCGTCTTGGAAAAACCGAAAAACGTTGCACCTCCATATCTCAAAAAATGCTCAATATAAAAAATTGAGACATGGCTCATTGTTAAGAACTCTCCATGGGGAATAAAATATGTTCATGATGACATCATCGGTCACGTGGTTCGGCCGCCATATTTGTCCTAAATGGCCGATAAAAAAGTAAATTCCGGCAAGTCCTCGGTCTCTGACCGATTTTTCATCTGTTTGTCTGTTTGTCTGTTTGTCTGTTTGTCTGTTTGCAGCACTGCGTCTACACCGTTGCACGGAGAATCGCCAAACTTTGCACACATATTCGTCTTGCCCTGGAATAGACTGTGCCCAATTTATGACGTCATCGGTTACGTGTTTCGGCCGCCATCTTGGAAAAACCGAAAAACTTTGCACCTCCATATCTCCGGAAGTGCTGAATAGAAAAAATTGAGACATGGCTCATTGGAAAGAACTCTCCATGGGGAATAAAACATGTTAATGATGATGTCATCAGTCACGTGGTTCGGCCGCCATCTTGGAAAAAACGAAAAACTTTGCACCTCCATATCTCTGAAAGTGCTGAATAGAAAAAATTGAGACATGGCTCAGTGTCAAGAACTCTCCATGTGGAATAAAATATGTTAATGATGACGTCATCGGTCACGTGGTTCGGCCGCCATCTTGGAAAAACCGAAAACTTTGCACCTCAACATCTCCGAAAGTGCTGAATTGAAAAAATTGAGACATGGCTCATTGTAAAGAACTCTCCATGGGGAATAAAATATGTTAATGATGACGTCATATGTCAGGTGGTCGGCCGCCATCTTGGAAAAACGGCAAAACTTTGCACTACGAAATCTCCAAAAGTGCTGAACAGAAAAAATTGAGACATGGCTCATTGTAAAAAAACTCTCCATGGGGAATAAAATATGTTAATGATGTCATATGTCACGTGGTCGGCCGCCATCTTGGAAAAACGGCAAAAACTTTGCACCACTATATCTCCAAAAGTGCAGAATGGGAAAAATTGAGACATGGCTCATTGTAAAGACCTCTCCATGGGGAATAAAATTTGTTAATGATGACATCATATGTCACGTGGTTCGGCCGCCATCTTGGAAAAACCGAAACCTCCACATCTCCGAAAGTGCTGAATAGAAAAAATTGAGACATGGCTCATTGAAAAGAACTCTCCATTGGGAATAAAATATGTTAATGATGACGTCATCGGTCACGTGGTTCGGCCGCCATATTTGTCCTAAATGGCCGATAAAAAAGTACATTCCGGCAAGTCCTCGGTCTCTGACCGATTTTTCATTACTTGCCGGAAAAATTTTCCGGCAAGTATGTTGATCTGTTCGTTTGTTACTTGCCGGAAAAATTTTCCGGCAAGTATGTTGATCTGTTCGTTTGTTTGTCTGTCTGTCTGTTTGTCTGTCTGTTTGTCTGTCTGTTTGTCTGTTTGCAGCACTGCGTCTACACCGTTGCACGGAGAATCGCCAAACTTTGCACACATAATGGTCTTGCCCTCTAATATACTGTGCCTCAATGATGACGTCATCGGTGACGTGGTTCGGCCGCCATCTTGGAAAAACCGAATAAATTTGCACCTCTATATCTCCGAAAGTACTGAACAGAAAAAATTGAGACATGGCTCATTGTAAAGAACTCTCCATGGGGAATAAAATATGTTAATGATGACGTCATATGTCACGTGGTCGGCCGCCATCTTGGAAAAACGGCAAAAATTTGCACCACTATATCTCCAAAAGTGCTGAACAGAAAAAATTGAGACATGGCTCATTGTAAAGAACTCTCCATGGGGAATAAAATATGTTAACGATGACGTCATATGTCACGTGGTCGGCCGCCATCTTGGAAAAACGGCAAAAATTTGCACCACTATATCTCCAAAAGTGCTGAACAGAAAAAATTGAGACATGGCTCATTGTAAAGAACTCTCCATGGGGAATAAAATATGTTAATGATGACGTCATCAGTCACGTGGTCGGCCGCCATCTTGGAAAAACGGCAAAACTTTGCACCACGATATCTCCAAAAGTGCTGAACAGAAAAAATTGAGACATGGCTCATTGTAAAGAACGCTCCATGGGGAATAAAATATGTTAATGATGACGTCATCAGTCGCGTGGTCGGCCGCCATCTTGGAAAAACCGAAAAACCTAGCACCTCCATATCTCCGAAAGTGCTGAATAGAAAAAATTGAGACATGGCTCATTGTCAAGAACTCTCCATGTGGAATAAAATATGTTAATGATGACGTCATCGGTCACGTGGTGCGGCCGCCATCTTGGAAAAACGGGAAAAAAATCACCTCCATATCTCCGAAAGTGCTGAATAGAAAAAATTGAGACATGGCTCATTGGAAAGAACTCTCCAGGGGGAATAAAATATGTTAATGATGACGTCATCGGTCACGTGGTTCGGCCGCCATCTTGGAAAATCCGAAAAACGTTGCACCTCTATCTCCAAAAGTGCTGAACAGAAAAAATTGAGACATGGCTCATTGTAAAGAACTCTCCATGGGGAATAAAATATGTTAATGATGACGTCATCAGTCACGTGGTCGGCCGCCATCTTGGAAAAACGGCAAAACTTTGCACCACGATATCTCCAAAAGTGCTGAACAGAAAAAATTGAGACATGGCTCATTGTAAAGAACGCTCCATGGGGAATAAAATATGTTAATGATGACGTCATCAGTCGCGTGGTCGGCCGCCATCTTGGAAAAACCGAAAAACGTTGCACCTCTATCTCCAAAAGTGCTGAACAGAAAAAATTGAGACATGGCTCATTGGAAAGAACTCTCCAGGGGGAATAAAATATGTTAATGATGATGTCATCGGTCAGGTGGTTCAGCCGCCATATTTGTCCTAAATGGCCGATAAAAAAGTAAATTCCGGCAAGTCCTCGGTCTCTGACCGATTTTTCATTTGTCTGTCTGTCTGTTTGTCTGTCTGTTTGTCTGTCTGTTTGTCTGTTTGCAGCACTGCGTCTACACCGTTGCACGGAGAATCGCCAAACTTTGCACACATAATGGTCTTGCCCTCTAATATACTGTGCCTCAATGATGACGTCATCAGTGACGTGGTTCGGCCGCCATCTTGGATAAACCGAATAAATTTGCACCTCTATATCTCCGAAAGTACTGAACAGAAAAAATTGAGACATGGCTCATTGTAAAGAACTCTCCATGGGGAATAAAATATGTTAATGATGACGTCATATGTCACGTGGTCGGCCGCCATCTTGGAAAAACGGCAAAAATTTGCACCACTATATCTCCAAAAGTGCTGAACAGAAAAAATTGAGACATGGCTCATTGTAAAGAACTCTCCATGGGGAATAAAATATGTAAATGATGACGTCATCAGTCACGTGGTTCGGTCGCCATCTTGGAAAAACGGCAAAACGTTGCGCCACTATATCTCCAAAAGTGCTGAACATAAAAAATTGAGACATGGCTCATTGTAAAGCACTCTCCATGGGGAATAAAATATGTTAATGATGATGTCATCAGTCACGTGGTCGGCCGCCATCTTGGAAAAACGGCAAAACTTTGCACCACTATATCTCCAAAAGTGCTGAACAGAAAAAATTGAGACATGGCTCATTGTAAAGAACTCCATGGGGAATAAAATATGTTAATGATGACGTCATATGTCACGTGGTCGGCCGCCATCTTGGAAAAACGGCAAAACTTTGCACCACTATATCTCCAAAAGTGCTGAACAGAAAAAATTGAGACATGGCTCATTGGAAAGAACTCTCCATGGGGAATAAAATATGTTAATGATGACGTCATATGTCACGTGGTTCGGCCGCCATCTTGGGAAAAAATTGCACCTCCATATCTCTGAAAGTGCTGAATAGAGAAAATTGAGACATGGCTCATTGAAAAGAACTCTCCATGGGGAATAAAAACACCTTTAGAGGCCATTTTTCCCCGCAAGCGGGGGTTGGCCTTTTTCGGGCACCGTGGTTGTTGTTGTTTTTCGGTCCCCTTTTTGAAGCAATGTTTTACGGCCGAATGCCCTTCCTGCCGCCAACCTTGTTTGTCGCCTTTTACGACAAGCAGGGAATTACCAGTGAACTGGTACTCACCAACAACAAGGGACGTGTGAACAACAAGGAAGGGAACAAGGGAAGTGAACAGTGAACTGGTCCATGGGGAATAAAATAAGTTAATGATGACGTCATCTATCACGTGTTTCGGCCGCCATATTTGTCCTAAATGGCCGATAAAAAAGTACATTCCGGCAAGTCCTCGGTCTCTGACCGATTTTTCATTTGTTTGTCTGTCTGTCTGTTTGTCTGTCTGTTTGTCTGTCTGTTTGTCTGTTTGCAGCACTGCGTCTACACCGTTGCACGGAGAATCGCCAAACTTTGCACACATAATGGTCTTGCCCTCTAATATACTGTGCCTCAATGATGACGTCATCAGTGACGTGGTTCGGCCGCCATCTTGGATAAACCGAATAAATTTGCACCTCTATATCTCCGAAAGTACTGAACAGAAAAAATTGAGACATGGCTCATTGTAAAGAACTCTCCATGGGGAATAAAATATGTTAATGATGACGTCATATGTCACGTGGTCGGCCGCCATCTTGGAAAAACGGCAAAAATTTGCACCACTATATCTCCAAAAGTGCTGAACAGAAAAAATTGAGACATGGCTCATTGTAAAGAACTCTCCATGGGGAATAAAATATGTTAATGATGACGTCATCGTTCACGTGTTTCGGCCGCCATATTTGTCCTAAATGGCCGATAAAAAGTAAATTCCGGCAAGTCCTCGGTCTCTGACCGATTTTTCATCTGTCTGTTTGTCTGTCTGTTTGTCTGTCTGTTTGCAGCACTGCGTCTACACCGTTGCACGTAGAATCGCCAAACTTTGCACACATATTGGTCTTGCCCTGGAATAGACTGTGCCCAATTGATGACGTCATCGGTGACGTGGTTCGGCCGCCATCTTGGAAAAACCGAAAAACCTTGCACTTCTGTATCTCCGAAAGTACTGAACAGAAAAAATTGAGACATGGCTCATTGTAAAGAACTCTCCATGGCGAATAAAATATGTTAATGATGACATCATCAGTCACGTGGTCGGCCGCCATCTTGGAAAAACGGCAAAACTTTGCACCACGATATCTCCAAAAGTGCTGAACAGAAAAAATTGAGCTCATTGTAAAGAACTCTCCATGGGGAATAAAATGTTAGTGATGACGTCATTGGTCACGTGGTTCGGCCGCCATCTTGGAAAAAGTTTGCAACTCTATATCTCCGAAAGTGCTGAACAGAAAAAATTGAGACATGGCTCATTGTAAAGAACTCTCCATGGGGAATAAAATATGTTAATGATGACGTCATCAGTCACGTGGTTCGGTCGCCATCTTGGAAAAACGGCAAAACGTTGCGCCACTATATCTCCAAAAGTGCTGAACAGAAAAAATTGAGACATGGCTCATTGGAAAGAACTCTCCATGGGGAATAAAATATGTAAATGATGACGTCATCAGTCACGTGGTTCGGTTGCCATCTTGGAAAAACGGCAAAACGTTGCGCCACTATATCTCCAAAAGTGCTGAACAGAAAAAATTGAGACATGGCTCATTGGAAAGAACTCTCCATGGGGAATAAAATATGTTAATGATGACGTCATATGTCACGTGGTCGGCCGCCATCTTGGAAAAACCGGAAAACGTTACACCTCCATATCTCCGAAAGACCTGAATAGAAAAACTTGGGACGTGGCTCAATGTAAAGAACTCTCCATGGGGAATAAAATATGTTACTGATGACGTCATCAGTCACGTGGTTCGGCCGCCATCTTGGAAAAACCGAAAAACTTAGCACCTCCATATCTCCAAAAGTGCTGAACAGACAAAAATTGAGACATGGCTCATTGTAAAGAAATCTCCATGGGGAATAAAATATGTTAATGATGACCTCATCGGTCACGTGGTTCGGCCGCCATATTTGTCCTAAATGGCCGATAAAAAGTAAATTCCGGCAAGTCCTCGGTCTCTGACCGATTTTTCATCTGTCTGTTTGTCTGTTTGCAGCACTGCGTCTACACCGTTGCACGGAGAATCGCCAAACTTTGCACACATAATGGTCTTGCCCTCTAATATACTGTGCCTCAATGATGACGTCATCGGTGACGTGGTTCGGCCGCCATCTTGGAAAAACCGAATAAATTTGCACCTCTATATCTCCGAAAGTACTGAACAGAAAAAATTGATACATGGCTCATTGTAAAGAACTCTCCATGGGGAATAAAATATGTTAATGATGACGTCATATGTCACGTGGTCGGCCGCCATCTTGGAAAAACGGCAAAAATTTGCACCACTATATCTCCAAAAGTGCTGAACAGAAAAAATTGAGACATGGCTCATTGTAAAGAACTCTCCATGGGGAATAAAATATGTTAATGATGACGTCATCAGTCACGTGGTCGGCCGCCATCTTGGAAAAACCGAAAAACTTAGCACCTCCATATCTCCGAAAGTGCTGAATAGAAAAAATTGAGACATGGCTCATTGTAAAGAACTCTCCATGGGGAACAAAATATGTTAATGATGATGTCATCGGTCACGTGGTTCGGCCGCCATCTTGGAAAAACCGAAAAACTCTGCACCTCCACATCTCCAAAAGTCCTGAATAGAAAAAATTGAGGTATGGCTCATTGTAAAGAACTCTCCATGGGGAATAAAATATGTTAATGATGACGTCATCGGTCACGTGGTTCGGCCGCCCTATTTGTCCTAAATGGCCGATAAAAAAGTACATTCCGGCAAGTCCTCGGTCTCTGACCGATTTTTCATTTGTCTGTTTGTCTGTTTGTCTGTTTGTCTGTTTGTCTGTTTGCAGCACTACGTCTACACCGTTGCACGTAGAATCACCAAACTTTGCACACGTATTTGTCTTGCCCTCTAATATACTGTGCCCAAAGGATGACGTCATCGGTCACATGGTTCGGCCGCCATCTTGGAAAAACCGAAAAATTTTGCACCTCCATATCTCCAAAAGTCCTGAACAGAAAAAATTGAGACATGGCTCATTGTAAAGAACTCTCCATGGGGAATAAAATATGTTAATGATGACGTCATCAGTCACGTGGTCGGCCGCCATCTTGGAAAAACGGCAAAACTTTGCACCACGATATCTCCAAAAGTGCTGAACAGAAAAAATTGAGATATGGCTCATTGTAAAGAACGCTCCATGGGGAATAAAATATGTTAATGATGACGTCATATGTCACGTGGTCGGCCGCCATCTTGGAAAAACGGCAAAACTTTGCACCTCTATATCTCCAAAAGTGCTGAACAGAAAAAATTGAGACATGGCTCATTGTAAAGAACGCTCCATGGGGAATAAAATATGTTAATGATGACGTCATATGTCACGTGGTCGGCCGCCATCTTGGAAAAACGGCAAAACTTTGCACCACTATATCTCCAAAAGTGCTGAACAGAAAAAATTGAGACATTGCTCATTGTAAAGAACTCTCCATGGGGAATAAAATATGTTAATGATGACGTCATCGGTGACGTGGTTCGGCCGCCATCTTGGAAAAACCGAAAAACTTTGCACTTCTATATCTCCGAAAGTACTGAACAGAAAAAATTGAGACATGGCTCATTGTAAAGAACTCTCCATGGGGAATAAAATATGTTAATGATGACATCATCAGTCACGTGGTCGGCCGCCATCTTGGAAAAACGGCAAAACTTTGCACCACTATATCTCCAAAAGTGCTGAACAGAAAAAATTGAGACATGCCTCATTGTAAAGAACTCTCCATGGGGAATAAAATATGTTAATGATGACGTCATCGGTCACGTGGTTCGGCCGCCATCTTGGAAAAACTTTGCACCTCGATATCTCCGGAAGTGCTGAATAGAAAAAATTGAGACATGGCTCATTGGAAAGAACTCTCCATGGGGAATAAAATATGTTAATGATGACGTCATTGGTCACGTGTTTCGGCCGCCATCTTGGAAAAACCGAAAAACGTTGCACCTCCATATCTCCGGAAGTGCTGAATAGAAAAAATTGAGACATGGCACATTGGAAAGAACTCTCCATGGGGAATAAAATATGTTAATGATGACGTCATCAGTCACGTGCTTCGGCCGCCATTTTGGAAAAACGGCAAAACGTTGCACCACCATATCTCCAAAAGTGCTGAATAGAAAAAATTGAGACATGGCTCATTATGAAGAACTCTCCATGGGGAATAAAATATGTTAATGATGACGTCATCAGTCACGTGGTCGGCCGCCATCTTGGAAAAACCGAAAAACTCTGCACCTCCACGTCTCCAAAAGTCATGAATAGAAAAAATTGAGGTATGGCTCATTGTAAAGAACTCTCTATGGGGAATAAAATATGTTAATGATGACGTCATCGGTCACGTGGTTCGGCCGCCATATTTGTCCTAAATGGCCGATAAAAAAGTACATTCCGGCAAGTCCTCGGTCTCTGACCGATTTTTACTTGCCGGAAAAATTTTCCGGCAAGTATGTTGATCTGTTCGTTTGTTTGTCTGTCTGTCTGTTTGTCTGTCTGTTTGTCTGTCTGTTTGTCTGTTTGCAGCACTGCGTCTACACCGTTGCACGGAGAATCGCCAAACTTTGCACACATAATGGTCTTGCCCTCTAATATACTGTGCCTCAATGATGACGTCATCAGTGACGTGGTTCGGCCGCCATCTTGGATAAACCGAATAAATTTGCACCTCTATATCTCCGAAAGTACTGAACAGAAAAAATTGAGACATGGCTCATTGTAAAGAACTCTCCATGGGGAATAAAATATGTTAATGATGACGTCATATGTCACGTGGTCGGCCGCCATCTTGGAAAAACGGCAAAAATTTGCACCACTATATCTCCAAAAGTGCTGAACAGAAAAAATTGAGACATGGCTCATTGTAAAGAACTCTCCATGGGGAATAAAATATGTAAATGATGACGTCATCAGTCACGTGGTTCGGTCGCCATCTTGGAAAAACGGCAAATCGTTGCGCCACTATATCTCCAAAAGTGCTGAACAGAAAAAATTGAGACATGGCTCATTGGAAAGAACTCTCCATGGGGAATAAAATATGTTAATGATGACGTCATATGTCACGTGGTCGGCCGCCATCTTGGAAAAACGGCAAAACTTTGCACCACTATATCTCCAAAAGTGCTGAACAGAATAATTGAGACATGGCTCATTGTAAAGAACTCTCCATGGGGAATAAAATATGTTAATGATGACGTCATCAGTCACGTGGTCGGCCGCCATCTTGGAAAAACGGCAAAACTTTGCACCACAAAATCTCCAAAAGTGCTGAACAGAAAAAATTGAGACATGGCTCATTGTAAAGAACTCTCCATGGGGAATAAAATATGTTAATGATGACGCCATCGGACACGTGGTTCGGCCGCCATCTTGGAAAAATGGGAAAACTCTGCACCTCAACATCTCCGAAAGTGCTGAAATGAAAAAATTGAGACATGGCTCATTGTAAAGAACTCTCCATGGGGAATAAAATATGTTAATGATGACGTCATATGTCACGTGGTCGGCCGCCATCTTGGAAAAACGGCAAAACTTTGTTCCACTGTATCTCCAAAAGTGCTGAACAGATAAAATTGAGACATGGCTCATTGTAAAGAACTCTCCATGGGGAATAAAATATGTTAATGATGATGTCATAGGTTCCTCCATTATGACGTCATAATTCGCCAAGTACAAAACTTCATCCGATCAAGATGAAATTTCTTGAGCATCATCAAGGAATAAATTAGTTTAGAAAACAAGTAATGATGACTTCATCGGTCACGTGGTTTGGCCGCCATCTTGGAAAAACCGAAAAATTTTGCACCTCTATATCTCCGAAAGTACTGAACAGAAAAAATTGAGACATGGCTCATTGTAAAGAACTCTCCATGGGGAATAAAATATGTTAATGATGACGTCATCGGTCACGTGGTTCGGCCGCCATCTTGGAAAAAACGAAAATTTTTGCACCTCCATATCTCAAAGTCAAAGTCCTGAACAGAAAAAATTGAGACATGGCTCATTGTAAAGAACTCTCCATGGGGAATAAAATATGTTAATGATGACGTCATCAGTCACGTGGTTCGGCCGCCATCTTGGAAAAACCGAAAATTTTTGCACCTCCATATCTCCGAAAGTCCTGAACAGAAAAAATTGAGACATGGCTCATTGTAAAGAACTCTCCATGGGGAATAAAATATGTTAATGATGACGTCATCAGTCACGTGGTCGGCCGCCATCTTGGAAAAACGGCAAAACTTTGCACCACGATATCTCCAAAAGTCTTGAACAGAAAAAATTGAGACATGGCTCATTGTTAAGAACGCTCCATGGGGAATAAAATATGTTAATGATGACGTCATATGTCACGTGGTCGGCCGCCATCTTGGAAAAACGGCAAAACTTTGCACCACTATATCTCCAAAAGTGCTGAACAGAAAAAATTGAGACATTGCTCATTGTAAAGAACTCTCCATGGGGAATAAAATATGATAATGATGACGTCATATGTCACGTGGTTCGGCCGCCATCTTGGAAAAAACGAAAAATTTTGCACCTCCATTTCTCTGAAAGTGCTGAATAGAAAAAATTGAGACATGGCTCATTGTAAAGTACTCTCCATGGGGAATAAAATATGTTAATGATGATGCCATCGGTCACGTGGTTCGGCCGCCATCTTGGAAAAACGGGAAAACTTTGCACCACTATATCTCCAAAAGTGCAGAATGGAAAAAATTGAGACATGGCTCATTGTAAAGAACTCTCCATGGGGAATAAAATATGTTAATGATGACGTCATCGGTCACGTGGTTCGGCCACCATATTTGTCCTAAATGGCCGATAAAAAAGTACATTCCGGCAAGTCCTCGGTCTCTGACCGATTTTTCATCTGTTTGTCTGTCTGTTTGCAGCACTGCGTCTGCACCGTTGCACGTAGAATCGCCAAACTTTGCACACATATTGGTCTTGCCCTGGAATAGACTGTGCCCAATTGATGACGTCATCGGTGACGTGGTTCGGCCGCCATCTTGGAAAAACCGAAAAACTTTGCACCTCTATATCTCCGAAAGTACTGAACAGAAAAAATTGAGACATGGCTCATTGTAAAGAACTCTCCATGGGGAATAAAATATGTAAATGATGACGTCATCAGACGCGTGGTTCGGTCGCCATCTTGGAAAAACGGCAAAACGTTGCACCACTATATCTCCAAAAGTGCTGAACAGAAAAAATTGAGACATGGCTCATTGTAAAGAACTCTCCATGGGGAATAAAATATGTTAATGATGACGTCATATGTCACGTGGTCGGCCGCCATCTTGGAAAAACGGCAAAACTTTGCACCACTATATCTCCAAAAGTGCTGAACAGAAAAAATTGAGACATGGCTCATTGTAAAGAACTCACCATGGGGATTTACAATATGTTATTGATGACGTCATCAGTCACGTGGTCGGCCGCCATCTTGGAAAAACGGCAAAACATTGCACCACTATATCTCCAAAAGTGCTGAACAGAAAAAAATTGAGACATGGCTCATTGTAAAGAACTCTCCATGGGGAATAAAATATGTTAATGATGATGCCATCGGTCACGTGGTTCGGCCGCCATCTTGGAAAAACGGCAAAAACTTTGCACCACTATATCTCCAAAAGTGCAGAATGGAAACAATTGAGACATGGCTCATTGTGAAGAACTCTCCATGGGGAATAAAATATGTTAATGATGACGTCATCAGTCATGTGGTTCGGCCGCCATCTTGGAAAAACCGAAAAACTTTACACCTCCATATCTCCGAAAGTGCTGAACAGAAAAAATTGAGACATGGCTCATTGTAAATAACTCTCCATGGGGAATAAAATATGTTACTGATGACGTCATCAGTCACGTGGTTCGGCCGCCATCTTGGAAAAACCGAAAAACTTTGCACCTCCATATCTCCGAAAGTGCTGAATAGAAAAAATTGAGACATGGCTCATTGTAAAAAACTCTCCATGGGGAATAAAATATGTTAATGATGATATCATCGGTCACATGGTTCGGCCGCCATATTTGTCCTAAATGGCCGATAAAAAAGTACATTCCGGCAAGTCCTCGGTCTCTGACCGATTTTTCATTACTTGCCGGAAAAGATTCCGGCAAGTATGTTGATCTGTTCGTTTGTTACTTGCCGGAAAAGATTCCGGCAAGTATGTTGATCTGTTCGTTTGTTTGTCTGTCTGTCTGTTTGTTACTTGCCGGAAAAATTTTCCGGCAAGTATGTTGATCTGTTCGTTTGTTTGTCTGTTTGTCTGTTTGTCTGTTTGTCTGTCTGTTTGTCTGTCTGTTTGCAGCACTGCGTCTACACCGTTGCACGGAGAATCGCCAAACTTTGCACACATATTGGTCTTGCCCTGGAATAGACTGTGCCCAATTGATGACGTCATCGGTGACGTGGTTCGGCCGCCATCTTGGAAAAACCGAAAAACTTTGCACTTCTATATCTCCGAAAGTACTGAACAGAAAAAATTGAGACATGGCTCATTGTAAAGAACTCTAGATGGGGAATAAAATATGTTAATGATGACGTCATTGGTCACGTGGTTCGGCCGCCATCTTGGAAAAACCGCAAAACTTTCTATATGTAGAATCTTTCTATACGTAGAATAGCCAAACTTTGCACACTTATTTGGCTTGCCCTCTAATATACTGTGCCCAAATGATGACGTCATCGGTCACGTGGTTCGGCCGCCATCTTTGAAAAAATTTGCACCTCCATATCTCCGAAAGTGCTGAATAGAAAAAATTGAGACATGGCTCATTGTAAAGAACTGTCCATGGGGAATAAAATATGTTAATGATGACGTCATCAGTCACGTGGTTCGGCGGCCATCTTGGAAAAACCGAAAAAAAATTGCACCTCTATATCTCCGAAAGTACTGAACAGAAAAAATTGCTACATGGCTCATTGTAAAGAACTCTCCATGGGGAATAAAATAAGTAAATGATGACGTCATCAGTCACGTGGTTCGGTCGCCATCTTGGAAAAACGGCAAAACGTTGCGCCACTATATCTCCAAAAGTGCTGAACAGAAAAAATTGAGACATGGCTCATTGTAAAGAACTCTCCATGGGGAATAAAATATGTTAATGATGACATCATCAGTCACGTGGTCGGCCGCCATCTTGGAAAAACGGCAAAACTTTGCACCACGAAATCTCCAAAAGTGCTGAACAGAAAAAATTGAGACATGGCTCATTGTAAAGAACTCTCCATGCAGAATAAAATAGGTTAATGATGACGTCATATGTCACGTGGTCGGCCGCCATCTTGGAAAAACGGCAAAACTTTGCACCTCCATATCTCTGAAAGTACTGAATAGAAAAAATTGAGACACGGCTCATTGTAATGAACTCTCCATGGGGAATAAAATATGTTAATGATGACGTCACCGGTCACGTGGTGGGCTGCCATCTTGGAAAAACGGCAAAACTTTGCACCACGAAATCTCCAAAAGTGCTGAACAGAAAAAATTGAGACATGGCTCATTGTAAAGAACTCCCCATGGGGAATAAAATATGTTAATGATGACGTCATATGTCACGTGGTCGGCCGCCATCTTGGAAAAACGGCAAAACTTTGCACCTCCATATCTCTGAAAGTACTGAATAGAAAAAATTGAGACATGGCTCATTGTAAAGAACTCTCCATGTGGAATAAAAAATGTTAATGATGACGTCATCGGTCACGTGGTTCGGCCGCCATCTTGGAAAAGCTTTGCACCTCTATATCTCCGAAAGTGCTGAACAGAAAAAATTGAGACATGGCTCATTGGAAAGAAATGTCCATGGGGCATAAAATATGTTAATGATGACGTCATAGGTCACGTGGTTCGGCCGCCATCTTGGTAAAACCGAAAAACTTTACACCTCCATATCTCCGAAAGTGCTGAACAGAAAAAATTGAGACATGGCTCATTGTAAATATCTCTCCATGGGGAATAAAATATGTTACTGATGACGTCATCAGTCACGTGGTTCGGCCGCCATCTTGGAAAAACCGAAAAACTTTGCACCTCCATATCTCCGAAAGTGCTGAATAGAAAAAATTGAGACATGGCTCATTGTAAAGAACTCTCCATGGGGAATAAAATATGTTAATGATGATATCATCGGTCACGTGGTTCGGCCGCCATCTTGGAAAAACCGAAAAACTTAGCACCTCTATGTGTCCAAAAGTGCTGAATAGAAAAAATTGAGACATGGCTCATTGTAAAGAATCCTCCATGGGGAATAAAATATGTTAATGATGACGTCATCGGTCACGTGGTTCAGCCGCCATCTTGGAAAAACCGAAAAACTCTGCACCTCCACATCTCCAAAAGTCCTGAATAGAAAAAATTGAGGCATGGCTCATTGTAAAGAACTCTCCATGTGGAATAAAAAATGTTAATGATGACGTCATCGGTCACGTGGTTCGGCCGCCATCTTGGAAAAGCTTTGCACCTCTATATCTCCGAAAGTGCTGAACAGAAAAAATTGAGACATGGCTCATTGGAAAGAAATGTCCATGGGAAATAAAATATGTTAATGATGACGTCATAGGTCACGTGGTTCGGCCGCCATCTTGGAAAAGCTTTGCACCTCTATATCTCCGAAAGTGCTGAACAGAAAAAATTGAGACATGGCTCATTGGAAAGAAATGTCCATGGGGAATAAAATATGTTAATGATGACGTCAGATGTCACGTGGTTCGGCCGCCATCTTGAAAAAACGGCAAAACTTTGCACCTCTATATCTCCAAAAGTGCTGAGCAGAAAAAATTGAGACATGGCTCATTGTAAAGAACTCTCCATGGGGAATAAAATATGTTAATGATGACATCATCTATCACGTGGTTCAGCCGCCATATTTGTTCTAAATGGCCTATAAAAAAGTACACTCCGGCAAGTCCTCGGTCTCTGACCGATTTTTCATCTGTCTGTCTGTTTGTCTGTCTGTCTGTTTGCAGCACTGCGTCTACACTGTTGCATGTAGAATCGCCAAACTTTGCACACATATTGGTCTTGCCCTGGAATAGACTGTGCCCAATTGATGACGTCATCGGTGACGTGGTTCGGCCGCCATCTTGGAAAAACCGAAAAACCTTGCACTTCTATATCTCCGAAAGTACTGAACAGAAAAAATTGAGACATGGCTCATTGTAAAGAACTCTCCATGGGGAATAAAATATGTTAATGATGACATCATCAGTCACGTGGTCGGCCGCCATCTTGGAAAAACGGCAAAACTTTGCACCACAAAATCTCCAAAAGTGCTGAACAGAAAAAATTGAGACATGGCTCATTGTAAAGAACTCTCGATGGGGAATAAAACATGTTAATGATGACGTCATATGTCACGTGGTCGGCCGCCATGTTGGAAAAACTTTGCACCTCGATATCTCCGGAAGTGCTGAATAGAAAAAATTGAGACATGGCTCATTGGAAAGAACTCTCCATGGGGAATAAAATATGTTAATGATGACGTCATCGGTCACGTGTTTCGGCCGCCATCTTGGAAAAACCGAAAACCTTTGCACCTCCATATCTCCGGAAGTGCTGAATAGAAAAAATTGAGACATGGCACATTGGAAAGAACACTCCATGGGGAATAAAATATGTTAATGATGACGTCATCAGTCACGTGCTTCGGCCGCCATTTTGGAAAATCCGAAAAAGTTAGCACCTCTATCTCCGAAAGTGCTGAATAGAAAAAATTGAGACATGGCTCATTGTAAAGAACTCTCCATGGGGAATAAAATGTTATTGATGACGTCATCATTCACGTGTTTCGGCCGCCATATTTGTCCAAAATGGCCGATAAAAAAGTACATTCCGGCAAGTCCTCGCTCTCTGACCGATTTTTCATCTGTCTGTCTGCCTGTTTGCAGCACTGCGTCTACACCGTTGCACGTAGAATCGCCATACTTTGCAAACATATTGGTCTTGCCCTGGAATAGACTGTGCCCAATTGATGACGTCATCGGTGACGTGGTTCGGCCGCCATCTTGGAAAAACCGAAAAACTTTGCACCTCTATATCTCCGAAAGTACTGAACAGAAAAAATTGAGACATGGCTCATTGTAAAGAACTCTCCATGGGGAATAAAATATGTAAATGATGACGTCATCAGTCACGTGGTTCGGTCGCCATCTTGGAAAAACGGGAAAACGTTGTGCCACTATATCTCCAAAAGTGCTGAACAGAAAAAATTGAGACTTGGCTCATTGTAAAGAACTCTCTATGGGGAATAAAATATGTTAATGATGACGTCATCAGTCACGTGGTCGGCCGCCATCTTGGAAAAACCGAAAAACCTAGCACCTCCATATCTCCGAAAGTGCTGAATAGAAAAAATTGAGACATGTCTCATTGTAAAGAACTCTCCATGGGGAATAAAATATGTTAATGATGATGTCATCGGTGACGTGGTTCGGCCGCCATCTTGGAAAAACCGAAAAACTCTGCACCTCCACATCTCCAAAAGTCCTGAATAGAAAAAATTGAGACATGGCTCATTGTAAAGAACTCTCCATGGGGAATAAAATATGTTAATGACGTCATCGGTCACGTGGTTCGGCCGCCATATTTGTCCTAAATGGCCGATAAAAAAGTACATTCCGGCAAGTCCTCGGTCTCTGACCGATTTTTCATTTGTTACTTGCCGGAAAAATTTTCCGGCAAGTATGTTGATCTGTTCGTTTGTTACTTGCCGGAAAAATTTTCCGACAAGTATGTTGATCTGTTCGTTTGTTTGTTAGTTGCCGGAAAATTTTTTCCGGCAAGTATGTTGATCTGTTCGTTTGTTACTTGCCGGAAAATTTTTTCCGGCAAGTATGTTGATCTGTTCGTTTGTCTGTTTGTTACTTGCCGGAAAATTTTTCCGGCAAGTATGTTGATCTGTTCGTTTGTTTGTCTGTCTGTTTGTCTGTCTGTTTGTCTGTCTGTTTGTCTGTTTGCAGCACTGCGTCTACACTGTTGCACGTAGAATCGCCAAACTTTGCACACATATTGGTCTTGCCCTGGAATAGACTGTGCCCAATTGATGACGTCATCGGTGACGTGGTTCGGCCGCCATCTTGGAAAAACCGAAAAACTTTGCACCTCTATATCTCCGAAAGTACTGAACAGAAAAAATTGAGACATGGCTCATTGTAAAGAACTCTCCATGGGGAATAAAATATGGAAATGATGACGTCATCAGTCACGTGGTTCGGTCGCCATCTTGGAAAAACGGCAAAACGTTGCGCCACTATATCTCCAAAAGTGCTGAACAGAAAAAATTGAGACATGGCTCATTGTAAAGAACTCTCCATGGGGAATAAAATATGTTAATGATGACGTCATATGTCACGTGGTCGGCCGCCATTTTGGAAAAACGGCAAAACTTTGCACCACTATATCTCCAAAAGTGCTGAACAGAAAAAATTGAGACATGGCTCATTGTAAAGAACTCTCCATGGGGAATAAAATATGTTAATGATGACGTCATCAGTCACGTGGTCGGCCGCCATCTTGGAAAAACGGCAAAACTTTGCACCACGAAATCTCCAAAAGTGCTGAACAGAAAAAATTGAGACATGGCTCATTGTAAAGAACTCTCCATGGGGAATAAAATATGTTAATGATGATGTCATATGTCACGTGGTCGGCCGCCATCTTGGAAAAACGGCAAAACCTTGCACCACTATATCTCCAAAAGTGCTGAACAGAAAAAATTGAGACATGGCTCATTGTAAAGAACTCTCCATGGGGAATAAAATATGTTAATGATGATATCATCGGTCACGTGGTTCGGCCGCCATATTTGTTCTAAATGGCCGATAAAAAGTACATTCCGGCAAGTCCTCGGTCTCTGACCGATTTTTCATTACTTGCCGGAAAAATTTTCCGGCAAGTATGTTGATCTGTTCGTTTGTTTGTCTGTCTGTCTGTTTGTCTGTCTGTTTGTCTGTCTGTTTGTCTGTTTGCAGCACTGCGTCTACACCGTTGCACGGAGAATCGCCAAACTTTGCACACATAATGGTCTTGCCCTCTAATATACTGTGCCTCAATGATGACGTCATCAGTGACGTGGTTCGGCCGCCATCTTGGATAAACCGAATAAATTTGCACCTCTATATCTCCGAAAGTACTGAACAGAAAAAATTGAGACATGGCTCATTGTAAAGAACTCTCCATGGGGAATAAAATATGTTAATGATGACGTCATATGTCACGTGGTCGGCCGCCATCTTGGAAAAACGGCAAAAATTTGCACCACTATATCTCCAAAAGTGCTGAACAGAAAAAATTGAGACATGGCTCATTGTAAAGAACTCTCCATGGGGAATAAAATATGTAAATGATGACGTCATCAGTCACGTGGTTCGGTCGCCATCTTGGAAAAACGGCAAATCGTTGCGCCACTATATCTCCAAAAGTGCTGAACAGAAAAAATTGAGACATGGCTCATTGGAAAGAACTCTCCATGGGGAATAAAATATGTTAATGATGACGTCATATGTCACGTGGTCGGCCGCCATCTTGGAAAAACGGCAAAACTTTGCACCACTATATCTCCAAAAGTGCTGAACAGAATAATTGAGACATGGCTCATTGTAAAGAACTCTCCATGGGGAATAAAATATGTTAATGATGACGTCATCAGTCACGTGGTCGGCCGCCATCTTGGAAAAACCGAAAAACTTTGCACTTCTATATCTCCGAAAGTACTGAACAGAAAAAATTGATACATGGCTCATTGTAAAGAACTCTCCATGGGGAATAAAATATGTTAATGATGACATCATCAGTCACGTGGTCGGCCGCCATCTTGGAAAAACGGCAAAATTTGCACCACGAAATCTCCCAAAGTGCTGAACAGAAAAAATTGAGACATGGCTCATTGTAAAGAACTCTCCATGGGGAATAAAATATGTTAATGATGACGTCATATGTCACGTGGTCGGCCGCCATCTTGGAAAAACGGGAAAACTTTGAACCACTATATCTCCAAAAGTGCAGAATGGAAAAAATTGAGAGATGGCTCATTGTAAAGAACTCTCCATGGGGAATAAAATATGTTAATGATGACGTCATGTATCACGTAGTTCGGCCGCCATATTTGTTCTAAATGGCCGATAAAAAAGTACATTCCGGCAAGTCCTCGGTCTCTGACCGATTTTTCATCTGTCTGTCTGTTTGTCTGTCTGTTTGTCTGTTTGCAGCACTGCGTCTACACCGTTGCACGGAGAATCGCCAAACTTTGCACACATAATGGTCTTGCCCTCTAATATCCTGTGCCTCAATGATGACGTCATCGGTGACGTGGTTCGGCCGCCATCTTGGAAAAACCGAATAAATTTGCACCTCTATATCTCCGAAAGTACTGAACAGAAAAAATTGAGACATGGCTCATTGTAAAGAACTCTCCATGGGGAATAAAATATGTTAATGATGACATCATATGTCACGTGGTCGGCCGCCATCTTGGAAAAACGGCAAAAATTTGCACCACTATATCTCCAAAAGTGCTGAACAGAAAAAATTGAGACATGGCTCATTGTAAAGAACTCTCCATGGGGAATAAAATATGTTAATGATGACGTCATCAGTCACGTGGTCGGCCGCCATCTTGGAAAAACCGAAAAACTTAGCACCTCCATATCTCCGAAAGTGCTGAATAGAAAAAATTGAGACATGGCTCATTGTAAAGAACTCTCCATGGGGAACAAAATATGTTAATGATGATGTCATCGGTCACGTGGTTCGGCCGCCATCTTGGAAAAACCGAAAAACTCTGCACCTCCACATCTCCAAAAGTCCTGAATAGAAAAAATTGAGGTATGGCTCATTGTAAAGAACTCTCCATGGGGAATAAAATATGTTAATGATGACGTCATCGGTCACGTGGTTCGGCCGCCCTATTTGTCCTAAATGGCCGATAAAAAAGTACATTCCGGCAAGTCCTCGGTCTCTGACCGATTTTTCATTTGTCTGTCTGTCTGTTTGTCTGTCTGTTTGTCTGTTTGCAGCACTGCGTCTACACAGTTGCACGGAGAATCGCCAAACTTTGCACACATAATGGTCTTGCCCTCTAATATACTGTGCCTCAATGATGACGTCATCGGTGACGTGGTTCGGCCGCCATCTTGGAAAAACCGAATAAATTTGCACCTCTATATCTCCGAAAGTACTGAACAGAAAAAATTGAGACATGGCTCATTGTAAAGAACTCTCCATGGGGAATAAAATATGTTAATGATGACGTCATATGTCACGTGGTCGGCCGCCATCTTGGAAAAACGGCAAAAATTTGCACCACTATATCTCCAAAAGTGCTGAACAGAAAAAATTGAGACATGGCTCATTGTAAAGAACTCTCCATGGGGAATAAAATATGTTAATGATGATGCCATCGGTCACGTGGTTCGGCCGCCATCTTGGAAAAACGGCAAAAACTTTGCACCACTATATCTCCAAAAGTGCAGAATGGAAACAATTGAGACATGGCTCATTGTGAAGAACTCTCCATGGGGAATAAAATATGTTAATGATGACGTCATCAGTCATGTGGTTCGGCCGCCATCTTGGAAAAACCGAAAAACTTTACACCTCCATATCTCCGAAAGTGCTGAACAGAAAAAATTGAGACATGGCTCATTGTAAATAACTCTCCATGGGGAATAAAATATGTTACTGATGACGTCATCAGTCACGTGGTTCGGCCGCCATCTTGGAAAAACCGAAAAACTTTGCACCTCCATATCTCCGAAAGTGCTGAATAGAAAAAATTGAGACATGGCTCATTGTAAAAAACTCTCCATGGGGAATAAAATATGTTAATGATGATATCATCGGTCACATGGTTCGGCCGCCATATTTGTCCTAAATGGCCGATAAAAAAGTACATTCCGGCAAGTCCTCGGTCTCTGACCGATTTTTCATTACTTGCCGGAAAAGATTCCGGCAAGTATGTTGATCTGTTCGTTTGTTACTTGCCGGAAAAGATTCCGGCAAGTATGTTGATCTGTTCGTTTGTTTGTCTGTCTGTCTGTTTGTTACTTGCCGGAAAAATTTTCCGGCAAGTATGTTGATCTGTTCGTTTGTTTGTCTGTTTGTCTGTTTGTCTGTTTGTCTGTCTGTTTGTCTGTCTGTTTGCAGCACTGCGTCTACACCGTTGCACGGAGAATCGCCAAACTTTGCACACATATTGGTCTTGCCCTGGAATAGACTGTGCCCAATTGATGACGTCATCGGTGACGTGGTTCGGCCGCCATCTTGGAAAAACCGAAAAACTTTGCACTTCTATATCTCCGAAAGTACTGAACAGAAAAAATTGAGACATGGCTCATTGTAAAGAACTCTAGATGGGGAATAAAATATGTTAATGATGACGTCATTGGTCACGTGGTTCGGCCGCCATCTTGGAAAAACCGCAAAACTTTCTATATGTAGAATCTTTCTATACGTAGAATAGCCAAACTTTGCACACTTATTTGGCTTGCCCTCTAATATACTGTGCCCAAATGATGACGTCATCGGTCACGTGGTTCGGCCGCCATCTTTGAAAAAATTTGCACCTCCATATCTCCGAAAGTGCTGAATAGAAAAAATTGAGACATGGCTCATTGTAAAGAACTGTCCATGGGGAATAAAATATGTTAATGATGACGTCATCAGTCACGTGGTTCGGCGGCCATCTTGGAAAAACCGAAAAAAAATTGCACCTCTATATCTCCGAAAGTACTGAACAGAAAAAATTGCTACATGGCTCATTGTAAAGAACTCTCCATGGGGAATAAAATAAGTAAATGATGACGTCATCAGTCACGTGGTTCGGTCGCCATCTTGGAAAAACGGCAAAACGTTGCGCCACTATATCTCCAAAAGTGCTGAACAGAAAAAATTGAGACATGGCTCATTGTAAAGAACTCTCCATGGGGAATAAAATATGTTAATGATGACATCATCAGTCACGTGGTCGGCCGCCATCTTGGAAAAACGGCAAAACTTTGCACCACGAAATCTCCAAAAGTGCTGAACAGAAAAAATTGAGACATGGCTCATTGTAAAGAACTCTCCATGCAGAATAAAATAGGTTAATGATGACGTCATATGTCACGTGGTCGGCCGCCATCTTGGAAAAACGGCAAAACTTTGCACCTCCATATCTCTGAAAGTACTGAATAGAAAAAATTGAGACACGGCTCATTGTAATGAACTCTCCATGGGGAATAAAATATGTTAATGATGACGTCACCGGTCACGTGGTGGGCTGCCATCTTGGAAAAACGGCAAAACTTTGCACCACGAAATCTCCAAAAGTGCTGAACAGAAAAAATTGAGACATGGCTCATTGTAAAGAACTCCCCATGGGGAATAAAATATGTTAATGATGACGTCATATGTCACGTGGTCGGCCGCCATCTTGGAAAAACGGCAAAACTTTGCACCTCCATATCTCTGAAAGTACTGAATAGAAAAAATTGAGACATGGCTCATTGTAAAGAACTCTCCATGTGGAATAAAAAATGTTAATGATGACGTCATCGGTCACGTGGTTCGGCCGCCATCTTGGAAAAGCTTTGCACCTCTATATCTCCGAAAGTGCTGAACAGAAAAAATTGAGACATGGCTCATTGGAAAGAAATGTCCATGGGGCATAAAATATGTTAATGATGACGTCATAGGTCACGTGGTTCGGCCGCCATCTTGGTAAAACCGAAAAACTTTACACCTCCATATCTCCGAAAGTGCTGAACAGAAAAAATTGAGACATGGCTCATTGTAAATATCTCTCCATGGGGAATAAAATATGTTACTGATGACGTCATCAGTCACGTGGTTCGGCCGCCATCTTGGAAAAACCGAAAAACTTTGCACCTCCATATCTCCGAAAGTGCTGAATAGAAAAAATTGAGACATGGCTCATTGTAAAGAACTCTCCATGGGGAATAAAATATGTTAATGATGATATCATCGGTCACGTGGTTCGGCCGCCATCTTGGAAAAACCGAAAAACTTAGCACCTCTATGTGTCCAAAAGTGCTGAATAGAAAAAATTGAGACATGGCTCATTGTAAAGAATCCTCCATGGGGAATAAAATATGTTAATGATGACGTCATCGGTCACGTGGTTCAGCCGCCATCTTGGAAAAACCGAAAAACTCTGCACCTCCACATCTCCAAAAGTCCTGAATAGAAAAAATTGAGGCATGGCTCATTGTAAAGAACTCTCCATGTGGAATAAAAAATGTTAATGATGACGTCATCGGTCACGTGGTTCGGCCGCCATCTTGGAAAAGCTTTGCACCTCTATATCTCCGAAAGTGCTGAACAGAAAAAATTGAGACATGGCTCATTGGAAAGAAATGTCCATGGGAAATAAAATATGTTAATGATGACGTCATAGGTCACGTGGTTCGGCCGCCATCTTGGAAAAGCTTTGCACCTCTATATCTCCGAAAGTGCTGAACAGAAAAAATTGAGACATGGCTCATTGGAAAGAAATGTCCATGGGGAATAAAATATGTTAATGATGACGTCAGATGTCACGTGGTTCGGCCGCCATCTTGAAAAAACGGCAAAACTTTGCACCTCTATATCTCCAAAAGTGCTGAGCAGAAAAAATTGAGACATGGCTCATTGTAAAGAACTCTCCATGGGGAATAAAATATGTTAATGATGACATCATCTATCACGTGGTTCAGCCGCCATATTTGTTCTAAATGGCCTATAAAAAAGTACACTCCGGCAAGTCCTCGGTCTCTGACCGATTTTTCATCTGTCTGTCTGTTTGTCTGTCTGTCTGTTTGCAGCACTGCGTCTACACTGTTGCATGTAGAATCGCCAAACTTTGCACACATATTGGTCTTGCCCTGGAATAGACTGTGCCCAATTGATGACGTCATCGGTGACGTGGTTCGGCCGCCATCTTGGAAAAACCGAAAAACCTTGCACTTCTATATCTCCGAAAGTACTGAACAGAAAAAATTGAGACATGGCTCATTGTAAAGAACTCTCCATGGGGAATAAAATATGTTAATGATGACATCATCAGTCACGTGGTCGGCCGCCATCTTGGAAAAACGGCAAAACTTTGCACCACAAAATCTCCAAAAGTGCTGAACAGAAAAAATTGAGACATGGCTCATTGTAAAGAACTCTCGATGGGGAATAAAACATGTTAATGATGACGTCATATGTCACGTGGTCGGCCGCCATGTTGGAAAAACTTTGCACCTCGATATCTCCGGAAGTGCTGAATAGAAAAAATTGAGACATGGCTCATTGGAAAGAACTCTCCATGGGGAATAAAATATGTTAATGATGACGTCATCGGTCACGTGTTTCGGCCGCCATCTTGGAAAAACCGAAAACCTTTGCACCTCCATATCTCCGGAAGTGCTGAATAGAAAAAATTGAGACATGGCACATTGGAAAGAACACTCCATGGGGAATAAAATATGTTAATGATGACGTCATCAGTCACGTGCTTCGGCCGCCATTTTGGAAAATCCGAAAAAGTTAGCACCTCTATCTCCGAAAGTGCTGAATAGAAAAAATTGAGACATGGCTCATTGTAAAGAACTCTCCATGGGGAATAAAATGTTATTGATGACGTCATCATTCACGTGTTTCGGCCGCCATATTTGTCCAAAATGGCCGATAAAAAAGTACATTCCGGCAAGTCCTCGCTCTCTGACCGATTTTTCATCTGTCTGTCTGCCTGTTTGCAGCACTGCGTCTACACCGTTGCACGTAGAATCGCCATACTTTGCAAACATATTGGTCTTGCCCTGGAATAGACTGTGCCCAATTGATGACGTCATCGGTGACGTGGTTCGGCCGCCATCTTGGAAAAACCGAAAAACTTTGCACCTCTATATCTCCGAAAGTACTGAACAGAAAAAATTGAGACATGGCTCATTGTAAAGAACTCTCCATGGGGAATAAAATATGTAAATGATGACGTCATCAGTCACGTGGTTCGGTCGCCATCTTGGAAAAACGGGAAAACGTTGTGCCACTATATCTCCAAAAGTGCTGAACAGAAAAAATTGAGACTTGGCTCATTGTAAAGAACTCTCTATGGGGAATAAAATATGTTAATGATGACGTCATCAGTCACGTGGTCGGCCGCCATCTTGGAAAAACCGAAAAACCTAGCACCTCCATATCTCCGAAAGTGCTGAATAGAAAAAATTGAGACATGTCTCATTGTAAAGAACTCTCCATGGGGAATAAAATATGTTAATGATGATGTCATCGGTGACGTGGTTCGGCCGCCATCTTGGAAAAACCGAAAAACTCTGCACCTCCACATCTCCAAAAGTCCTGAATAGAAAAAATTGAGACATGGCTCATTGTAAAGAACTCTCCATGGGGAATAAAATATGTTAATGACGTCATCGGTCACGTGGTTCGGCCGCCATATTTGTCCTAAATGGCCGATAAAAAAGTACATTCCGGCAAGTCCTCGGTCTCTGACCGATTTTTCATTTGTTACTTGCCGGAAAAATTTTCCGGCAAGTATGTTGATCTGTTCGTTTGTTACTTGCCGGAAAAATTTTCCGACAAGTATGTTGATCTGTTCGTTTGTTTGTTAGTTGCCGGAAAATTTTTTCCGGCAAGTATGTTGATCTGTTCGTTTGTTACTTGCCGGAAAATTTTTTCCGGCAAGTATGTTGATCTGTTCGTTTGTCTGTTTGTTACTTGCCGGAAAATTTTTCCGGCAAGTATGTTGATCTGTTCGTTTGTTTGTCTGTCTGTTTGTCTGTCTGTTTGTCTGTCTGTTTGTCTGTTTGCAGCACTGCGTCTACACTGTTGCACGTAGAATCGCCAAACTTTGCACACATATTGGTCTTGCCCTGGAATAGACTGTGCCCAATTGATGACGTCATCGGTGACGTGGTTCGGCCGCCATCTTGGAAAAACCGAAAAACTTTGCACCTCTATATCTCCGAAAGTACTGAACAGAAAAAATTGAGACATGGCTCATTGTAAAGAACTCTCCATGGGGAATAAAATATGGAAATGATGACGTCATCAGTCACGTGGTTCGGTCGCCATCTTGGAAAAACGGCAAAACGTTGCGCCACTATATCTCCAAAAGTGCTGAACAGAAAAAATTGAGACATGGCTCATTGTAAAGAACTCTCCATGGGGAATAAAATATGTTAATGATGACGTCATATGTCACGTGGTCGGCCGCCATTTTGGAAAAACGGCAAAACTTTGCACCACTATATCTCCAAAAGTGCTGAACAGAAAAAATTGAGACATGGCTCATTGTAAAGAACTCTCCATGGGGAATAAAATATGTTAATGATGACGTCATCAGTCACGTGGTCGGCCGCCATCTTGGAAAAACGGCAAAACTTTGCACCACGAAATCTCCAAAAGTGCTGAACAGAAAAAATTGAGACATGGCTCATTGTAAAGAACTCTCCATGGGGAATAAAATATGTTAATGATGATGTCATATGTCACGTGGTCGGCCGCCATCTTGGAAAAACGGCAAAACCTTGCACCACTATATCTCCAAAAGTGCTGAACAGAAAAAATTGAGACATGGCTCATTGTAAAGAACTCTCCATGGGGAATAAAATATGTTAATGATGATATCATCGGTCACGTGGTTCGGCCGCCATATTTGTTCTAAATGGCCGATAAAAAGTACATTCCGGCAAGTCCTCGGTCTCTGACCGATTTTTCATTACTTGCCGGAAAAATTTTCCGGCAAGTATGTTGATCTGTTCGTTTGTTTGTCTGTCTGTCTGTTTGTCTGTCTGTTTGTCTGTCTGTTTGTCTGTTTGCAGCACTGCGTCTACACCGTTGCACGGAGAATCGCCAAACTTTGCACACATAATGGTCTTGCCCTCTAATATACTGTGCCTCAATGATGACGTCATCAGTGACGTGGTTCGGCCGCCATCTTGGATAAACCGAATAAATTTGCACCTCTATATCTCCGAAAGTACTGAACAGAAAAAATTGAGACATGGCTCATTGTAAAGAACTCTCCATGGGGAATAAAATATGTTAATGATGACGTCATATGTCACGTGGTCGGCCGCCATCTTGGAAAAACGGCAAAAATTTGCACCACTATATCTCCAAAAGTGCTGAACAGAAAAAATTGAGACATGGCTCATTGTAAAGAACTCTCCATGGGGAATAAAATATGTAAATGATGACGTCATCAGTCACGTGGTTCGGTCGCCATCTTGGAAAAACGGCAAATCGTTGCGCCACTATATCTCCAAAAGTGCTGAACAGAAAAAATTGAGACATGGCTCATTGGAAAGAACTCTCCATGGGGAATAAAATATGTTAATGATGACGTCATATGTCACGTGGTCGGCCGCCATCTTGGAAAAACGGCAAAACTTTGCACCACTATATCTCCAAAAGTGCTGAACAGAATAATTGAGACATGGCTCATTGTAAAGAACTCTCCATGGGGAATAAAATATGTTAATGATGACGTCATCAGTCACGTGGTCGGCCGCCATCTTGGAAAAACCGAAAAACTTTGCACTTCTATATCTCCGAAAGTACTGAACAGAAAAAATTGATACATGGCTCATTGTAAAGAACTCTCCATGGGGAATAAAATATGTTAATGATGACATCATCAGTCACGTGGTCGGCCGCCATCTTGGAAAAACGGCAAAATTTGCACCACGAAATCTCCCAAAGTGCTGAACAGAAAAAATTGAGACATGGCTCATTGTAAAGAACTCTCCATGGGGAATAAAATATGTTAATGATGACGTCATATGTCACGTGGTCGGCCGCCATCTTGGAAAAACGGGAAAACTTTGAACCACTATATCTCCAAAAGTGCAGAATGGAAAAAATTGAGAGATGGCTCATTGTAAAGAACTCTCCATGGGGAATAAAATATGTTAATGATGACGTCATGTATCACGTAGTTCGGCCGCCATATTTGTTCTAAATGGCCGATAAAAAAGTACATTCCGGCAAGTCCTCGGTCTCTGACCGATTTTTCATCTGTCTGTCTGTTTGTCTGTCTGTTTGTCTGTTTGCAGCACTGCGTCTACACCGTTGCACGGAGAATCGCCAAACTTTGCACACATAATGGTCTTGCCCTCTAATATCCTGTGCCTCAATGATGACGTCATCGGTGACGTGGTTCGGCCGCCATCTTGGAAAAACCGAATAAATTTGCACCTCTATATCTCCGAAAGTACTGAACAGAAAAAATTGAGACATGGCTCATTGTAAAGAACTCTCCATGGGGAATAAAATATGTTAATGATGACATCATATGTCACGTGGTCGGCCGCCATCTTGGAAAAACGGCAAAAATTTGCACCACTATATCTCCAAAAGTGCTGAACAGAAAAAATTGAGACATGGCTCATTGTAAAGAACTCTCCATGGGGAATAAAATATGTTAATGATGACGTCATCAGTCACGTGGTCGGCCGCCATCTTGGAAAAACCGAAAAACTTAGCACCTCCATATCTCCGAAAGTGCTGAATAGAAAAAATTGAGACATGGCTCATTGTAAAGAACTCTCCATGGGGAACAAAATATGTTAATGATGATGTCATCGGTCACGTGGTTCGGCCGCCATCTTGGAAAAACCGAAAAACTCTGCACCTCCACATCTCCAAAAGTCCTGAATAGAAAAAATTGAGGTATGGCTCATTGTAAAGAACTCTCCATGGGGAATAAAATATGTTAATGATGACGTCATCGGTCACGTGGTTCGGCCGCCCTATTTGTCCTAAATGGCCGATAAAAAAGTACATTCCGGCAAGTCCTCGGTCTCTGACCGATTTTTCATTTGTCTGTCTGTCTGTTTGTCTGTCTGTTTGTCTGTTTGCAGCACTGCGTCTACACAGTTGCACGGAGAATCGCCAAACTTTGCACACATAATGGTCTTGCCCTCTAATATACTGTGCCTCAATGATGACGTCATCGGTGACGTGGTTCGGCCGCCATCTTGGAAAAACCGAATAAATTTGCACCTCTATATCTCCGAAAGTACTGAACAGAAAAAATTGAGACATGGCTCATTGTAAAGAACTCTCCATGGGGAATAAAATATGTTAATGATGACGTCATATGTCACGTGGTCGGCCGCCATCTTGGAAAAACGGCAAAAATTTGCACCACTATATCTCCAAAAGTGCTGAACAGAAAAAATTGAGACATGGCTCATTGTAAAGAACTCTCCATGGGGAATAAAATATGTTAATGATGACGTCATCAGTCACGTGGTCGGCCGCCATCTTGGAAAAACCGAAAAACTTAGCACCTCCATATCTCCGAAAGTGCTGAATAGAAAAAATTGAGACATGGCTCATTGTAAAGAACTCTCCATGGGGAACAAAATATGTTAATGATGATGTCATCGGTCACGTGGTTCGGCCACCATCTTGGAAAAACCGAAAAACTCTGCACCTCCACATCTCCAAAAGTCCTGAATAGAAAAAATTGAGGTATGGCTCATTGTAAAGAACTCTCCATGGGGAATAAAATATGTTAATTATGACATCATCGGTCACGTGGTTCGGCCGCCCTATTTGTCCTAAATGGCCGATAAAAAAGTACATTCCGGCAAGTCCTCGGTCTCTGACCGATTTTTCATTTGTTACTTGCCGGAAAAGATTCCGGCAAGTATGTTGATCTGTTCGTTTGTTTGTCTGTTTGTCTGTTTGTCTGTTTGTCTGTCTGTCTGTCTGTTTGCAGCACTGCGTCTACACCGTTGCACGTAGAATCGCCAAACTTTGCACACATATTGGTCTTGCCCTGGAATAGACTGTGCCCAATTGATGACGTCATCGGTGACGTGGTTCGGCCGCCATCTTGGAAAAACCGAAAAACTTTGCACCTCTATATCTCCGAAAGTACTGAACAGAAAAAATTGAGACATGGCTCATTGTAAAGAACTCTCCATGGGGAATAAAATATGTTAATGATGACGTCATCAGTCACGTGGTCGGCCGCCATCTTGGAAAAACGGCAAAACTTTGTACCACGAAAGCTCCAAAAGTGCTGAACAGAAAAAATTGAGACATGGCTCATTGTAAAGAACTCTCCATGTGGAATGAAATATGTTAATGATGATGTCATCAGTCACGTGGTCGGCCGCCATCTTGGAAAAACGGCAAAACTTTGTACCACGAAAGCTCCAAAAGTGCTGAACAGAAAAAATTGAGACATGGCTCATTGTAAAGAACTCTCCATGGGGAAAACAATATGTTAATGATGACGTCATATGTCACGTGGTCGGCCGCCATCTTGGAAAAACGGCAAAACTTTGCACCACTATATCTCCAAAAGTGCAGAACAGAAAAAATTGAGACATGGCTCATTGTAAAGAACTCTCCATGGGGAATAAAATATGTTAATGATGACGTCATCAGTCACGTGGTCGGCCGCCATCTTGGAAAAACGGCAAAACTTTGTACCACGAAAGCTCCAAAAGTGCTGAACAGAAAAAATTGAGACATGGCTCATTGTAAAGAACTCTCCATGGGGAATAAAATATGTTAATGATGATGTCATATGTCACGTGGTCGGCGGCCATCTTGGAAAAACCGAAAAACGTTGCACCTCCATATCTCCGAAAGTGCTCAATAGAAAAAATTGAGACATGGCCCATTGTAAAGAACTCTCCATGTGGAATGAAATATGTTAATGATGATGTCATCAGTCACGTGGTTCGCCCGCCATCTTGGAAAAACCGAAAAACTTTGCACCTCTATATCTCCGAAAGTACTGAACAGAAAAAATTGAGACATGGCTCATTGTAAAGAACTCTCCATGGCGAATAAAATACGTAAATGATGACGTCATCAGTCACGTGGTTCTGGCGCCATCTTGGAAAAACCGAAAAACGTTGCGCCACTATATCTCCAAAAGTGCTGAACAGAAAAAATTGAGACTTGGCTCATTGTAAAGAACTCTCCATGGGGAATAAAATATGTTAATGATGACGTCATATGTCACGTGGTCGGCCGCCATCTTGGAAAAACGGCAAAAAATTTCACCACTATATCTCCAAAAGTGCTGAACAGAAAAAATTGAGACATGGCTCATTGTAAAGAACTCTACATGGGGAATAAAATATGTTAATGATGACGTCATCAGTCACGTGGTCGGCCGCCATCTTGGAAAAACCGAAAAACTCTGCACCTCCACATCTCCAAAAGTCCTGAACAGAAAAAATTGAGACATGGCTCATTGTAAAGAACTCTCCATGGGGAATAAAATGTGTTAATGATGACGTCATCGGTCACGTGGTTCGGCCGCCATATTTGTCCTAAATGGCCGATAAAAAAGTACATTCCGGCAAGTCCTCGGTCTCTGACCGATTTTTCATCTGTTTGTCTGTCTGTCTGTCTGTCTGTTTGCAGCACTGCGTCTACACCGTTGCACGTAGAATCGCCAAACTTTGCAAACTTATTGGCCTTGCCCTGGAATAGACTGTGCCCAATTGATGACGTCATCGGTGACGTGGTTCGGCCGCCATCTTGGAAAAACGGCAAAACGTTGCGCCACTATATCTCCAAAAGTGCTGAACAGAAAAAATTGAGACATGCCTCATTGTAAAGAACTCTCCAGGGGGAATAAAATATGTTAATGATGACGTCACAAGTCACGTGGTCGGCCGCCATCTTGGAAAAACGGCAAAACTTTGCATCACAAAATCTCCAAAAGTGCTGAACAGAAAAAATTGAGACATGGCTCATTGTAAAGAACTCTCCATGGGGAATAAAATATGTTAATGATGATGTCATATGTCACGTGGTCGGCCGCCATCTTGGAAAAACGGCAAAACTTTGCACCACTATATCTCCAAAAGTGTTGAACAGAAAAAATTGAGACATGGCTCATTGTAAAGAACTCTCCATGGGGAATAAAATATGTTAATGATGACGTCATATGTCACGTGGTTCGGCCGCCATCTTGGAAAAACCGAAAAACCTAGCACCTCTATGTGTCCAAAAGTGCTGAATAGAAAAAATTGAGACATGGCTCATTGTAAAGAATGCTCCATGGGGAATAAAATATGTTAATGACGACGTCATCGGTCACGTGGTTCAGCCGCCATCTTGGAAAAAACAAAAAACCTTGCACCTCGATATCTCCAAAAGTGCTGAATAGAAAAAATTGAGACATGGCTCATTGTAAAGAACTCTCCATGGGGAATAAAATATGTTAATGATGACGTCATCGGTCACGTGATTCGGCCGCCATCTTGGAAAAACCGAATAAACTAGCACCTCCATATCTCTGAAAGTGCTGAATTGAAAAAATTGAGACATGGCTCATTGTAAAGAACTCTCCATGGGGAATAAAATATGTTAATGATGACGTCATCGGTCACGTGGTTCGGTCGCCGTCTTGGAAAAACCGAAAAAAATTTGCACCTCCACATCTCCAAAAGTCCTGAATAGAAAAAATTGAGACATGGCTCATTGTAAAGAACTCTCCATGGGGAATAAAATATGTTAATGATGACGTCATCGGTGACGTGGTTCGGCCGCCATCTTGGAAAAACCGAATAAATTTGCACCTCTATATCTCCGAAAGTACTGAACAGAAAAAATTGAGACATGGCTCATTGTAAAGAACTCTCCATGGGGAATAAAATATGTTAATGATGACATCATATGTCACGTGGTCGGCCGCCATCTTGGAAAAACGGCAAAAATTTGCACCACTATATCTCCAAAAGTGCTGAACAGAAAAAATTGAGACATGGCTCATTGTAAAGAACTCTCCATGGGGAATAAAATATGTTAATGATGACGTCATCAGTCACGTGGTCGGCCGCCATCTTGGAAAAACCGAAAAACTTAGCACCTCCATATCTCCGAAAGTGCTGAATAGAAAAAATTGAGACATGGCTCATTGTAAAGAACTCTCCATGGGGAACAAAATATGTTAATGATGATGTCATCGGTCACGTGGTTCGGCCGCCATCTTGGAAAAACCGAAAAACTCTGCACCTCCACATCTCCAAAAGTCCTGAATAGAAAAAATTGAGGTATGGCTCATTGTAAAGAACTCTCCATGGGGAATAAAATATGTTAATGATGACGTCATCGGTCACGTGGTTCGGCCGCCCTATTTGTCCTAAATGGCCGATAAAAAAGTACATTCCGGCAAGTCCTCGGTCTCTGACCGATTTTTCATTTGTCTGTCTGTCTGTTTGTCTGTCTGTTTGTCTGTTTGCAGCACTGCGTCTACACAGTTGCACGGAGAATCGCCAAACTTTGCACACATAATGGTCTTGCCCTCTAATATACTGTGCCTCAATGATGACGTCATCGGTGACGTGGTTCGGCCGCCATCTTGGAAAAACCGAATAAATTTGCACCTCTATATCTCCGAAAGTACTGAACAGAAAAAATTGAGACATGGCTCATTGTAAAGAACTCTCCATGGGGAATAAAATATGTTAATGATGACGTCATATGTCACGTGGTCGGCCGCCATCTTGGAAAAACGGCAAAAATTTGCACCACTATATCTCCAAAAGTGCTGAACAGAAAAAATTGAGACATGGCTCATTGTAAAGAACTCTCCATGGGGAATAAAATATGTTAATGCTGACGTCATCAGTCACGTGGTCGGCCGCCATCTTGGAAAAACCGAAAAACTTAGCACCTCCATATCTCCGAAAGTGCTGAATAGAAAAAATTGAGACATGGCTCATTGTAAAGAACTCTCCATGGGGAACAAAATATGTTAATGATGATGTCATCGGTCACGTGGTTCGGCCACCATCTTGGAAAAACCGAAAAACTCTGCACCTCCACATCTCCAAAAGTCCTGAATAGAAAAAATTGAGGTATGGCTCATTGTAAAGAACTCTCCATGGGGAATAAAATATGTTAATTATGACATCATCGGTCACGTGGTTCGGCCGCCCTATTTGTCCTAAATGGCCGATAAAAAAGTACATTCCGGCAAGTCCTCGGTCTCTGACCGATTTTTCATTTGTTACTTGCCGGAAAAGATTCCGGCAAGTATGTTGATCTGTTCGTTTGTTTGTCTGTTTGTCTGTTTGTCTGTTTGTCTGTCTGTCTGTCTGTTTGCAGCACTGCGTCTACACCGTTGCACGTAGAATCGCCAAACTTTGCACACATATTGGTCTTGCCCTGGAATAGACTGTGCCCAATTGATGACGTCATCGGTGACGTGGTTCGGCCGCCATCTTGGAAAAACCGAAAAACTTTGCACCTCTATATCTCCGAAAGTACTGAACAGAAAAAATTGAGACATGGCTCATTGTAAAGAACTCTCCATGGGGAATAAAATATGTTAATGATGACGTCATCAGTCACGTGGTCGGCCGCCATCTTGGAAAAACGGCAAAACTTTGTACCACGAAAGCTCCAAAAGTGCTGAACAGAAAAAATTGAGACATGGCTCATTGTAAAGAACTCTCCATGTGGAATGAAATATGTTAATGATGATGTCATCAGTCACGTGGTCGGCCGCCATCTTGGAAAAACGGCAAAACTTTGTACCACGAAAGCTCCAAAAGTGCTGAACAGAAAAAATTGAGACATGGCTCATTGTAAAGAACTCTCCATGGGGAAAACAATATGTTAATGATGACGTCATATGTCACGTGGTCGGCCGCCATCTTGGAAAAACGGCAAAACTTTGCACCACTATATCTCCAAAAGTGCAGAACAGAAAAAATTGAGACATGGCTCATTGTAAAGAACTCTCCATGGGGAATAAAATATGTTAATGATGACGTCATCAGTCACGTGGTCGGCCGCCATCTTGGAAAAACGGCAAAACTTTGTACCACGAAAGCTCCAAAAGTGCTGAACAGAAAAAATTGAGACATGGCTCATTGTAAAGAACTCTCCATGGGGAATAAAATATGTTAATGATGATGTCATATGTCACGTGGTCGGCGGCCATCTTGGAAAAACCGAAAAACGTTGCACCTCCATATCTCCGAAAGTGCTCAATAGAAAAAATTGAGACATGGCCCATTGTAAAGAACTCTCCATGTGGAATGAAATATGTTAATGATGATGTCATCAGTCACGTGGTTCGCCCGCCATCTTGGAAAAACCGAAAAACTTTGCACCTCTATATCTCCGAAAGTACTGAACAGAAAAAATTGAGACATGGCTCATTGTAAAGAACTCTCCATGGCGAATAAAATACGTAAATGATGACGTCATCAGTCACGTGGTTCTGGCGCCATCTTGGAAAAACCGAAAAACGTTGCGCCACTATATCTCCAAAAGTGCTGAACAGAAAAAATTGAGACTTGGCTCATTGTAAAGAACTCTCCATGGGGAATAAAATATGTTAATGATGACGTCATATGTCACGTGGTCGGCCGCCATCTTGGAAAAACGGCAAAAAATTTCACCACTATATCTCCAAAAGTGCTGAACAGAAAAAATTGAGACATGGCTCATTGTAAAGAACTCTACATGGGGAATAAAATATGTTAATGATGACGTCATCAGTCACGTGGTCGGCCGCCATCTTGGAAAAACCGAAAAACTCTGCACCTCCACATCTCCAAAAGTCCTGAACAGAAAAAATTGAGACATGGCTCATTGTAAAGAACTCTCCATGGGGAATAAAATGTGTTAATGATGACGTCATCGGTCACGTGGTTCGGCCGCCATATTTGTCCTAAATGGCCGATAAAAAAGTACATTCCGGCAAGTCCTCGGTCTCTGACCGATTTTTCATCTGTTTGTCTGTCTGTCTGTCTGTCTGTTTGCAGCACTGCGTCTACACCGTTGCACGTAGAATCGCCAAACTTTGCAAACTTATTGGCCTTGCCCTGGAATAGACTGTGCCCAATTGATGACGTCATCGGTGACGTGGTTCGGCCGCCATCTTGGAAAAACGGCAAAACGTTGCGCCACTATATCTCCAAAAGTGCTGAACAGAAAAAATTGAGACATGCCTCATTGTAAAGAACTCTCCAGGGGGAATAAAATATGTTAATGATGACGTCACAAGTCACGTGGTCGGCCGCCATCTTGGAAAAACGGCAAAACTTTGCATCACAAAATCTCCAAAAGTGCTGAACAGAAAAAATTGAGACATGGCTCATTGTAAAGAACTCTCCATGGGGAATAAAATATGTTAATGATGATGTCATATGTCACGTGGTCGGCCGCCATCTTGGAAAAACGGCAAAACTTTGCACCACTATATCTCCAAAAGTGTTGAACAGAAAAAATTGAGACATGGCTCATTGTAAAGAACTCTCCATGGGGAATAAAATATGTTAATGATGACGTCATATGTCACGTGGTTCGGCCGCCATCTTGGAAAAACCGAAAAACCTAGCACCTCTATGTGTCCAAAAGTGCTGAATAGAAAAAATTGAGACATGGCTCATTGTAAAGAATGCTCCATGGGGAATAAAATATGTTAATGACGACGTCATCGGTCACGTGGTTCAGCCGCCATCTTGGAAAAAACAAAAAACCTTGCACCTCGATATCTCCAAAAGTGCTGAATAGAAAAAATTGAGACATGGCTCATTGTAAAGAACTCTCCATGGGGAATAAAATATGTTAATGATGACGTCATCGGTCACGTGATTCGGCCGCCATCTTGGAAAAACCGAATAAACTAGCACCTCCATATCTCTGAAAGTGCTGAATTGAAAAAATTGAGACATGGCTCATTGTAAAGAACTCTCCATGGGGAATAAAATATGTTAATGATGACGTCATCGGTCACGTGGTTCGGTCGCCGTCTTGGAAAAACCGAAAAAAATTTGCACCTCCACATCTCCAAAAGTCCTGAATAGAAAAAATTGAGACATGGCTCATTGTAAAGAACTCTCCATGGGGAATAAAATATGTTAATGATGACCTCATTGGTCATGTGGTTCGGCCGCCATATTTATCCTAAATGGTCGATAAAAAAGTACATTCCGGCAAGTCCTCGGTCTCTGACCGATTTTTCATTACTTGCCGGAAAAAATTCCGGCAAGTATGTTGATCTGTTCGTTTGTTACTTGCCGGAAAAATTTTCTGGCAAGTATGTTGATCTGTTCGTTTGTTACTTGCCGGAAAAATTTTCTGGGAAGTATGTTGATCTGTTCGTTTGTTACTTGGCAAAAAAAAAAAATGTTTTTTTGCAAGTATGTTGATCACTCCGGTTTGTGTGTTTGTGTGTTTGTTTGTTTGTCTGTCCGCTCACTTATACTTGCCTACAGGACACAATTTTAAGCCGATCTTCACGAAACTTTACCAAATGGTAGAGTTCGTGGTCCCACAAAATCCTATATATTTTGGGGTCAAAAGGTCAACATAGGCCAAAGGTCAACCACTTTTTTTCAAAAACTTTTAATCCTCAATTTTCATCCGATTGACTTGAAATTTGAATGGGATATACATGTCGGCTTACTGAATTCAACCACCAGCTATTTTTGAGATTACCTTCGGCCAAAAGGTCAACATAGGCCAAAGGTCAACCACTTTTTTTCAAAAACTTTTAATCCTCAATTTTCATCCGATTGACTTGAAATTTGAATGGGATATACATGTCGGCTTACTGAATTCAACCACCAACTATTTTTGAGATCAACATAGGCCAAAATGTCAACATAGGCCAAAGGTCAACCACTTTTTTTCAAATTTTCTTAATCCTGAATTTTCATCCGATTGACTTGAAATGTCAATGGGATATACATGTCGGCTTACTGAATTCAACCACCAACTATTTTTGAGATCAACGTGGGCCAAAGGTCAACCACTTTTTTTTGAATTTCTAAAATCCTCAATTTTCATCCGATTGACTTGAAATTTGAAGAGGATTTACATATCGGCTAACTGAATTCAACCACCAACTATTTTTGAGATGAGCTTAGGCAAAAAGGTCAACATAGGCCAAAGGTCAACCACTTTTTTCAAATTTCTAAAATCCTCACTTTTCATCCAATTGACTTGAAATTTGAATAGGATTTACATATCGGCTTACTGAATTCAACCACCAACTATTTTTTGAGATCAGTGTGGGCCAAAGGGCAACCAATTTTTTTCAAATTTCTAAAATCCTCAATTTTCATCCGATTGACTTGAAATTTGAAAAGGATTTTCATATCACCTTACTGAAAGCAACCACCAGCAATTTTTGAGGTCATCATAGGCCAAAAGGTCAACATAGGCCGAATTTCTAAAATTGTCAATTTCCATCTGATTAACTTAAACTTTGAAGACGGTTTGCATATCAGGTCACTGAATTCAACCACTAATTATTTTTTTAGGTCAAAAGGATGCTCCACTGAGTTCCATGCTACTTTGTTCTGTTTGGCCAAGTGTCACTCTATGAGTGATTTTTCATTTGTTACTTGCCGGAAAAATTTTTCCGGCAAGTATGTTGATCTGTTCGTTTGTTACTTGCCGGAAAAGATTCCGGCAAGTATGTTGATCTGTTCGTTTGTCTGTCTGTTTGTCTGTTTGTCTGTCTGTCTGTTTGCAGCACTGCATCTACACCGTTGCACGGAGAATCGCCAAACTTTGCACACATATTGGTCTTGCCCTGGAATAGACTGTGCCCAAATGATGACGTCATTGGTCACGTGGTTCGGCCGCCATCTTGGAAAAACCGAAAATTTTTGCACCTCGATATCTCAAAGTGCTGACAGAAAAAATTGAGACATGGCTCATTGTAAAGAACTCTCCATGGGGAATAAAATATGTTAATGATGACGTCATCAGTCACGTGGTTCGGCCGCCATCTTGGAAAAACCGAAAATTTTTGCACCTCCATATCTCCGAAAGTCCTGAACAGAAAAAATTGAGACATGGCTCATTGTAAAGAACTCTCCATGGGGAATAAAATATGTTAATGATGACGTCATCAGCCACGTGGTTCGGCCGCCATCTTGGGAAAACCGAAAAACTTTGCACCACTATATCTCCAAAAGTGCTGAACAGAAAAAATGGAGACATGGCTCATTGTGAAGAACTCTCCATGTGGAATAAAATATGTTAATGATGACGTCATCAGTCACGTGGTTCGGCCGCCATCTTGGAAAAACCGAAAAACTTTGCACATCCATATCTCTGAATGTACTGAATAGAAAAAATTGAGACATGGCTCATTGCAAAGAACTCTCCATGGAGAATACAATATGTTAATGATGACGTCATCGGTCACGTGATTCGGCCGCCATCTTGGAAAATCCGAAAAACTATGCACCTCCATATCTCCGAAAGTGCTGAATAGAAAAAATTGAGACATGGCCCATTATAAAGAACTCTCCATGGGGAATAAAATATGTTAATGATGATGTCATCAGTCACGTGGTTCGGCCGCCATCTTGGAAAAACCGAAAAACTCTGCACCTCCACATCTCCAAAAGTCCTGAATAGAAAAAATTGAGGTATGGCTCATTGTAAACAACTCTCCACGTGGAATAAAATATGTTAATGATGACATCATCGGTCACGTGGTTCGGCCGCCATATTTGTCCTAAATGGCCAATAAAAAAGTACATTCCGGCAAATCCTCGGTCTCTGATTTGTCTGTCTGTTTGTCTGTCTGTCTGTTTGTCTGTCTGTTTGCAGCACTGCGTCTACACCGTTGCACGGAGAATCGCCAAACTTTGCACACGTATTGGTCTTGCCCTGTAATAGACTGTGCCCAATTGATGACGTCATCGGTGACGTGGTTCGGCCGCCATCTTGGAAAAACCGAAAAACTTTGCACCTCTATATCTCCGAAAGTACTGAACAGAAAAAATTGAGACATGGCTCATTGTAAAGAACTCTCCATGGGGAATAAAATATGTAAATGATGACGTCATCAGTCACGTGGTTCGGTCGCCATCTTGGAAAAACGGCAAAACGTTGCGCCACTATATCTCCAAAAGTGCTGAACAGAAAAAATTGAGACATGGCTCATTGTAAAGAACTCTCCATGGGGAATAAAATATGTTAATGATGACGTCATATGTCACATGGTCGGCCGCCAACTTGGAAAAACGGCAAAACTTTGCACCACTATATCTCCAAAAGTGCTGAACAGAAAAAATTGAGACATGGCTCATTGTAAAGAACTCTCCATGGGGAATAAAATATGTTAATGATGACGTCATCAGTCACGTGGTCGGCCGCCATCTTGGAAAAACGGCAAAACTTTGCACCACGAAATCTCCAAAAGTGCTGAACAGAAAAAATTGAGACATGGCTCATTGTAAAGAACTCTCCATGGGGAATAAAATATGTTAATGATGATGTCATATGTCACGTGGTCGGCCGCCATCTTGGAAAAACGGCAAAACTTTGCACCACTATATCTCCAAAAGTGCTGAACAGAAAAAATTGAGGCATGGCTCATTGTAAAGAACTCTCCATGGGGAATAAAATATGTTAATGATGACGTCATCGGTCACGTGGTTCAGGGCCATCTTGGAAAAAACAAAAAACCTTGCACCTCGATATCTCCAAAAGTGCTGAATAGAAAAAATTGAGACATGGCTCATTGTAAAGAACTCTCCATGGGGAATAAAATATGTTAATGATGACGTCATCGGTCACGTGATTCGGCCGCCATCTTGGAAAAACCGAATAAACTAGCACCTCCATATCTCCGAAAGTGCTGAATAGAAAAAATTGAGACATGGCTCATTGTAAAGAACTCTCCATGGGGAATAAAATATGTTAATGATGACGTCATCGGTCACGTGGTTCGGTCGCCGTCTTGGAAAAACCGAAAAACTTTGCACCTCCACATCTCCAAAAGTCCTGAATAGAAAAAATTGAGACATGGCTCATTGTAAAGAACTCTCCATGGGGAATAAAATATGTTAATGATGACCTCATCGGTCACGTGGTTCGGCCGCCATATTTATCCTAAATGGTCGATAAAAAAGTACATTCCGGCAAGTCCTCGGTCTCTGACCGATTTTTCATCTGTCTGTTTGTTACTTGCCGGAAAAAATTTTCCGGCAAGTATGTTGATCTGTTCGTTTGTTTGTCTGTTTGTTACTTGCCGGAAAAATTTCCGGCAAGTATGTTGATCTGTTCGTTTGTTTGTCTGTTTGTCTGTCTGTCTGTTTGTCTGTTTGTCTGTCTGTTTGCAGCACTGCGTCTACACCGTTGCACGGAGAATCGCCAAACTTTGCACACATATTCGTCTTGCCCTGGAATAGACTGTGCCCAATTTATGACGTCATCGGTCACGTGTTTCGGCCGCCATCTTGGAAAAACCGAAAAACTTTGCACCTCTATATCTCCGAAAGTGCTGAATAGAAAAAATTGAGACATGGCTCATTGTAAAGAACTCTCCATGGGGAATAAAATATGTTAATGATGATGTCATATGTCACGTGGTCGGCCGCCATCTTGGAAGAACTGCAAAACTTTGCACCACTATATCTCCAAAAGTGCTGAACAGAAAAAATTGAGACAAGGCTCATTGTAAAGAACTCTCCACGTGGAATAAAATATGTTAATGATGACATCATCGGTCACGTGGTTCGGCCGCCATATTTGTCCTAAATGGCCAATAAAAAAGTACATTCCGGCAAATCCTCGGTCTCTGATTTGTCTGTCTGTTTGTCTGTCTGTCTGTTTGTCTGTCTGTTTGCAGCACTGCGTCTACACCGTTGCACGGAGAATCGCCAAACTTTGCACACGTATTGGTCTTGCCCTGTAATAGACTGTGCCCAATTGATGACGTCATCGGTGACGTGGTTCGGCCGCCATCTTGGAAAAACCGAAAAACTTTGCACCTCTATATCTCCGAAAGTACTGAACAGAAAAAATTGAGACATGGCTCATTGTAAAGAACTCTCCATGGGGAATAAAATATGTAAATGATGACGTCATCAGTCACGTGGTTCGGTCGCCATCTTGGAAAAACGGCAAAACGTTGCGCCACTATATCTCCAAAAGTGCTGAACAGAAAAAATTGAGACATGGCTCATTGTAAAGAACTCTCCATGGGGAATAAAATATGTTAATGATGACGTCATATGTCACATGGTCGGCCGCCAACTTGGAAAAACGGCAAAACTTTGCACCACTATATCTCCAAAAGTGCTGAACAGAAAAAATTGAGACATGGCTCATTGTAAAGAACTCTCCATGGGGAATAAAATATGTTAATGATGACGTCATCAGTCACGTGGTCGGCCGCCATCTTGGAAAAACGGCAAAACTTTGCACCACGAAATCTCCAAAAGTGCTGAACAGAAAAAATTGAGACATGGCTCATTGTAAAGAACTCTCCATGGGGAATAAAATATGTTAATGATGATGTCATATGTCACGTGGTCGGCCGCCATCTTGGAAAAACGGCAAAACTTTGCACCACTATATCTCCAAAAGTGCTGAACAGAAAAAATTGAGGCATGGCTCATTGTAAAGAACTCTCCATGGGGAATAAAATATGTTAATGATGACGTCATCGGTCACGTGGTTCAGGGCCATCTTGGAAAAAACAAAAAACCTTGCACCTCGATATCTCCAAAAGTGCTGAATAGAAAAAATTGAGACATGGCTCATTGTAAAGAACTCTCCATGGGGAATAAAATATGTTAATGATGACGTCATCGGTCACGTGATTCGGCCGCCATCTTGGAAAAACCGAATAAACTAGCACCTCCATATCTCCGAAAGTGCTGAATAGAAAAAATTGAGACATGGCTCATTGTAAAGAACTCTCCATGGGGAATAAAATATGTTAATGATGACGTCATCGGTCACGTGGTTCGGTCGCCGTCTTGGAAAAACCGAAAAACTTTGCACCTCCACATCTCCAAAAGTCCTGAATAGAAAAAATTGAGACATGGCTCATTGTAAAGAACTCTCCATGGGGAATAAAATATGTTAATGATGACCTCATCGGTCACGTGGTTCGGCCGCCATATTTATCCTAAATGGTCGATAAAAAAGTACATTCCGGCAAGTCCTCGGTCTCTGACCGATTTTTCATCTGTCTGTTTGTTACTTGCCGGAAAAATTTTCCGGCAAGTATGTTGATCTGTTCGTTTGTTTGTCTGTTTGTTACTTGCCGGAAAAATTTCCGGCAAGTATGTTGATCTGTTCGTTTGTTTGTCTGTTTGTCTGTCTGTCTGTTTGTCTGTTTGTCTGTCTGTTTGCAGCACTGCGTCTACACCGTTGCACGGAGAATCGCCAAACTTTGCACACATATTCGTCTTGCCCTGGAATAGACTGTGCCCAATTTATGACGTCATCGGTCACGTGTTTCGGCCGCCATCTTGGAAAAACCGAAAAACTTTGCACCTCTATATCTCCGAAAGTGCTGAATAGAAAAAATTGAGACATGGCTCATTGTAAAGAACTCTCCATGGGGAATAAAATATGTTAATGATGATGTCATATGTCACGTGGTCGGCCGCCATCTTGGAAGAACTGCAAAACTTTGCACCACTATATCTCCAAAAGTGCTGAACAGAAAAAATTGAGACAAGGCTCATTGTAAAGAACTCTCCATGGGCAATAAAATATGTTAATGATGACGTCATATGTCACGTGGTCGGCCGTCATCTTGGAAAAACCAAAACATTTTGCACCACTATATCTCCAAAAGTGCTAACAGAAAAAATTGAGACATGGCTCATTGTAAAGAACTCTCCATGGGGAATAAAATAGGTTAATGATGACGTCATCAGTCACGTGGTCGGCCGCCATCTTGGAAAAACGGAAAAACTTTGTACCACGAAAGCTCCAAAAGTGCTGAACAGAAAAAATTGAGACATGGCTCATTGTAAAGAACTCTCCATGTGGAATGAAATATGTTAATGATGATGTCATCAGTCACGTGGTCGGCCGCCATCTTGGAAAAACGGCAAAACTTTGTACCACGAAAGCTCCAAAAGTGCTGAACAGAAAAAATTGAGACATGGCTCATTGTAAAGAACTCTCCATGGGGAAAACAATATGTTAATGATGACGTCATATGTCACGTGGTCGGCCGCCATCTTGGAAAAACGGCAAAACTTTGCACCACTATATCTCCAAAAGTGCAGAACAGAAAAAATTGAGACATGGCTCATTGTAAAGAACTCTCCATGGGGAATAAAATATGTTAATGATGACGTCATCAGTCACGTGGTCGGCCGCCATCTTGGAAAAACGGCAAAACTTTGTACCACGAAAGCTCCAAAAGTGCTGAACAGAAAAAATTGAGACATGGCTCATTGTAAAGAACTCTCCATGGGGAATAAAATATGTTAATGATGATGTCATATGTCACGTGGTCGGCGGCCATCTTGGAAAAACCGAAAAACGTTGCACCTCCATATCTCCGAAAGTGCTCAATAGAAAAAATTGAGACATGGCCCATTGTAAAGAACTCTCCATGTGGAATGAAATATGTTAATGATGATGTCATCAGTCACGTGGTTCGCCCGCCATCTTGGAAAAACCGAAAAACTTTGCACCTCTATATCTCCGAAAGTACTGAACAGAAAAAATTGAGACATGGCTCATTGTAAAGAACTCTCCATGGCGAATAAAATACGTAAATGATGACGTCATCAGTCACGTGGTTCTGGCGCCATCTTGGAAAAACCGAAAAACGTTGCGCCACTATATCTCCAAAAGTGCTGAACAGAAAAAATTGAGACAAGGCTCATTGTAAAGAACTCTCCATGGGCAATAAAATATGTTAATGATGACGTCATATGTCACGTGGTCGGCCGTCATCTTGGAAAAACCAAAACATTTTGCACCACTATATCTCCAAAAGTGCTAACAGAAAAAATTGAGACATGGCTCATTGTAAAGAACTCTCCATGGGGAATAAAATAGGTTAATGATGACGTCATCAGTCACGTGGTCGGCCGCCATCTTGGAAAAACGGCAAAACTTTGTACCACGAAAGCTCCAAAAGTGCTGAACAGAAAAAATTGAGACATGGCTCATTGTAAAGAACTCTCCATGTGGAATGAAATATGTTAATGATGATGTCATCAGTCACGTGGTCGGCCGCCATCTTGGAAAAACGGCAAAACTTTGTACCACGAAAGCTCCAAAAGTGCTGAACAGAAAAAATTGAGACATGGCTCATTGTAAAGAACTCTCCATGGGGAAAACAATATGTTAATGATGACGTCATATGTCACGTGGTCGGCCGCCATCTTGGAAAAACGGCAAAACTTTGCACCACTATATCTCCAAAAGTGCAGAACAGAAAAAATTGAGACATGGCTCATTGTAAAGAACTCTCCATGGGGAATAAAATATGTTAATGATGACGTCATCAGTCACGTGGTCGGCCGCCATCTTGGAAAAACGGCAAAACTTTGTACCACGAAAGCTCCAAAAGTGCTGAACAGAAAAAATTGAGACATGGCTCATTGTAAAGAACTCTCCATGGGGAATAAAATATGTTAATGATGATGTCATATGTCACGTGGTCGGCGGCCATCTTGGAAAAACCGAAAAACGTTGCACCTCTATATCTCCGAAAGTACTGAACAGAAAAAATTGAGACATGGCTCATTGTAAAGAACTCTCCATGGGGAATAAAATATGTTAATGATGACGTCATCAGTCACGTGGTTCTGGCGCCATCTTGGAAAAACCGAAAAACGTTGCGCCACTATATCTCCAAAAGTGCTGAACAGAAAAAATTGAGACTTGGCTCATTGTAAAGAACTCTCCATGGGGAATAAAATATGTTAATGATGACGTCATATGTCACGTGGTCGGCCGCCATCTTGGAAAAACGGCAAAAAATTTCACCACTATATCTCCAAAAGTGCTGAACAGAAAAAATTGAGACATGGCTCATTGTAAAGAACTCTACATGGGGAATAAAATATGTTAATGATGACGTCATCAGTCACGTGGTCGGCCGCCATCTTGGAAAAACCGAAAAACTCTGCACCTCCACATCTCCAAAAGTCCTGAACAGAAAAAATTGAGACATGGCTCATTGTAAAGAACTCTCCATGGGGAATAAAATGTGTTAATGATGACGTCATCGGTCACGTGGTTCGGCCGCCATATTTGTCCTAAATGGCCGATAAAAAAGTACATTCCGGCAAGTCCTCGGTCTCTGACCGATTTTTCATCTGTTTGTCTGTCTGTCTGTCTGTCTGTTTGCAGCACTGCGTCTACACCGTTGCACGTAGAATCGCCAAACTTTGCAAACTTATTGGCCTTGCCCTGGAATAGACTGTGCCCAATTGATGACGTCATCGGTGACGTGGTTCGGCCGCCATCTTGGAAAAACGGCAAAACGTTGCGCCACTATATCTCCAAAAGTGCTGAACAGAAAAAATTGAGACATGCCTCATTGTAAAGAACTCTCCAGGGGGAATAAAATATGTTAATGATGACGTCACAAGTCACGTGGTCGGCCGCCATCTTGGAAAAACGGCAAAACTTTGCATCACAAAATCTCCAAAAGTGCTGAACAGAAAAAATTGAGACATGGCTCATTGTAAAGAACTCTCCATGGGGAATAAAATATGTTAATGATGATGTCATATGTCACGTGGTCGGCCGCCATCTTGGAAAAACGGCAAAACTTTGCACCACTATATCTCCAAAAGTGTTGAACAGAAAAAATTGAGACATGGCTCATTGTAAAGAACTCTCCATGGGGAATAAAATATGTTAATGATGACGTCATATGTCACGTGGTTCGGCCGCCATCTTGGAAAAACCGAAAAACCTAGCACCTCTATGTGTCCAAAAGTGCTGAATAGAAAAAATTGAGACATGGCTCATTGTAAAGAATGCTCCATGGGGAATAAAATATGTTAATGACGACGTCATCGGTCACGTGGTTCAGCCGCCATCTTGGAAAAAACAAAAAACCTTGCACCTCGATATCTCCAAAAGTGCTGAATAGAAAAAATTGAGACATGGCTCATTGTAAAGAACTCTCCATGGGGAATAAAATATGTTAATGATGACGTCATCGGTCACGTGATTCGGCCGCCATCTTGGAAAAACCGAATAAACTAGCACCTCCATATCTCTGAAAGTGCTGAATTGAAAAAATTGAGACATGGCTCATTGTAAAGAACTCTCCATGGGGAATAAAATATGTTAATGATGACGTCATCGGTCACGTGGTTCGGTCGCCGTCTTGGAAAAACCGAAAAAAATTTGCACCTCCACATCTCCAAAAGTCCTGAATAGAAAAAATTGAGACATGGCTCATTGTAAAGAACTCTCCATGGGGAATAAAATATGTTAATGATGACCTCATTGGTCATGTGGTTCGGCCGCCATATTTATCCTAAATGGTCGATAAAAAAGTACATTCCGGCAAGTCCTCGGTCTCTGACCGATTTTTCATTACTTGCCGGAAAAAATTCCGGCAAGTATGTTGATCTGTTCGTTTGTTACTTGCCGGAAAAATTTTCTGGCAAGTATGTTGATCTGTTCGTTTGTTACTTGCCGGAAAAATTTTCTGGGAAGTATGTTGATCTGTTCGTTTGTTACTTGGCAAAAAATAAAAAATGTTTTTTTGCAAGTATGTTGATCACTCCGGTTTGTGTGTTTGTGTGTTTGTTTGTTTGTCTGTCCGCTCACTTATACTTGCCTACAGGACACAATTTTAAGCCGATCTTCACGAAACTTTACCAAATGGTAGAGTTCGTGGTCCCACAAAATCCTATATATTTTGGGGTCAAAAGGTCAACATAGGCCAAAGGTCAACCACTTTTTTTCAAAAACTTTTAATCCTCAATTTTCATCCGATTGACTTGAAATTTGAATGGGATATACATGTCGGCTTACTGAATTCAACCACCAGCTATTTTTGAGATTACCTTCGGCCAAAAGGTCAACATAGGCCAAAGGTCAACCACTTTTTTTCAAAAACTTTTAATCCTCAATTTTCATCCGATTGACTTGAAATTTGAATGGGATATACATGTCGGCTTACTGAATTCAACCACCAACTATTTTTGAGATCAACATAGGCCAAAATGTCAACATAGGCCAAAGGTCAACCACTTTTTTTCAAATTTTCTTAATCCTGAATTTTCATCCGATTGACTTGAAATGTCAATGGGATATACATGTCGGCTTACTGAATTCAACCACCAACTATTTTTGAGATCAACGTGGGCCAAAGGTCAACCACTTTTTTTTGAATTTCTAAAATCCTCAATTTTCATCCGATTGACTTGAAATTTGAAGAGGATTTACATATCGGCTAACTGAATTCAACCACCAACTATTTTTGAGATGAGCTTAGGCAAAAAGGTCAACATAGGCCAAAGGTCAACCACTTTTTTCAAATTTCTAAAATCCTCACTTTTCATCCAATTGACTTGAAATTTGAATAGGATTTACATATCGGCTTACTGAATTCAACCACCAACTATTTTTTGAGATCAGTGTGGGCCAAAGGGCAACCAATTTTTTTCAAATTTCTAAAATCCTCAATTTTCATCCGATTGACTTGAAATTTGAAAAGGATTTTCATATCACCTTACTGAAAGCAACCACCAGCAATTTTTGAGGTCATCATAGGCCAAAAGGTCAACATAGGCCGAATTTCTAAAATTGTCAATTTCCATCTGATTAACTTAAACTTTGAAGACGGTTTGCATATCAGGTCACTGAATTCAACCACTAATTATTTTTTTAGGTCAAAAGGATGCTCCACTGAGTTCCATGCTACTTTGTTCTGTTTGGCCAAGTGTCACTCTATGAGTGATTTTTCATTTGTTACTTGCCGGAAAAATTTTTCCGGCAAGTATGTTGATCTGTTCGTTTGTTACTTGCCGGAAAAGATTCCGGCAAGTATGTTGATCTGTTCGTTTGTCTGTCTGTTTGTCTGTTTGTCTGTCTGTCTGTTTGCAGCACTGCATCTACACCGTTGCACGGAGAATCGCCAAACTTTGCACACATATTGGTCTTGCCCTGGAATAGACTGTGCCCAAATGATGACGTCATTGGTCACGTGGTTCGGCCGCCATCTTGGAAAAACCGAAAATTTTTGCACCTCGATATCTCAAAGTGCTGACAGAAAAAATTGAGACATGGCTCATTGTAAAGAACTCTCCATGGGGAATAAAATATGTTAATGATGACGTCATCAGTCACGTGGTTCGGCCGCCATCTTGGAAAAACCGAAAATTTTTGCACCTCCATATCTCCGAAAGTCCTGAACAGAAAAAATTGAGACATGGCTCATTGTAAAGAACTCTCCATGGGGAATAAAATATGTTAATGATGACGTCATCAGCCACGTGGTTCGGCCGCCATCTTGGGAAAACCGAAAAACTTTGCACCACTATATCTCCAAAAGTGCTGAACAGAAAAAATGGAGACATGGCTCATTGTGAAGAACTCTCCATGTGGAATAAAATATGTTAATGATGACGTCATCAGTCACGTGGTTCGGCCGCCATCTTGGAAAAACCGAAAAACTTTGCACATCCATATCTCTGAATGTACTGAATAGAAAAAATTGAGACATGGCTCATTGCAAAGAACTCTCCATGGAGAATACAATATGTTAATGATGACGTCATCGGTCACGTGATTCGGCCGCCATCTTGGAAAATCCGAAAAACTATGCACCTCCATATCTCCGAAAGTGCTGAATAGAAAAAATTGAGACATGGCCCATTATAAAGAACTCTCCATGGGGAATAAAATATGTTAATGATGATGTCATCAGTCACGTGGTTCGGCCGCCATCTTGGAAAAACCGAAAAACTCTGCACCTCCACATCTCCAAAAGTCCTGAATAGAAAAAATTGAGGTATGGCTCATTGTAAACAACTCTCCACGTGGAATAAAATATGTTAATGATGACATCATCGGTCACGTGGTTCGGCCGCCATATTTGTCCTAAATGGCCAATAAAAAAGTACATTCCGGCAAATCCTCGGTCTCTGATTTGTCTGTCTGTTTGTCTGTCTGTCTGTTTGTCTGTCTGTTTGCAGCACTGCGTCTACACCGTTGCACGGAGAATCGCCAAACTTTGCACACGTATTGGTCTTGCCCTGTAATAGACTGTGCCCAATTGATGACGTCATCGGTGACGTGGTTCGGCCGCCATCTTGGAAAAACCGAAAAACTTTGCACCTCTATATCTCCGAAAGTACTGAACAGAAAAAATTGAGACATGGCTCATTGTAAAGAACTCTCCATGGGGAATAAAATATGTAAATGATGACGTCATCAGTCACGTGGTTCGGTCGCCATCTTGGAAAAACGGCAAAACGTTGCGCCACTATATCTCCAAAAGTGCTGAACAGAAAAAATTGAGACATGGCTCATTGTAAAGAACTCTCCATGGGGAATAAAATATGTTAATGATGACGTCATATGTCACATGGTCGGCCGCCAACTTGGAAAAACGGCAAAACTTTGCACCACTATATCTCCAAAAGTGCTGAACAGAAAAAAATTGAGACATGGCTCATTGTAAAGAACTCTCCATGGGGAATAAAATATGTTAATGATGACGTCATCAGTCACGTGGTCGGCCGCCATCTTGGAAAAACGGCAAAACTTTGCACCACGAAATCTCCAAAAGTGCTGAACAGAAAAAATTGAGACATGGCTCATTGTAAAGAACTCTCCATGGGGAATAAAATATGTTAATGATGATGTCATATGTCACGTGGTCGGCCGCCATCTTGGAAAAACGGCAAAACTTTGCACCACTATATCTCCAAAAGTGCTGAACAGAAAAAATTGAGGCATGGCTCATTGTAAAGAACTCTCCATGGGGAATAAAATATGTTAATGATGACGTCATCGGTCACGTGGTTCAGGGCCATCTTGGAAAAAACAAAAAACCTTGCACCTCGATATCTCCAAAAGTGCTGAATAGAAAAAATTGAGACATGGCTCATTGTAAAGAACTCTCCATGGGGAATAAAATATGTTAATGATGACGTCATCGGTCACGTGATTCGGCCGCCATCTTGGAAAAACCGAATAAACTAGCACCTCCATATCTCCGAAAGTGCTGAATAGAAAAAATTGAGACATGGCTCATTGTAAAGAACTCTCCATGGGGAATAAAATATGTTAATGATGACGTCATCGGTCACGTGGTTCGGTCGCCGTCTTGGAAAAACCGAAAAACTTTGCACCTCCACATCTCCAAAAGTCCTGAATAGAAAAAATTGAGACATGGCTCATTGTAAAGAACTCTCCATGGGGAATAAAATATGTTAATGATGACCTCATCGGTCACGTGGTTCGGCCGCCATATTTATCCTAAATGGTCGATAAAAAAGTACATTCCGGCAAGTCCTCGGTCTCTGACCGATTTTTCATCTGTCTGTTTGTTACTTGCCGGAAAAAATTTTCCGGCAAGTATGTTGATCTGTTCGTTTGTTACTTGCCGGAAAAATTTTCCGGCAAGTATGTTGATCTGTTCGTTTGTTTGTCTGTTTGTTACTTGCCGGAAAAATTTCCGGCAAGTATGTTGATCTGTTCGTTTGTTTGTCTGTTTGTCTGTCTGTCTGTTTGTCTGTTTGTCTGTCTGTTTGCAGCACTGCGTCTACACCGTTGCACGGAGAATCGCCAAACTTTGCACACATATTCGTCTTGCCCTGGAATAGACTGTGCCCAATTTATGACGTCATCGGTCACGTGTTTCGGCCGCCATCTTGGAAAAACCGAAAAACTTTGCACCTCTATATCTCCGAAAGTGCTGAATAGAAAAAATTGAGACATGGCTCATTGTAAAGAACTCTCCATGGGGAATAAAATATGTTAATGATGATGTCATATGTCACGTGGTCGGCCGCCATCTTGGAAGAACTGCAAAACTTTGCACCACTATATCTCCAAAAGTGCTGAACAGAAAAAATTGAGACAAGGCTCATTGTAAAGAACTCTCCATGGGCAATAAAATATGTTAATGATGACGTCATATGTCACGTGGTCGGCCGTCATCTTGGAAAAACCAAAACATTTTGCACCACTATATCTCCAAAAGTGCTAACAGAAAAAATTGAGACATGGCTCATTGTAAAGAACTCTCCATGGGGAATAAAATAGGTTAATGATGACGTCATCAGTCACGTGGTCGGCCGCCATCTTGGAAAAACGGAAAAACTTTGCACCACGAAATCTCCAAAAGTCCTGAACAGAAAAAATTGAGACATGGCTCATTGTAAAGAACTCTCCATGGGGAATAAAATATGTTAATGATGATGCCATTGGTCACGTGGTTCGGCCGCCATCTTGGAAAAACGGGAAAACTTTGCACCACTATATCTCCAAAAGTGCAGAATGGAAAAAATTGAGAGATGGCTCATTGTAAAGAACTCTCCATGGGGAATAAAATATGTTAATGATGACGTCATCTATCACGTAGTTCGGCCGCCATATTTGTTCTAAATGGCCGATAAAAAAGTACATTCCGGCAAGTCCTCGGTCTCTGACCGATTTTTCATCTGTTTGTCTGTCTGTCTGTCTGTTTGCAGCACTGCGTCTACACCGTTGCACGTAGAATCGCCAAACTTTGCAAACATATTGGTCTTGCCCTGTAATAGACTGTGCCCAATTGATGACGTCATCGGTGACGTGGTTCGGCCGCCATCTTGGAAAAACCGAAAATTTTTGCACCTCTATATCTCCGAAAGTACTGAACAGAAAAAATTGAGACATGGCTCATTGTAAAGAACTCTCCATGTGGAATAAAATATGTTAATGATGACGTCATAGGTCAAGTGTTTCGGCCGCCATCTTGGAAAAACGGCAAAATTTTGCACCGCTATATCTCCAAAAGTACTGAACAGAAAAAATTGAGACATGGCTCATTGTAAAGAACTCTCCATGGGGAATAAAATATCTTAATGATGACGTCATCAGTCACGTGGTCGGCCGCCATCTTGGAAAAACGGCAAAACTTTGCACCAATATATCTCCAAAAGTGCTGAACAGAAAAAATTGAGACATGGCTCATTGTAAAGAACTCTCCATGGGGAACAAAATATGTTAATGATGACGTCATCAGTCACGTGGTTCGGCCGCCATCTTGGAAAAACGGGCAAACTTTGCACCACTATATCTCCGAAAGTACTGAACAGAAAAAATTGAGACATGGCTCATTGTAAAGAACTCTCCATGGGGAATAAAACATGTTAATGATGACGTCATCAGTCACGTGGTCGGCCGCCATCTTGGAAAAACGGCAAAACTTTGCACCACCATATCTCCAAAAGTGCTGAACAGAAAAAATTGAGACATGGCTCATTGTAAAGAACTCTCCATGGGGAATAAAATATGTTAATGATGACGTCATATGTCACGTGGTTCGGCCGACATCTTGGAAAAACCGAAAATTTTTGCACCTCCACATCTCTGAAAGTGCTGAATAGAAAAAATTGAGACATGGCTCATTGTAAAGAACTCTCCATGCGGAATAAAACATGTTAATGATGACGTCATCGGTCATGTGGTCCGGCCGCCATCTTGGAAAAACCGAAAACCTTTGCACCTCCAGTGCTGAATAGAAAAAATGAGACATGGCTCATTGTAAAGAACTCTCCATGGGGAATAAAACATGTTAATGATGACGTCATCGGTCACGTGGTTCGGCCGCCATCTTGGAAAAACCAAAAAACTTAGCACCTCGATATATCTCCGGAAGTGCTGAATAGAAAAAATTGAGACGTGGCTCATTGTAAAGAACTCTCCATGGGGAATAAAATATGTTAATGATGATGTCATCGGTCACATGGTTCGGCCGCCATATTTGTCCTAAATGGCCGACAAAAAAGTAAATTCCGGCAAGTCCTCGGTCTCTGACCGATTTTTCATCTGTTTGTCTGTTTGTCTGTCTGTCTGTCTGTCTGTCTGTCTGTTTGCAGCACTGCATCTACACCGTTGCACGTAGAATCGCAAAACTTTGCACACATATTCGTCTTGCCCTGGAATAGACTGTGCCCAATATGTGACGTCATCAGTCACGTGTTTCGGCGGCCATCTTGGAAAAACCGAAATAATTTGCACCGCTATATCTCCGAAAGTACTGAACAGAAAAAATTGAGACATGGCTCATTGTGAAGAACTCTCCATGGGGAATAAAATGGGTTAATGATGACGTCATCAGTCACGTGGTTCGGTCGCCATCTTGGAAAAACGGCAAAACGTTGCGCCACTGTATCTCCAAAAGTGCTGAACAGAAAAAATTGAGACATGGCTCATTGTAAAGAACTCTCCATGGGGAATAAAATATGTTAATGATGACGTCATATGTCACGTGGTCGGCCGCCATCTTGGAAAAACGGCAAAAATTTTCACCACTATATCTCCAAAAGTGCTGAAAAGAAAAAATTGAGACATGGCTCATTGTAAAGAACTCTCCATGGGGAATAAAATATGTTAATGATGACGTCATCAGTCACGTGGTCGGCCGCCATCTTGGAAAAACCGAAAAACTCTGCACCTCCACATCTCCAAAAGTCCTGAACAGAAAAAATTGAGGTATGGCTCATTGTAAAGAACTCTCCATGGGGAATAAAATATGTTAATGATGACGTCATCGGTCACGTGGTTCGGCCGCCATATTTGTCCTAAATGGCCGATAAAAAAGTACATTCCGGCAAGTCCTCGGTCTCTGACCGATTTTTCATCTGTTTGTTACTTGCCGGAAAATTTTTTCCGGCAAGTATGTTGATCTGTTCGTTTGTTTGTCTGTCTGTTTGTCTGTTTGTCTGTCTGTTTGTCTGTCTGTTTGTCTGTCTGTTTGCAGCACTGCGTCTACACCGTTGCACGGAAAATCGCCAAACTTTGCACACATATTCGTCTTGCCCTGGAATAGACTGTGCCCAATATATGACGTCATCAGTCACGTGTTTCGGCGGCCATCTTGGAAAAACCGAAATAATTTGCACCGCTATATCTCCGAAAGTACTGAACAGAAAAAATTGAGACATGGCTCATTGTGAAGAACTCTCCATGGGGAATAAAATATGTTAATGATGACGTCATCAGTCACGTGGTCGGCCGCCATCTTGGAAAAACGGCAAAACTTTGCACCACAAAATCTCCAAAAGTGCTGAACAGAAAAAATTGAGACATGGCTCATTGTAAAGAACTCCATGGGGAATAAAATATGTTAAAATAAATAAATAAAAATAAATGCATTAATGATGACGCCATCGGTCACGTGGTTCGGCCGCCATCTTGGAAAAATGGGAAAACTTTGCACCACTATATCTCCAAAAGTGCAGAATGGAAAAAATTGAGACATGGCTCATTGTAAAGAACTCTCAATGGGGAATAAAATATGTTAATGATGACGTCATATGTCACGTGGTTCGGCCGCCATCTTGGAAAAACCGAAAAATTGTGCACCGCATATCTCTGAAAGTGCTGAATAGAAAAAATTGAGACATGGCTCATTGTAAAGAACTCTCCATGGGGAATAAAATATGTTAATGATGACATCATAGGTCACGTGGTTCGGCTGCCATCTTGGAAAAACCGAAAAACGTAGCACCTCCATATCTCCAAAAGTGCTGAATAGAAAAAGTTGAGACATGGCTCTTTGTGAAGAACTCTCCATGGGGAATAATATATGTTAATGATGACGTCATCTATCACGTGGTTCGGACGCCATATTTGTCTTAAATGGCCGATAAAAGAGTACATTCCGGCAAGTCCTCGGTCTCTGACCGATTTTTCATTACTTGCCGGAAAAATTTCTGGCAAGTATGTTGATCTGTTCGTTTGTTTGTCTGTTTGTTACTTGCCGGAAAAATTTTCCGGCAAGTATGTTGATCTGTTCGTTTGTCTGTTTGTCTGTTTGTCTGTTTGTCTGTTTGCAGCACTGCGTCTACACCGTTGCACGGAGAATCGCCAAACTTTGCACACATATTGGTCTTGCCCTGGAATAGACTGTGCCCAATTGATGACGTCATCGGTGACGTGGTTCGGCCGCCATCTTGGAAAAACCGAAAAACTTTGCACCTCTATATCTCCGAAAGTACTGTACAGAAAAAATTGAGACATGGCTCATTGTAAAGAACTCTCCATGGGGAATAAAATATGTTTATGATGACGTCATATGTCACGTGGTCGGCCGCCATCTTGGAAAAACGGCAAAACTTTGCACCGCTATATCTCCAAAAGTGCTGAACAGAAAAAATTGAGACATGGCTCATTGTAAAGAACTCTCCATGGGTAATAAAATATGTTAATGATGACGTCATCAGTCACGTGGTTCGGCCGCCATCTTGGAAAATGGCAAAATTTTGCACCACTATATCTCCAAAAGTGCTGAACAGAAAAAATTGAGCTCATTGTAAAGAACTCTACATGGGGAATAAAATGTTAGTGATGACGTCATTGGTCACGTGGTTCGGCCGCCATCTTGGAAAAAGTTTGCAACTCTATATCTCCGAAAGTGCTGAACAGAAAAAATTGAGACATGGCTCATTGTAAAGAACTCTCCATGGGGAATAAAATATGTTAATGATGACGTCATCAGTCACGTGGTTCGGCCGCCATCTTGGAAAAACCTAAAAACTTTGCACCTCCATATCTCTGAAAGTACTGAATAGAAAAAATTCAGACATGGCTCATTGTAAAGAACTCTTGATGGGGAATAAAATATGTTAATGATGACGTCATCAGTCACGTGGTCGGCCGCCATCTTGGAAAAACCGAAAAACTCTGCACCTCCACATCTCCAAAAGTCCTGAATAGAAAAAATTGAGACATGGCTCATTGTTAATAACTCTCCATGGGGAATAAAAAATGTTAATGATGACGTCATATGTCACGTGGTTCGGCCGCCATCTTGGACAAACCGAAAACTTTGCACCTCAACAGCTCCGAAAGTGCTGAATAGAAAAATTTGAGACATGGCTCATTGTAAAGAACTCTCCATGGGGAATAAAATATGTTAATGATGACGTCATCGGTCACGTGGTTCGGTCGCCATATTTGTCCTAAATGGCCGATAAAAAAGTACATTCCGGCAAGTCCTCGGTCTCTGACCGATTTTTCATCTGTCTGTCTGTTTGTCTGTTTGTCTGTCTGTTTGCAGCACTGCGTCTACACCGTTGCACGGAGAATCGCCAAACTTTGCACACATATTCGTCTTGCCCTGGAATAGACTGTGCCCAATTGATGACGTCATCGGTGACGTGGTTCGGCCGCCATCTTGGAAAAACCGAAAAACTTTGCACTTCTATATCTCCGAAAGTACTGAACAGAAAAAATTGAGACATGGCTCATTGTAAAGAACTCTCCATGGGGAATAAAATATGTTAATGATGACATCATCAGTCACGTGGTCGGCCGCCATCTTGGAAAAACGGCAAAACTTTGCACCACGAAATCTCCAAAAGTGCTGAACAGAAAAAATTGAGACATGGCTCATTGTAAAGAACTCTCGATGGGGAATAAAATATGTTAATGATGACGTCATCAGTCACGTGGTCGGCCGCCATCTTGGAAAAACCGAAAAACCTAGCACCTCCATATCTCCGAAAGTGCTGAATAGAAAAAATTGAGACATGGCTCATTGTAAAGAAATCTCCATGTGGAATACAATATGTTAATGATGATGTCATTGGTCACGTGGTTCGGCCGCCATCTTGGAAAAACCGAATAAATTTGCACCTCTATATCTCCGAAAGTACTGAACAGAAAAAATTGAGACATGGCTCATTGTAAAGAACTCTCCATGGGGAATAAAATATGTAAATGATGACGTCATCAGTCACGTGGTTCGGTCGCCATCTTGGAAAAACGGCAAATCGTTGCGCCACTATATCTCCAAAAGTGCTGAACAGAAAAAATTGAGACATGGCTCATTGGAAAGAACTCTCCATGGGGAATAAAATATGTTAATGATGACGTCATATGTCACGTGGTCGGCCGCCATCTTGGAAAAACGGCAAAACTTTGCACCACTATATCTCCAAAAGTGCTGAACAGAAATAATTGAGACATGGCTCATTGTAAAGAACTCTCCATGGGGAATAAAATATGTTAATGATGACGTCATCAGTCACGTGGTCGGCCGCCATCTTGGAAAAACGGCAAAACTTTGCACCACAAAATCTCCAAAAGTGCTGAACAGAAAAAATTGAGACATGGCTCATTGTAAAGAACTCCATGGGGAATAAAATATGTTAATGATGACGCCATCGGTCACGTGGTTCGGCCGCCATCTTGGAAAAATGGGAAAACTTTGCACCACTATATCTCCAAAAGTGCAGAATGGAAAAAATTGAGACATGGCTCATTGTAAAGAACTCTCAATGGGGAATAAAATATGTTAATGATGACGTCATATGTCACGTGGTTCGGCCGCCATCTTGGAAAAACCGAAAAATTGTGCACCGCATATCTCTGAAAGTGCTGAATAGAAAAAATTGAGACATGGCTCATTGTAAAGAACTCTCCATGGGGAATAAAATATGTTAATGATGACATCATAGGTCACGTGGTTCGGCTGCCATCTTGGAAAAACCGAAAAACGTAGCACCTCCATATCTCCAAAAGTGCTGAATAGAAAAAGTTGAGACATGGCTCTTTGTGAAGAACTCTCCATGGGGAATAATATATGTTAATGATGACGTCATCTATCACGTGGTTCGGACGCCATATTTGTCTTAAATGGCCGATAAAAGAGTACATTCCGGCAAGTCCTCGGTCTCTGACCGATTTTTCATCTGTTTGTCTGTCTGTTTGCAGCACTGCGTCTACACCGTTGCACGCAGAATCGCCAAACTTTGCACACATATTCGTCTTGCCCTGGAATAGACTGTGCCCAATTTATGACGTCATCGGTCACGTGTTTCGGCCGCCATCTTGGAAAAACCGAAAAACTTTGCACCTCTATATCTCCGAAAGTGCTGAATAGAAAAAATTGAGACATGGCTCATTGTAAAGAACTCTCCATGGGGAATAAAATATGTTAATGATGATGTCATATGTCACGTGGTCGGCCGCCATCTTGGAAGAACTGCAAAACTTTGCACCACTATATCTCCAAAAGTGCTGAACAGAAAAAATTGAGACAAGGCTCATTGTAAAGAACTCTCCATGGGCAATAAAATATGTTAATGATGACGTCATATGTCACGTGGTCGGCCGTCATCTTGGAAAAACCGAAACATTTTGCACCACTATATCTCCAAAAGTGCTAACAGAAAAAATTGAGACATGGCTCATTGTAAAGAACTCTCCATGGGGAATAAAATAGGTTAATGATGACGTCATCAGTCACGTGGTCGGCCGCCATCTTGGAAAAACGGAAAAACTTTGCACCACGAAATCTCCAAAAGTCCTGAACAGAAAAAATTGAGACATGGCTCATTGTAAAGAACTCTCCATGGGGAATAAAATATGTTAATGATGACGTCATCTATCACGTAGTTCGGCCGCCATATTTGTTCTAAATGGCCGATAAAAAAGTACATTCCGGCAAGTCCTCGGTCTCTGACCGATTTTTCATCTGTTTGTCTGTCTGTCTGTCTGTTTGCAGCACTGCGTCTACACCGTTGCACGTAGAATCGCCAAACTTTGCACACATATTGGTCTTGCCCTGGAATAGACTGTGCCCAATTGATGACGTCATCGGTGACGTGGTTCGGCCGCCATCTTGGAAAAACCGAAAATTTTTGCACCTCTATATCTCCGAAAGTACTGAACAGAAAAAATTGAGACATGGCTCATTGTAAAGAACTCTCCATGGGGAATAAAATATGTTAATGATGACGTCATAGGTCAAGTGTTTCGGCCGCCATCTTGGAAAAACGGCAAAATTTTGCACCGCTATATCTCCAAAAGTACTGAACAGAAAAAATTGAGACATGGCTCATTGTAAAGAACTCTCCATGGGGAATAAAATATCTTAATGATGACGTCATCAGTCACGTGGTCGGCCGCCATCTTGGAAAAACGGCAAAACTTTGCACCACAAAATCTCCAAAAGTGCTGAACAGAAAAAATTGAGACATGGCTCATTGTAAAGAACTCCATGGGGAATAAAATATGTTAAAATAAATAAATAAAAATAAATGCATTAATGATGACGCCATCGGTCACGTGGTTCGGCCGCCATCTTGGAAAAATGGGAAAACTTTGCACCACTATATCTCCAAAAGTGCAGAATGGAAAAAATTGAGACATGGCTCATTGTAAAGAACTCTCAATGGGGAATAAAATATGTTAATGATGACGTCATATGTCACGTGGTTCGGCCGCCATCTTGGAAAAACCGAAAAATTGTGCACCGCATATCTCTGAAAGTGCTGAATAGAAAAAATTGAGACATGGCTCATTGTAAAGAACTCTCCATGGGGAATAAAATATGTTAATGATGACATCATAGGTCACGTGGTTCGGCTGCCATCTTGGAAAAACCGAAAAACGTAGCACCTCCATATCTCCAAAAGTGCTGAATAGAAAAAGTTGAGACATGGCTCTTTGTGAAGAACTCTCCATGGGGAATAATATATGTTAATGATGACGTCATCTATCACGTGGTTCGGACGCCATATTTGTCTTAAATGGCCGATAAAAGAGTACATTCCGGCAAGTCCTCGGTCTCTGACCGATTTTTCATTACTTGCCGGAAAAATTTCCGGCAAGTATGTTGATCTGTTCGTTTGTTACTTGCCGGAAAAGATTCCGGCAAGTATGTTGATCTGTTCGTTTGTTTGTCTGTCTGTCTGTTTGTCTGTCTGTTTGTCTGTTTGCAGCACTGCGTCTACACCGTTGCACGGAGAATCGCCAAACTTTGCACACATAATGGTCTTGCCCTCTAATATACTGTGCCTCAATGATGACGTCATCGGTGACGTGGTTCGGCCGCCATCTTGGAAAAACCGAATAAATTTGCACCTCTATATCTCCGAAAGTACTGAACAGAAAAAATTGAGACATGGCTCATTGTAAAGAACTCTCAATGGGGAATAAAATATGTTAATGATGACGTCATCAGTCACGTGGTTCGGCCGCCATCTTGGAAAAACCGAAAAAATTTGTACTTCTGTATCTCCAAAAGTGCTGAATAGAAAAAATTGAGACATGGCTCATTGTAAAGAACTCTCCATGGGGAATAAAATATGTTAATGATGACGTCATATGTCACGTGGTTCGGCCGCCATCTTGGAAAAACAGAAAAATTTGCACCTCCATATCTCCGAAAGTACTGAATAGAAATAATTGAGACATGGCTCATTGTAAAGAACTCTCGATGGGGAATCAAATATGTTAATGATGACGTCATCAGTCACGTGGTTCGGCCTCCATATTTGTCCTAAATGGCCGATAAAAAAGTACATCCCGGCAAGTCCTCGGTCTCTGACCGATTTTTCATTACTTGCCGGAAAAAATTTTCCGGCAAGTATGTTGATCTGTTCGTTTGTCTGTTTGTCTGTTTGTCTGTTTGTCTGTTTGCAGCACTGCGTCTACACCGTTGCACGTAGAATCGCCAAACTTTGCACACATATTGGTCTTGCCCTGGAATAGACTGTGCCCAATTGATGACGTCATCGGTGACGTGGTTCGGCCGCCATCTTGGAAAAACCGAAAAACTTTGCACCTCTATATCTCCGAAAGTACTGAACAGAAACAATTGAGACATGGCTCATTGTAAAGAACTCTCCATGGGGAATAAAATATGTTAATGATGACGTCGTCAGTCACGTGGTCGGCCGCCATCTTGGAAAAACAGCAAAACTTTGCACCACTATATCTCCAAAAGTGCTGAACAGAAAAAATTGAGACATGGCTCATTGTAAAGAACTCTCCATGGGGAATAAAATATGTTAATGATGATGTCATATGTCACGTGGTCGGCCGCCATCTTGGAAAAACGGCAAAACTTTGCACCACTATATTTCCAAAAGTGCTGAACAGAAAAAATTGAGACATGGCTCATTGTAAAGAACTCTCCATGGGGAATAAAATATGTAAATGATGACGTCATCAGTCACGTGGTTCGGTCGCCATCTTGGAAAAACGGCAAAACGTTGCGCCACTATATCTCCAAAAGTGCTGAACAGAAAAAATTGAGACATGGCTCATTGTGAAGAACTCTCCATGGGGAATAAAATATGTTAATGATGACGTCATCGGTCACGTGGTTCAGCCACCATATTTGTCCTAAATGGCCGATAAAAAAGTAAATTCCGGCAAGTCCTCGGTCTCTGACCGATTTTTCATTTGTCTGTTTGTCTGTTTGTCTGTTTGTCTGTTTGTCTGTTTGCAGCACTACGTCTACACCGTTGCACGTAGAATCACCAAACTTTGCACACGTATTTGTCTTGCCCTCTAATATACTGTGCCCAAATGATGACGTCATCGGTCACGTGGTTCGGCCGCCATCTTGGAAAAACCGAAAAATTTTGCACCTCCATATCTCCAAAAGTCCTGAACAGAAAAAATTGAGACATGTCTCATTGTAAAGAACTCTCCATGGGGAATAAAATCTGTTAATGATGACGTCATCAGTCACGTGGTCGGCCGCCATCTTGGAAAAACGGCAAAACTTTGCACCATGATATCTCCAAAAGTGCTGAACAGAAAAAATTGAGACATGGCTCATTGTAAAGAACGCTCCATGGGGAATAAAATATGTTAATGATGACGTCATATGTCACGTGGTCGGCCGCCATCTTGGAAAAACGGCAAAAATTTGCACCACTATATCTCCAAAAGTGCTGAACAGAAAAAATTGAGACATTGCTCATTGTAAAGAACTCTCCATGGGGAATAAAATATGTTAATGATGACGTCATATGTCACGTGGTTCGGCCGCCATCTTGGAAAAACCGAAAAATTTTGCACCTCCATTTCTCTGAAAGTGCTGAATAGAAAAAATTGAGACATGGCTCATTGTAAAGAACTCTCCATGGGGAATAAAATATGTTAATGATGATGCCATCGGTCACGTGGTTCGGCCGCCATCTTGGAAAAACGGGAAAACTTTGCACCACTATATCTCCAAAAGTGCAGAATGGAAAAAATTGAGACATGGCTCATTGTAAAGAACTCTCCATGGGGAATAAAATATGTTAATGATGACGTCATCGGTCACGTGGTTCGGCCGCCATATTTGTCCTAAATGGCCGATAAAAAAGTACATTCCGGCAAGTCCTCGGTCTCTGATCTGTTTGTTACTTGCCGGAAAAGATTCCGGCAAGTATGTTGATCTGTTCGTTTGTTTGTTACTTGCTGGAAAAATTTTCCGGCAAGTATGTTGATCTGTTCGTTTGTTTGTCTGTTTGTTACTTGCCGGAAAAATTTTCCGGCAAGTATGTTGATCTGTTCGTTTGTTACTTGCCGGAAAAAATTTTCCGGCAAGTATGTTGATCTGTTCGTTTGTCTGTCTGTCTGTCTGTTTGTCTGTTTGTCTGTTTGTCTGTTTGCAGCACTGCGTCTACACCGTTGCACGGAGAATCGCCAAACTTTGCACACATATTGGTCTTGCCCTGGAATAGACTGTGCCCAATTGATGACGTCATCGGTGACGTGGTTCGGCCGCCATCTTGGAAAAACCGAAAAACTTTGCACCTCTATATCTCCGAAAGTACTGTTCAGAAAAAATTGAGACATGGCTCATTGTAAAGAACTCTCCATGGGGAATAAAATATGTTTATGATGACGTCATATGTCACGTGGTCGGCCGCCATCTTGGAAAAACGGCAAAACTTTGCACCGCTATATCTCCAAAAGTGCTGAACAGAAAAAATTGAGACATGGCTCATTGTAAAGAACTCTCCATGGGTAATAAAATATGTTAATTATGACGTCATCAGTCACGTGGTTCGGCCGCCATCTTGGAAAATGGCAAAATTTTGCACCACTATATCTCCAAAAGTGCTGAACAGAAAAAATTGAGCTCATTGTAAAGAACTCTCCATGGGGAATAAAATGTTAGTGATGACGTCATTGGTCACGTGGTTCGGCCGCCATCTTGGAAAAAGTTTGCAACTCTATATCTCCGAAAGTGCTGAACAGAAAAAATTGAGACATGGCTCATTGTAAAGAACTCTCCATGGGGAATAAAATATGTTAATGATGACGTCATCAGTCACGTGGTTCGGCCGCCATCTTGGAAAAACCTAAAAACTTTGCACCTCCATTTCTCTGAAAGTACTGAATAGAAAAAATTGAGACATGGCTCATTGTAAAGAACTCTTGATGGGGAATAAAATATGTTAATGATGACGTCATCAGTTACGTAGTTCGGCCGCCATCTTGGAAAAACCGAAAAACCTACCACCTCCATATCTCCCAAAGTGCTGAATAGAAAAAATTGAGATGTGACTCATTGTAAAGAACTCTCCATGGGGAATAAAATATGTTAATGATGACGTCATAGGTAACGTGGTTCGGCCGCCATCTTGGAAAAACCGAAAAACGTTGCACCTCCATATCTCCAAAAATGCTCAATATAAAAAATTGAGACATGGCTCATTGTAAAGAACTCTCCATGGGGAATAAAATATGTTAATGATGACGTCATATGTCACGTGGTTCGGCCGCCATCTTGGAAAAACCGAAAAATTTTGCACCTCCATATCTCTGAAAGTGCTGAATAGAAAAAATTGAGGTATGGCTCATTGTAAAGAACTCTCCATGGGGAATAAAATATATTAATGATGACGTCATCTATCACGTGGTTCCGCCGCCATATTTGTTCTAAATGGCTGATAAAAAAGTACATTCCGGCAAGTCCTCGGTCTCTGACCGATTTTTCATTTGTTACTTGCCGGAAAAATTTTTCCGGCAAGTATGTTGATCTGTTCGTTTGTTTGTCTGTTTGTCTGTCTGTCTGTTTGTCTGTTTGTCTGTCTGTTTGCAGCACTGCGTCTACACCGTTGCACGGAGAATCGCCAAACTTTGCACACATATTGGTCTTGCCCTGGAATAGACTGTGCCCAATTGATGACGTCATCGGTGACGTGGTTCGGCCGCCATCTTGGAAAAACCGAAAAACTTTGCACCTCTATATCTCCGAAAGTACTGAACAGAAAAAATGGAGACATGGCTCATTGTAAAGAACTCTCCATGGGGAATAAAATATGTTAACGATGACGTCATATGTCACGTGGTCGGCCGCCATCTTGGAAAAACGGCAAAAATTTGCACCACTATATCTCCAAAAGTGCTGAACAGAAAAAATTGAGACATGGCTCATTGTAAAGAACTCTCCATGGGGAATAAAATATGTTAATGATGACGTCATCAGTCACGTGGTCGGCCGCCATCTTGGAAAAACGGCAAAACTTTGCACCACGATATCTCCAAAAGTGCTGAACAGAAAAAATTGAGACATGGCTCATTGTAAAGAACGCTCCATGGGGAATAAAATATGTTAATGATGACGTCATCAGTCGCGTGGTCGGCCGCCATCTTGGAAAAACCGAAAAACCTAGCACCTCCATATCTCCGAAAGTGCTGAATAGAAAAAATTGAGACATGGCTCATTGTAAACAACTCTCCACGTGGAATAAAATATGTTAATGATGACATCATCGGTCACGTGGTTCGGCCGCCATATTTGTCCTAAATGGCCGATAAAAAAGTACATTCCGGCAAGTCCTCGGTCTCTGACCGATTTTTCATCTGTTTGTCTGTCTGTCTGTTTGTCTGTTTGTCTGTCTGTTTGCAGCACTGCGTCTACACCGTTGCACGGAGAATCGCCAAACTTTGCACACATATTCGTCTTGCCCTGGAATAGACTGTGCCCAATTGATGACGTCATCGGTGACGTGGTTCGGCCGCCATCTTGGAAAAACCGAAAAACTTTGCACTTCTATATCTCCGAAAGTACTGAACAGAAAAAATTGAGACATGGCTCATTGTAAAGAACTCTCCATGGGGAATAAAATATGTTAATGATGACATCATCAGTCACGTGGTCGGCCGCCATCTTGGAAAAACGGCAAAACTTTGCACCACGAAATCTCCAAAAGTGCTGAACAGAAAAAATTGAGACATGGCTCATTGTAAAGAACTCTCGATGGGGAATAAAATATGTTAATGATGACGTCATCAGTCACGTGGTCGGCCGCCATCTTGGAAAAACCGAAAAACCTAGCACCTCCATATCTCCGAAAGTGCTGAATAGAAAAAATTGAGACATGGCTCATTGTAAAGAAATCTCCATGTGGAATACAATATGTTAATGATGATGTCATTGGTCACGTGGTTCGGCCGCCATCTTGGAAAAACCGAAAAATTTTGCACCTCCATATCTCCAAAAGTCCTGAACAGAAAAAATTGAGACATGTCTCATTGTAAAGAACTCTCCATGGGGAATAAAATCTGTTAATGATGACGTCATCAGTCACGTGGTCGGCCGCCATCTTGGAAAAACGGCAAAACTTTGCACCATGATATCTCCAAAAGTGCTGAACAGAAAAAATTGAGACATGGCTCATTGTAAAGAACGCTCCATGGGGAATAAAATATGTTAATGATGACGTCATATGTCACGTGGTCGGCCGCCATCTTGGAAAAACGGCAAAAATTTGCACCACTATATCTCCAAAAGTGCTGAACAGAAAAAATTGAGACATTGCTCATTGTAAAGAACTCTCCATGGGGAATAAAATATGTTAATGATGACGTCATATGTCACGTGGTTCGGCCGCCATCTTGGAAAAACCGAAAAATTTTGCACCTCCATTTCTCTGAAAGTGCTGAATAGAAAAAATTGAGACATGGCTCATTGTAAAGAACTCTCCATGGGGAATAAAATATGTTAATGATGATGCCATCGGTCACGTGGTTCGGCCGCCATCTTGGAAAAACGGGAAAACTTTGCACCACTATATCTCCAAAAGTGCAGAATGGAAAAAATTGAGACATGGCTCATTGTAAAGAACTCTCCATGGGGAATAAAATATGTTAATGATGACGTCATCGGTCACGTGGTTCGGCCGCCATATTTGTCCTAAATGGCCGATAAAAAAGTACATTCCGGCAAGTCCTCGGTCTCTGATCTGTTTGTTACTTGCCGGAAAAGATTCCGGCAAGTATGTTGATCTGTTCGTTTGTTTGTTACTTGCTGGAAAAATTTTCCGGCAAGTATGTTGATCTGTTCGTTTGTTTGTCTGTTTGTTACTTGCCGGAAAAATTTTCCGGCAAGTATGTTGATCTGTTCGTTTGTTACTTGCCGGAAAAAATTTTCCGGCAAGTATGTTGATCTGTTCGTTTGTCTGTCTGTCTGTCTGTTTGTCTGTTTGTCTGTTTGTCTGTTTGCAGCACTGCGTCTACACCGTTGCACGGAGAATCGCCAAACTTTGCACACATATTGGTCTTGCCCTGGAATAGACTGTGCCCAATTGATGACGTCATCGGTGACGTGGTTCGGCCGCCATCTTGGAAAAACCGAAAAACTTTGCACCTCTATATCTCCGAAAGTACTGTACAGAAAAAATTGAGACATGGCTCATTGTAAAGAACTCTCCATGGGGAATAAAATATGTTTATGATGACGTCATATGTCACGTGGTCGGCCGCCATCTTGGAAAAACGGCAAAACTTTGCACCGCTATATCTCCAAAAGTGCTGAACAGAAAAAATTGAGACATGGCTCATTGTAAAGAACTCTCCATGGGTAATAAAATATGTTAATTATGACGTCATCAGTCACGTGGTTCGGCCGCCATCTTGGAAAATGGCAAAATTTTGCACCACTATATCTCCAAAAGTGCTGAACAGAAAAAATTGAGCTCATTGTAAAGAACTCTCCATGGGGAATAAAATGTTAGTGATGACGTCATTGGTCACGTGGTTCGGCCGCCATCTTGGAAAAAGTTTGCAACTCTATATCTCCGAAAGTGCTGAACAGAAAAAATTGAGACATGGCTCATTGTAAAGAACTCTCCATGGGGAATAAAATATGTTAATGATGACGTCATCAGTCACGTGGTTCGGCCGCCATCTTGGAAAAACCTAAAAACTTTGCACCTCCATTTCTCTGAAAGTACTGAATAGAAAAAATTGAGACATGGCTCATTGTAAAGAACTCTTGATGGGGAATAAAATATGTTAATGATGACGTCATCAGTTACGTAGTTCGGCCGCCATCTTGGAAAAACCGAAAAACCTACCACCTCCATATCTCCCAAAGTGCTGAATAGAAAAAATTGAGATGTGACTCATTGTAAAGAACTCTCCATGGGGAATAAAATATGTTAATGATGACGTCATAGGTAACGTGGTTCGGCCGCCATCTTGGAAAAACCGAAAAACGTTGCACCTCCATATCTCCAAAAATGCTCAATATAAAAAATTGAGACATGGCTCATTGTAAAGAACTCTCCATGGGGAATAAAATATGTTAATGATGACGTCATATGTCACGTGGTTCGGCCGCCATCTTGGAAAAACCGAAAAATTTTGCACCTCCATATCTCTGAAAGTGCTGAATAGAAAAAATTGAGGTATGGCTCATTGTAAAGAACTCTCCATGGGGAATAAAATATATTAATGATGACGTCATCTATCACGTGGTTCCGCCGCCATATTTGTTCTAAATGGCTGATAAAAAAGTACATTCCGGCAAGTCCTCGGTCTCTGACCGATTTTTCATTTGTCTGTTTGTCTGTCTGTCTGTTTGTCTGTTTGTCTGTCTGTTTGCAGCACTGCGTCTACACCGTTGCACGGAGAATCGCCAAACTTTGCACACATATTCGTCTTGCCCTGGAATAGACTGTGCCCAATTGATGACGTCATCGGTGACGTGGTTCGGCCGCCATCTTGGAAAAACCGAAAAACTTTGCACTTCTATATCTCCGAAAGTACTGAACAGAAAAAATTGAGACATGGCTCATTGTAAAGAACTCTCCATGGGGAATAAAATATGTTAATGATGACATCATCAGTCACGTGGTCGGCCGCCATCTTGGAAAAACGGCAAAACTTTGCACCACGAAATCTCCAAAAGTGCTGAACAGAAAAAATTGAGACATGGCTCATTGTAAAGAACTCTCGATGGGGAATAAAATATGTTAATGATGACGTCATCAGTCACGTGGTCGGCCGCCATCTTGGAAAAACCGAAAAACCTAGCACCTCCATATCTCCGAAAGTGCTGAATAGAAAAAATTGAGACATGGCTCATTGTAAAGAAATCTCCATGTGGAATACAATATGTTAATGATGATGTCATTGGTCACGTGGTTCGGCCGCCATCTTGGAAAAACCGAATAAATTTGCACCTCTATATCTCCGAAAGTACTGAACAGAAAAAATTGAGACATGGCTCATTGTAAAGAACTCTCCATGGGGAATAAAATATGTAAATGATGACGTCATCAGTCACGTGGTTCGGTCGCCATCTTGGAAAAACGGCAAATCGTTGCGCCACTATATCTCCAAAAGTGCTGAACAGAAAAAATTGAGACATGGCTCATTGGAAAGAACTCTCCATGGGGAATAAAATATGTTAATGATGACGTCATATGTCACGTGGTCGGCCGCCATCTTGGAAAAACGGCAAAACTTTGCACCACTATATCTCCAAAAGTGCTGAACAGAAATAATTGAGACATGGCTCATTGTAAAGAACTCTCCATGGGGAATAAAATATGTTAATGATGACGTCATCAGTCACGTGGTCGGCCGCCATCTTGGAAAAACGGCAAAACTTTGCACCATGATATCTCCAAAAGTGCTGAACAGAAAAAATTGAGACATGGCTCATTGTAAAGAACGCTCCATGGGGAATAAAATATGTTAATGATGACGTCATATGTCACGTGGTCGGCCGCCATCTTGGAAAAACGGCAAAAATTTGCACCACTATATCTCCAAAAGTGCTGAACAGAAAAAATTGAGACATTGCTCATTGTAAAGAACTCTCCATGGGGAATAAAATATGTTAATGATGACGTCATATGTCACGTGGTTCGGCCGCCATCTTGGAAAAACCGAAAAATTTTGCACCTCCATTTCTCTGAAAGTGCTGAATAGAAAAAATTGAGACATGGCTCATTGTAAAGAACTCTCCATGGGGAATAAAATATGTTAATGATGATGCCATCGGTCACGTGGTTCGGCCGCCATCTTGGAAAAACGGGAAAACTTTGCACCACTATATCTCCAAAAGTGCAGAATGGAAAAAATTGAGACATGGCTCATTGTAAAGAACTCTCCATGGGGAATAAAATATGTTAATGATGACGTCATCGGTCACGTGGTTCGGCCGCCATATTTGTCCTAAATGGCCGATAAAAAAGTACATTCCGGCAAGTCCTCGGTCTCTGATCTGTTTGTTACTTGCCGGAAAAGATTCCGGCAAGTATGTTGATCTGTTCGTTTGTTTGTTACTTGCTGGAAAAATTTTCCGGCAAGTATGTTGATCTGTTCGTTTGTTTGTCTGTTTGTTACTTGCCGGAAAAATTTTCCGGCAAGTATGTTGATCTGTTCGTTTGTTACTTGCCGGAAAAAATTTTCCGGCAAGTATGTTGATCTGTTCGTTTGTCTGTCTGTCTGTCTGTTTGTCTGTTTGTCTGTTTGTCTGTTTGCAGCACTGCGTCTACACCGTTGCACGGAGAATCGCCAAACTTTGCACACATATTGGTCTTGCCCTGGAATAGACTGTGCCCAATTGATGACGTCATCGGTGACGTGGTTCGGCCGCCATCTTGGAAAAACCGAAAAACTTTGCACCTCTATATCTCCGAAAGTACTGTACAGAAAAAATTGAGACATGGCTCATTGTAAAGAACTCTCCATGGGGAATAAAATATGTTTATGATGACGTCATATGTCACGTGGTCGGCCGCCATCTTGGAAAAACGGCAAAACTTTGCACCGCTATATCTCCAAAAGTGCTGAACAGAAAAAATTGAGACATGGCTCATTGTAAAGAACTCTCCATGGGTAATAAAATATGTTAATTATGACGTCATCAGTCACGTGGTTCGGCCGCCATCTTGGAAAATGGCAAAATTTTGCACCACTATATCTCCAAAAGTGCTGAACAGAAAAAATTGAGCTCATTGTAAAGAACTCTCCATGGGGAATAAAATGTTAGTGATGACGTCATTGGTCACGTGGTTCGGCCGCCATCTTGGAAAAAGTTTGCAACTCTATATCTCCGAAAGTGCTGAACAGAAAAAATTGAGACATGGCTCATTGTAAAGAACTCTCCATGGGGAATAAAATATGTTAATGATGACGTCATCAGTCACGTGGTTCGGCCGCCATCTTGGAAAAACCTAAAAACTTTGCACCTCCATTTCTCTGAAAGTACTGAATAGAAAAAATTGAGACATGGCTCATTGTAAAGAACTCTTGATGGGGAATAAAATATGTTAATGATGACGTCATCAGTTACGTAGTTCGGCCGCCATCTTGGAAAAACCGAAAAACCTACCACCTCCATATCTCCCAAAGTGCTGAATAGAAAAAATTGAGATGTGACTCATTGTAAAGAACTCTCCATGGGGAATAAAATATGTTAATGATGACGTCATAGGTAACGTGGTTCGGCCGCCATCTTGGAAAAACCGAAAAACGTTGCACCTCCATATCTCCAAAAATGCTCAATATAAAAAATTGAGACATGGCTCATTGTAAAGAACTCTCCATGGGGAATAAAATATGTTAATGATGACGTCATATGTCACGTGGTTCGGCCGCCATCTTGGAAAAACCGAAAAATTTTGCACCTCCATATCTCTGAAAGTGCTGAATAGAAAAAATTGAGGTATGGCTCATTGTAAAGAACTCTCCATGGGGAATAAAATATATTAATGATGACGTCATCTATCACGTGGTTCCGCCGCCATATTTGTTCTAAATGGCTGATAAAAAAGTACATTCCGGCAAGTCCTCGGTCTCTGACCGATTTTTCATTTGTCTGTTTGTCTGTCTGTCTGTTTGTCTGTTTGTCTGTCTGTTTGCAGCACTGCGTCTACACCGTTGCACGGAGAATCGCCAAACTTTGCACACATATTCGTCTTGCCCTGGAATAGACTGTGCCCAATTGATGACGTCATCGGTGACGTGGTTCGGCCGCCATCTTGGAAAAACCGAAAAACTTTGCACTTCTATATCTCCGAAAGTACTGAACAGAAAAAATTGAGACATGGCTCATTGTAAAGAACTCTCCATGGGGAATAAAATATGTTAATGATGACATCATCAGTCACGTGGTCGGCCGCCATCTTGGAAAAACGGCAAAACTTTGCACCACGAAATCTCCAAAAGTGCTGAACAGAAAAAATTGAGACATGGCTCATTGTAAAGAACTCTCGATGGGGAATAAAATATGTTAATGATGACGTCATCAGTCACGTGGTCGGCCGCCATCTTGGAAAAACCGAAAAACCTAGCACCTCCATATCTCCGAAAGTGCTGAATAGAAAAAATTGAGACATGGCTCATTGTAAAGAAATCTCCATGTGGAATACAATATGTTAATGATGATGTCATTGGTCACGTGGTTCGGCCGCCATCTTGGAAAAACCGAATAAATTTGCACCTCTATATCTCCGAAAGTACTGAACAGAAAAAATTGAGACATGGCTCATTGTAAAGAACTCTCCATGGGGAATAAAATATGTAAATGATGACGTCATCAGTCACGTGGTTCGGTCGCCATCTTGGAAAAACGGCAAATCGTTGCGCCACTATATCTCCAAAAGTGCTGAACAGAAAAAATTGAGACATGGCTCATTGGAAAGAACTCTCCATGGGGAATAAAATATGTTAATGATGACGTCATATGTCACGTGGTCGGCCGCCATCTTGGAAAAACGGCAAAACTTTGCACCACTATATCTCCAAAAGTGCTGAACAGAAATAATTGAGACATGGCTCATTGTAAAGAACTCTCCATGGGGAATAAAATATGTTAATGATGACGTCATCAGTCACGTGGTCGGCCGCCATCTTGGAAAAACGGCAAAACTTTGCACCACAAAATCTCCAAAAGTGCTGAACAGAAAAAATTGAGACATGGCTCATTGTAAAGAACTCCATGGGGAATAAAATATGTTAATGATGACGCCATCGGTCACGTGGTTCGGCCGCCATCTTGGAAAAATGGGAAAACTTTGCACCACTATATCTCCAAAAGTGCAGAATGGAAAAAATTGAGACATGGCTCATTGTAAAGAACTCTCAATGGGGAATAAAATATGTTAATGATGACGTCATATGTCACGTGGTTCGGCCGCCATCTTGGAAAAACCGAAAAATTGTGCACCGCATATCTCTGAAAGTGCTGAATAGAAAAAATTGAGACATGGCTCATTGTAAAGAACTCTCCATGGGGAATAAAATATGTTAATGATGACATCATAGGTCACGTGGTTCGGCTGCCATCTTGGAAAAACCGAAAAACGTAGCACCTCCATATCTCCAAAAGTGCTGAATAGAAAAAGTTGAGACATGGCTCTTTGTGAAGAACTCTCCATGGGGAATAATATATGTTAATGATGACGTCATCTATCACGTGGTTCGGACGCCATATTTGTCTTAAATGGCCGATAAAAGAGTACATTCCGGCAAGTCCTCGGTCTCTGACCGATTTTTCATCTGTTTGTCTGTCTGTTTGCAGCACTGCGTCTACACCGTTGCACGCAGAATCGCCAAACTTTGCACACTAATTGGTCTTGCCCTGGAATAGACCGTGCCCAATTGATGACGTCATCGGTGACGTGGTTCGGCCGCCATCTTGGAAAAACCGAAAAATTTTGCACCTCTATATCTCCGAAAGTACTGAACAGAAAAAATTGAGACATGGCTCATTGTAAAGAACTCTCCATGGGGAATAAAATATGTAAATGATGACGTCATCAGTCACGTGGTTCGGTCGCCATCTTGGAAAAACGGCAAAACGTTGCGCCACTATATCTCCAAAAGTGCTGAACAGAAAAAATTGAGACATGGCTCATTGTAAAGAACTCTCCATGGGGAATAAAATATGTTAATGATGACGTCATCAGTCACGTGGTCGGCCGCCATCTTGGAAAAACGGCAAAACTTTGCACCACGAAATCTCCAAAAGTGCTGAACAGAAAAAATTGAGACATGGCTCATTGTAAAGAACTCTCCATGGGGAATAAAATATGTTAATGATGATGTCATATGTCACGTGGTCGGCCACCATCTTGGAAAAACGGCAAAACTTTGCACCACTATATCTCCAAAAGTGCTGAACAGAAAAAATTGAGACATGGCTCATTGTAAAGAACTCTCCATGGGGAATAAAATTTGTTAATGATGACGTCATCGGTCAGGTGGTTCGGCCGCCATCTTGGAAAAACCGAAAAACTTTGCACCTCCATATCTCCGAAAGTGCTGAACAGAAAAAATAGAGACATGGATCATTGTAAAGAACTCTCCATGTGGAATAAAATATGTTAATGATGACATCATCAGTCACGTGGTTCGGCCGCCATCTTGGAAAAACCGAAAAACTTTACACCTCCATATCTCCGAAAGTGCTGAACAGAAAAAATTGAGACATGGCTCATTGTAAAGAACTCTCCATGGGGAATAAAATATGTTAATGATGACGTCATCTATCACGTGGTTCAGCCGCCATATTTGTTCTAAATGGCTGATAAAAAAGTACATTCCGGCAAGTCCTCGGTCTCTGACCGATTTTTCATCTGTTTGTTACTTGCCGGAAAAGATTCCGGCAAGTATGTTGATCTGTTCGTTTGTTTGTCTGTCTGTCTGTCTGTCTGTTTGTCTGTCTGTTTGCAGCACTGCGTCTACACCGTTGCACGTAGAATCGCCAAACTTTGCACACATATTGGTCTTGCCCTGGAATAGACTGTGCCCAATTGATGACGTCATCGGTGACGTGGTTCGGCCGCCATCTTGGAAAAACCGAAAAACGTTGCACCTCTATATCTCCGAAAGTACTGAACAGAAAAAATTGAGACATGGCTCATTGTAAAGAACTCTCCATGGGGAATAAAATATGTAAATGATGACGTCATCCGACACGTGGTTCGGGCGCCATCTTGGAAAAACGTCAAAACGTTGCGCCACGATATCTCCAAAAGTGCTGAACAGAAAAAATTGAGACATGGCTCATTGTAAGGAACTCTCCATGGGGAATAAAATATGTTAATGATGACGTCATATGTCACGTGGTCGGCCGCCATCTTGGAAAAACGGCAAAACTTTGCACCACTATATCGCCAAAAGTGCTGAACAGAAAAAATTGAGACATGGCTCATTGTAAAGCACTCTCCATGGGGAATAAAATATGTTAATGATGACGTCATCAGTCACGTGGTCGGCCGCCATCTTGGAAAAACCGAAAAACTTAGCACCTCCATATCTCCGAAAGTGCTGAATAGAAAAAATTGAGACATGGCTCATTGTAAAGAACTCTCCATGGGGAATAAAATATGTAAATGATGACGTCATCCGACACGTGGTTCGGTCGCCATCTTGGAAAAACGTCAAAACGTTGCGCCACGATATCTCCAAAAGTGCTGAACAGAAAAAATTGAGACATGGCTCATTGTAAGGAACTCTCCATGGGGAATAAAATATGTTAATAATGACGTCATATGTCACGTGGTCGGCCGCCATCTTTGAAAAACGGTAAAAATTTGCACCACTATATCTCCAAAAGTGCTGAACAGAAAAAATTGAGACATGGCTCATTGTAAAGAACTCTCCATGGTGAATAAAATATGTTAATGATGACGTCATCAGTCACGTGGTCGGCCGCCATCTTGGAAAAACCGAAAAACTTAGCACCTCCATATCTCCGAAAGTGCTGAATAGAAAAAATTGAGACATGGCTCATTGTAAAGAACTCTCCATGGGGGAATAAAATATGTTAATGATGATGTCATCGGTCACGTGGTTCGGCCGCCATCTTGGAAAAACCGAAAAACTTAGCACCTCCATATCTCCGAAAGTGCTGAATAGAAAAAATTGAGACATGGCTCATTGTAAAGAACTCTCCATGGGGAATCAAATATGTTCATCATGACGTCATTGGTCACGTGGTTCGGCTGCCATATTTGTCCTAAATGGCCAATAAAAAAGTACATTCCGGCAAGTCCTCGGTCTCTGACCGATTTTTCATCTGTCTGTCTGTCTGTCTGTTTGCAGCACTGCGTCTACACCGTTGCACGGAGAATCGCCAAACTTTGCACACATATTCGTCTTGCCCTGGAATAGACTGTGCCCAATTTATGACGTCATCGGTCACGTGTTTCGGCCGCCATCTTGGAAAAACCGAAAAACTTTGCACCTCTATATCTCCGAAAGTGCTGAATAGAAAAAATTGAGACATGGCTCATTGTAAAGAACTCTCCATGGGGAATAAAATATGTTAATGATGATGTCATATGTCACGTGGTCGGCCGCCATCTTGGAAGAACTGCAAAACTTTGCACCACTATATCTCCAAAAGTGCTGAACAGAAAAAATTGAGACAAGGCTCATTGTAAAGAACTCTCCATGGGCAATAAAATATGTTAATGATGACGTCATATGTCACGTGGTCGGCCGTCATCTTGGAAAAACCGAAACATTTTGCACCACTATATCTCCAAAAGTGCTAACAGAAAAAATTGAGACATGGCTCATTGTAAAGAACTCTCCATGGGGAATAAAATAGGTTAATGATGACGTCATCAGTCACGTGGTCGGCCGCCATCTTGGAAAAACGGAAAAACTTTGCACCACGAAATCTCCAAAAGTCCTGAACAGAAAAAATTGAGACATGGCTCATTGTAAAGAACTCTCCATGGGGAATAAAATATGTTAATGATGATGCCATTGGTCACGTGGTTCGGCCGCCATCTTGGAAAAACGGGAAAACTTTGCACCACTATATCTCCAAAAGTGCAGAATGGAAAAAATTGAGAGATGGCTCATTGTAAAGAACTCTCCATGGGGAATAAAATATGTTAATGATGACGTCATCTATCACGTAGTTCGGCCGCCATATTTGTTCTAAATGGCCGATAAAAAAGTACATTCCGGCAAGTCCTCGGTCTCTGACCGATTTTTCATCTGTTTGTCTGTCTGTCTGTCTGTTTGCAGCACTGCGTCTACACCGTTGCACGTAGAATCGCCAAACTTTGCACACATATTGGTCTTGCCCTGGAATAGACTGTGCCCAATTGATGACGTCATCGGTGACGTGGTTCGGCCGCCATCTTGGAAAAACCGAAAATTTTTGCACCTCTATATCTCCGAAAGTACTGAACAGAAAAAATTGAGACATGGCTCATTGTAAAGAACTCTCCATGGGGAATAAAATATGTTAATGATGACGTCATAGGTCAAGTGTTTCGGCCGCCATCTTGGAAAAACGGCAAAATTTTGCACCGCTATATCTCCAAAAGTACTGAACAGAAAAAATTGAGACATGGCTCATTGTAAAGAACTCTCCATGGGGAATAAAATATCTTAATGATGACGTCATCAGTCACGTGGTCGGCCGCCATCTTGGAAAAACGGCAAAACTTTGCACCAATATATCTCCAAAAGTGCTGAACAGAAAAAATTGAGACATGGCTCATTGTAAAGAACTCTCCATGGGGAACAAAATATGTTAATGATGACGTCATCAGTCACGTGGTTCGGCCGCCATCTTGGAAAAACGGGCAAACTTTGCACCACTATATCTCCGAAAGTACTGAACAGAAAAAATTGAGACATGGCTCATTGTAAAGAACTCTCCATGGGGAATAAAACATGTTAATGATGACGTCATCAGTCACGTGGTCGGCCGCCATCTTGGAAAAACGGCAAAACTTTGCACCACCATATCTCCAAAAGTGCTGAACAGAAAAAATTGAGACATGGCTCATTGTAAAGAACTCTCCATGGGGAATAAAATATGTTAATGATGACGTCATATGTCACGTGGTTCGGCCGACATCTTGGAAAAACCGAAAATTTTTGCACCTCCACATCTCTGAAAGTGCTGAATAGAAAAAATTGAGACATGGCTCATTGTAAAGAACTCTCCATGCGGATTTAAAACATGTTAATGATGACGTCATCGGTCATGTGGTCCGGCCGCCATCTTGGAAAAACCGAAAACCTTTGCACCTCCAGTGCTGAATAGAAAAAATGAGACATGGCTCATTGTAAAGAACTCTCCATGGGGAATAAAACATGTTAATGATGACGTCATCGGTCACGTGGTTCGGCCGCCATCTTGGAAAAACCAAAAAACTTAGCACCTCGATATATCTCCGGAAGTGCTGAATAGAAAAAATTGAGACGTGGCTCATTGTAAAGAACTCTCCATGGGGAATAAAATATGTTAATGATGATGTCATCGGTCACATGGTTCGGCCGCCATATTTGTCCTAAATGGCCGACAAAAAAGTAAATTCCGGCAAGTCCTCGGTCTCTGACCGATTTTTCATCTGTTTGTCTGTTTGTCTGTCTGTCTGTCTGTCTGTCTGTCTGTTTGCAGCACTGCATCTACACCGTTGCACGTAGAATCGCAAAACTTTGCACACATATTCGTCTTGCCCTGGAATAGACTGTGCCCAATATATGACGTCATCAGTCACGTGTTTCGGCGGCCATCTTGGAAAAACCGAAATAATTTGCACCGCTATATCTCCGAAAGTACTGAACAGAAAAAATTGAGACATGGCTCATTGTGAAGAACTCTCCATGGGGAATAAAATGGGTTAATGATGACGTCATCAGTCACGTGGTTCGGTCGCCATCTTGGAAAAACGGCAAAACGTTGCGCCACTGTATCTCCAAAAGTGCTGAACAGAAAAAATTGAGACATGGCTCATTGTAAAGAACTCTCCATGGGGAATAAAATATGTTAATGATGACGTCATATGTCACGTGGTCGGCCGCCATCTTGGAAAAAAGGCAAAAATTTTCACCACTATATCTCCAAAAGTGCTGAAAAGAAAAAATTGAGACATGGCTCATTGTAAAGAACTCTCCATGGGGAATAAAATATGTTAATGATGACGTCATCAGTCACGTGGTCGGCCGCCATCTTGGAAAAACCGAAAAACTCTGCACCTCCACATCTCCAAAAGTCCTGAACAGAAAAAATTGAGGTATGGCTCATTGTAAAGAACTCTCCATGGGGAATAAAATATGTTAATGATGACGTCATCGGTCACGTGGTTCGGCCGCCATATTTGTCCTAAATGGCCGATAAAAAAGTACATTCCGGCAAGTCCTCGGTCTCTGACCGATTTTTCATCTGTTTGTTACTTGCCGGAAAAATTTTTCCGGCAAGTATGTTGATCTGTTCGTTTGTTTGTCTGTCTGTTTGTCTGTTTGTTACTTGCCGGAAAAATTTTCCGGCAAGTATGTTGATCTGTTCGTTTGTTTGTCTGTTTGTCTGTTTGTCTGTTTGTCTGTCTGTTTGTCTGTCTGTTTGCAGCACTGCGTCTACACCGTTGCACGGAGAATCGCCAAACTTTGCACACATATTGGTCTTGCCCTGGAATAGACTGTGCCCAATTGATGACGTCATCGGTGACGTGGTTCGGCCGCCATCTTGGAAAAACCGAAAAACTTTGCACCTCTATATCTCCGAAAGTACTGTACTGAAAAAATTGAGACATGGCTCATTGTAAAGAACTCTCCATGGGGAATAAAATATGTTAATGATGACGTCATATGTCACGTGGTCGGCCGCCATCTTGGAAAAAAGGCAAAAATTTGCACCACTATATCTCCAAAAGTGCTGAACAGAAAAAATTGAGACATGGCTCATTGTAAAGAACTCTCCATGGGGAATAAAATATGTTAATGATGACGTCATCAGTCACGTGGTCGGCCGCCATCTTGGAAAAACCGAAAAACTTAGCACCTCCATATCTCCGAAAGTGCTGAATAGAAAAAATTGAGACATGGCTCATTGTAAAGAACTCTCCATGGGGAATAAAATATGTTAATGATGATGTCATCGGTCACGTGGTTCGGCCGCCATCTTGGAAAAACCGAAAAACTCTGCACCTCCACATCTCCAAAAGTCCTGAATAGAAAAAATTGAGACATGGCTCATTGTAAAGAACTCTCCATGGGGAATAAAATATGTTAATGATGACGTCATCGGTCACGTGGTTCGGCCGCCATCTTGGAAAAACTTTGCACCTCGATATCTCCGAAAGTGCTGAACAGAAAAAATTGAGACATGGCTCATTGTGAAGAACTCTCCATGGGGAATAAAATATGTTAATGATGACGTCATCGGTCACGTGGTTCAGCCACCATATTTGTCCTAAATGGCCGATAAAAAAGTAAATTCCGGCAAGTCCTCGGTCTCTGACCGATTTTTCATCTGTCTGTTTGTCTGTCTGTTTGTCTGTCTGTTTGCAGCACTGCGTCTACACCGTTGCACGGAAAATCGCCAAACTTTGCACACATATTCGTCTTGCCCTGGAATAGACTGTGCCCAATATATGACGTCATCAGTCACGTGTTTCGGCGGCCATCTTGGAAAAACCGAAATAATTTGCACCGCTATATCTCCGAAAGTACTGAACAGAAAAAATTGAGACATGGCTCATTGTGAAGAACTCTCCATGGGGAATAAAATGGGTTAATGATGACGTCATCAGTCACGTGGTTCGGTCGCCATCTTGGAAAAACGGCAAAACGTTGCGCCACTGTATCTCCAAAAGTGCTGAACAGAAAAAATTGAGACATGGCTCATTGTAAAGAACTCTCCATGGGGAATAAAATATGTTAATGATGACGTCATATGTCACGTGGTCGGCCGCCATCTTGGAAAAACGGCAAAAATTTTCACCACTATATCTCCAAAAGTGCTGAAAAGAAAAAATTGAGACATGGCTCATTGTAAAGAACTCTCCATGGGGAATAAAATATGTTAATGATGACGTCATCAGTCACGTGGTCGGCCGCCATCTTGGAAAAACCGAAAAACTCTGCACCTCCACATCTCCAAAAGTGCTGAACAGAAATAATTGAGACATGGCTCATTGTAAAGAACTCTCCATGGGGAATAAAATATGTTAATGATGACGTCATCAGTCACGTGGTCGGCCGCCATCTTGGAAAAACGGCAAAACTTTGCACCACAAAATCTCCAAAAGTGCTGAACAGAAAAAATTGAGACATGGCTCATTGTAAAGAACTCCATGGGGAATAAAATATGTTAATGATGACGCCATCGGTCACGTGGTTCGGCCGCCATCTTGGAAAAATGGGAAAACTTTGCACCACTATATCTCCAAAAGTGCAGAATGGAAAAAATTGAGACATGGCTCATTGTAAAGAACTCTCAATGGGGAATAAAATATGTTAATGATGACGTCATATGTCACGTGGTTCGGCCGCCATCTTGGAAAAACCGAAAAATTGTGCACCGCATATCTCTGAAAGTGCTGAATAGAAAAAATTGAGACATGGCTCATTGTAAAGAACTCTCCATGGGGAATAAAATATGTTAATGATGACATCATAGGTCACGTGGTTCGGCTGCCATCTTGGAAAAACCGAAAAACGTAGCACCTCCATATCTCCAAAAGTGCTGAATAGAAAAAGTTGAGACATGGCTCTTTGTGAAGAACTCTCCATGGGGAATAATATATGTTAATGACGACGTCATCTATCACGTGGTTCGGACGCCATATTTGTCTTAAATGGCCGATAAAAGAGTACATTCCGGCAAGTCCTCGGTCTCTGACCGATTTTTCATCTGTTTGTCTGTCTGTTTGCAGCACTGCGTCTACACCGTTGCACGCAGAATCGCCAAACTTTGCACACTTATTGGTCTTGCCCTGGAATAGACCGTGCCCAATTGATGACGTCATCGGTGACGTGGTTCGGCCGCCATCTTGGAAAAACCGAAAAACTTTGCACCTCTATATCTCCGAAAGTACTGAACAGAAAAAATTGAGACATGGCTCATTGTAAAGAACTCTCCATGGGGAATAAAATATGTAAATGATGACGTCATCAGTCACGTGGTTCGGTCGCCATCTTGGAAAAACGGCAAAACGTTGCGCCACTATATCTCCAAAAGTGCTGAACAGAAAAAATTGAGACATGGCTCATTGTAAAGAACTCTCCATGGGGAATAAAATATGTTAATGATGACGTCATCAGTCACGTGGTCGGCCGCCATCTTGGAAAAACGGCAAAACTTTGCACCACGAAATCTCCAAAAGTGCTGAACAGAAAAAATTGAGACATGGCTCATTGTAAAGAACTCTCCATGGGGAATAAAATATGTTAATGATGATGTCATATGTCACGTGGTCGGCCACCATCTTGGAAAAACGGCAAAACTTTGCACCACTATATCTCCAAAAGTGCTGAACAGAAAAAATTGAGACATGGCTCATTGTAAAGAACTCTCCATGGGGAATAAAATTTGTTAATGATGACGTCATCGGTCAGGTGGTTCGGCCGCCATCTTGGAAAAACCGAAAAACTTTGCACCTCCATATCTCCGAAAGTGCTGAACAGAAAAAATAGAGACATGGATCATTGTAAAGAACTCTCCATGTGGAATAAAATATGTTAATGATGACATCATCAGTCACGTGGTTCGGCCGCCATCTTGGAAAAACCGAAAAACTTTACACCTCCATATCTCCGAAAGTGCTGAACAGAAAAAATTGAGACATGGCTCATTGTAAAGAACTCTCCATGGGGAATAAAATATGTTAATGATGACGTCATCTATCACGTGGTTCAGCCGCCATATTTGTTCTAAATGGCTGATAAAAAAGTACATTCCGGCAAGTCCTCGGTCTCTGACCGATTTTTCATCTGTTTGTCTGTCTGTCTGTCTGTCTGTTTGCAGCACTGCGTCTACACCGTTGCACGGAGAATCGCCAAACTTTGCACACATATTCGTCTTGCCCTGGAATAGACTGTGCCCAATTTATGACGTCATCGGTCACGTGTTTCGGCCGCCATCTTGGAAAAACCGAAAAACTTTGCACCTCTATATCTCCGAAAGTGCTGAATAGAAAAAATTGAGACATGGCTCATTGTAAAGAACTCTCCATGGGGAATAAAATATGTTAATGATGATGTCATATGTCACGTGGTCGGCCGCCATCTTGGAAGAACTGCAAAACTTTGCACCACTATATCTCCAAAAGTGCTGAACAGAAAAAATTGAGACAAGGCTCATTGTAAAGAACTCTCCATGGGCAATAAAATATGTTAATGATGACGTCATATGTCACGTGGTCGGCCGTCATCTTGGAAAAACCGAAACATTTTGCACCACTATATCTCCAAAAGTGCTAACAGAAAAAATTGAGACATGGCTCATTGTAAAGAACTCTCCATGGGGAATAAAATAGGTTAATGATGACGTCATCAGTCACGTGGTCGGCCGCCATCTTGGAAAAACGGAAAAACTTTGCACCACGAAATCTCCAAAAGTCCTGAACAGAAAAAATTGAGACATGGCTCATTGTAAAGAACTCTCCATGGGGAATAAAATATGTTAATGATGATGCCATTGGTCACGTGGTTCGGCCGCCATCTTGGAAAAACGGGAAAACTTTGCACCACTATATCTCCAAAAGTGCAGAATGGAAAAAATTGAGAGATGGCTCATTGTAAAGAACTCTCCATGGGGAATAAAATATGTTAATGATGACGTCATCTATCACGTAGTTCGGCCGCCATATTTGTTCTAAATGGCCGATAAAAAAGTACATTCCGGCAAGTCCTCGGTCTCTGACCGATTTTTCATCTGTTTGTCTGTCTGTCTGTCTGTTTGCAGCACTGCGTCTACACCGTTGCACGTAGAATCGCCAAACTTTGCACACATATTGGTCTTGCCCTGGAATAGACTGTGCCCAATTGATGACGTCATCGGTGACGTGGTTCGGCCGCCATCTTGGAAAAACCGAAAATTTTTGCACCTCTATATCTCCGAAAGTACTGAACAGAAAAAATTGAGACATGGCTCATTGTAAAGAACTCTCCATGGGGAATAAAATATGTTAATGATGACGTCATAGGTCAAGTGTTTCGGCCGCCATCTTGGAAAAACGGCAAAATTTTGCACCGCTATATCTCCAAAAGTACTGAACAGAAAAAATTGAGACATGGCTCATTGTAAAGAACTCTCCATGGGGAATAAAATATCTTAATGATGACGTCATCAGTCACGTGGTCGGCCGCCATCTTGGAAAAACGGCAAAACTTTGCACCACAAAATCTCCAAAAGTGCTGAACAGAAAAAATTGAGACATGGCTCATTGTAAAGAACTCCATGGGGAATAAAATATGTTAAAATAAATAAATAAAAATAAATGCATTAATGATGACGCCATCGGTCACGTGGTTCGGCCGCCATCTTGGAAAAATGGGAAAACTTTGCACCACTATATCTCCAAAAGTGCAGAATGGAAAAAATTGAGACATGGCTCATTGTAAAGAACTCTCAATGGGGAATAAAATATGTTAATGATGACGTCATATGTCACGTGGTTCGGCCGCCATCTTGGAAAAACCGAAAAATTGTGCACCGCATATCTCTGAAAGTGCTGAATAGAAAAAATTGAGACATGGCTCATTGTAAAGAACTCTCCATGGGGAATAAAATATGTTAATGATGACATCATAGGTCACGTGGTTCGGCTGCCATCTTGGAAAAACCGAAAAACGTAGCACCTCCATATCTCCAAAAGTGCTGAATAGAAAAAGTTGAGACATGGCTCTTTGTGAAGAACTCTCCATGGGGAATAATATATGTTAATGATGACGTCATCTATCACGTGGTTCGGACGCCATATTTGTCTTAAATGGCCGATAAAAGAGTACATTCCGGCAAGTCCTCGGTCTCTGACCGATTTTTCATTACTTGCCGGAAAAATTTCCGGCAAGTATGTTGATCTGTTCGTTTGTTTGTCTGTTTGTCTGTCTGTCTGTTTGTCTGTTTGTCTGTCTGTTTGCAGCACTGCGTCTACACCGTTGCACGGAGAATCGCCAAACTTTGCACACATATTCGTCTTGCCCTGGAATAGACTGTGCCCAATTGATGACGTCATCGGTGACGTGGTTCGGCCGCCATCTTGGAAAAACCGAAAAACTTTGCACTTCTATATCTCCGAAAGTACTGAACAGAAAAAATTGAGACATGGCTCATTGTAAAGAACTCTCCATGGGGAATAAAATATGTTAATGATGACATCATCAGTCACGTGGTCGGCCGCCATCTTGGAAAAACGGCAAAACTTTGCACCACGAAATCTCCAAAAGTGCTGAACAGAAAAAATTGAGACATGGCTCATTGTAAAGAACTCTCGATGGGGAATAAAATATGTTAATGATGACGTCATCAGTCACGTGGTCGGCCGCCATCTTGGAAAAACCGAAAAACCTAGCACCTCCATATCTCCGAAAGTGCTGAATAGAAAAAATTGAGACATGGCTCATTGTAAAGAAATCTCCATGTGGAATACAATATGTTAATGATGATGTCATTGGTCACGTGGTTCGGCCGCCATCTTGGAAAAACCGAATAAATTTGCACCTCTATATCTCCGAAAGTACTGAACAGAAAAAATTGAGACATGGCTCATTGTAAAGAACTCTCCATGGGGAATAAAATATGTAAATGATGACGTCATCAGTCACGTGGTTCGGTCGCCATCTTGGAAAAACGGCAAATCGTTGCGCCACTATATCTCCAAAAGTGCTGAACAGAAAAAATTGAGACATGGCTCATTGGAAAGAACTCTCCATGGGGAATAAAATATGTTAATGATGACGTCATATGTCACGTGGTCGGCCGCCATCTTGGAAAAACGGCAAAACTTTGCACCACTATATCTCCAAAAGTGCTGAACAGAAATAATTGAGACATGGCTCATTGTAAAGAACTCTCCATGGGGAATAAAATATGTTAATGATGACGTCATCAGTCACGTGGTCGGCCGCCATCTTGGAAAAACGGCAAAACTTTGCACCACAAAATCTCCAAAAGTGCTGAACAGAAAAAATTGAGACATGGCTCATTGTAAAGAACTCCATGGGGAATAAAATATGTTAATGATGACGCCATCGGTCACGTGGTTCGGCCGCCATCTTGGAAAAATGGGAAAACTTTGCACCACTATATCTCCAAAAGTGCAGAATGGAAAAAATTGAGACATGGCTCATTGTAAAGAACTCTCAATGGGGAATAAAATATGTTAATGATGACGTCATATGTCACGTGGTTCGGCCGCCATCTTGGAAAAACCGAAAAATTGTGCACCGCATATCTCTGAAAGTGCTGAATAGAAAAAATTGAGACATGGCTCATTGTAAAGAACTCTCCATGGGGAATAAAATATGTTAATGATGACATCATAGGTCACGTGGTTCGGCTGCCATCTTGGAAAAACCGAAAAACGTAGCACCTCCATATCTCCAAAAGTGCTGAATAGAAAAAGTTGAGACATGGCTCTTTGTGAAGAACTCTCCATGGGGAATAATATATGTTAATGATGACGTCATCTATCACGTGGTTCGGACGCCATATTTGTCTTAAATGGCCGATAAAAGAGTACATTCCGGCAAGTCCTCGGTCTCTGACCGATTTTTCATCTGTTTGTCTGTCTGTTTGCAGCACTGCGTCTACACCGTTGCACGCAGAATCGCCAAACTTTGCACACTTATTGGTCTTGCCCTGGAATAGACCGTGCCCAATTGATGACGTCATCGGTGACGTGGTTCGGCCGCCATCTTGGAAAAACCGAAAAACTTTGCACCTCTATATCTCCGAAAGTACTGAACAGAAAAAATTGAGACATGGCTCATTGTAAAGAACTCTCCATGGGGAATAAAATATGTAAATGATGACGTCATCAGTCACGTGGTTCGGTCGCCATCTTGGAAAAACGGCAAAACGTTGCGCCACTATATCTCCAAAAGTGCTGAACAGAAAAAATTGAGACATGGCTCATTGTAAAGAACTCTCCATGGGGAATAAAATATGTTAATGATGACGTCATCAGTCACGTGGTCGGCCGCCATCTTGGAAAAACGGCAAAACTTTGCACCACGAAATCTCCAAAAGTGCTGAACAGAAAAAATTGAGACATGGCTCATTGTAAAGAACTCTCCATGGGGAATAAAATTTGTTAATGATGACGTCATCGGTCAGGTGGTTCGGCCGCCATCTTGGAAAAACCGAAAAACTTTGCACCTCCATATCTCCGAAAGTGCTGAACAGAAAAAATAGAGACATGGATCATTGTAAAGAACTCTCCATGTGGAATAAAATATGTTAATGATGACATCATCAGTCACGTGGTTCGGCCGCCATCTTGGAAAAACCGAAAAACTTTACACCTCCATATCTCCGAAAGTGCTGAACAGAAAAAATTGAGACATGGCTCATTGTAAAGAACTCTCCATGGGGAATAAAATATGTTAATGATGACGTCATCTATCACGTGGTTCAGCCGCCATATTTGTTCTAAATGGCTGATAAAAAAGTACATTCCGGCAAGTCCTCGGTCTCTGACCGATTTTTCATCTGTTTGTCTGTCTGTCTGTCTGTCTGTTTGCAGCACTGCGTCTACACCGTTGCACGGAGAATCGCCAAACTTTGCACACATATTCGTCTTGCCCTGGAATAGACTGTGCCCAATTTATGACGTCATCGGTCACGTGTTTCGGCCGCCATCTTGGAAAAACCGAAAAACTTTGCACCTCTATATCTCCGAAAGTGCTGAATAGAAAAAATTGAGACATGGCTCATTGTAAAGAACTCTCCATGGGGAATAAAATATGTTAATGATGATGTCATATGTCACGTGGTCGGCCGCCATCTTGGAAGAACTGCAAAACTTTGCACCACTATATCTCCAAAAGTGCTGAACAGAAAAAATTGAGACAAGGCTCATTGTAAAGAACTCTCCATGGGCAATAAAATATGTTAATGATGACGTCATATGTCACGTGGTCGGCCGTCATCTTGGAAAAACCGAAACATTTTGCACCACTATATCTCCAAAAGTGCTAACAGAAAAAATTGAGACATGGCTCATTGTAAAGAACTCTCCATGGGGAATAAAATAGGTTAATGATGACGTCATCAGTCACGTGGTCGGCCGCCATCTTGGAAAAACGGAAAAACTTTGCACCACGAAATCTCCAAAAGTCCTGAACAGAAAAAATTGAGACATGGCTCATTGTAAAGAACTCTCCATGGGGAATAAAATATGTTAATGATGATGCCATTGGTCACGTGGTTCGGCCGCCATCTTGGAAAAACGGGAAAACTTTGCACCACTATATCTCCAAAAGTGCAGAATGGAAAAAATTGAGAGATGGCTCATTGTAAAGAACTCTCCATGGGGAATAAAATATGTTAATGATGACGTCATCTATCACGTAGTTCGGCCGCCATATTTGTTCTAAATGGCCGATAAAAAAGTACATTCCGGCAAGTCCTCGGTCTCTGACCGATTTTTCATCTGTTTGTCTGTCTGTCTGTCTGTTTGCAGCACTGCGTCTACACCGTTGCACGTAGAATCGCCAAACTTTGCACACATATTGGTCTTGCCCTGGAATAGACTGTGCCCAATTGATGACGTCATCGGTGACGTGGTTCGGCCGCCATCTTGGAAAAACCGAAAATTTTTGCACCTCTATATCTCCGAAAGTACTGAACAGAAAAAATTGAGACATGGCTCATTGTAAAGAACTCTCCATGGGGAATAAAATATGTTAATGATGACGTCATAGGTCAAGTGTTTCGGCCGCCATCTTGGAAAAACGGCAAAATTTTGCACCGCTATATCTCCAAAAGTACTGAACAGAAAAAATTGAGACATGGCTCATTGTAAAGAACTCTCCATGGGGAATAAAATATCTTAATGATGACGTCATCAGTCACGTGGTCGGCCGCCATCTTGGAAAAACGGCAAAACTTTGCACCAATATATCTCCAAAAGTGCTGAACAGAAAAAATTGAGACATGGCTCATTGTAAAGAACTCTCCATGGGGAACAAAATATGTTAATGATGACGTCATCAGTCACGTGGTTCGGCCGCCATCTTGGAAAAACGGGCAAACTTTGCACCACTATATCTCCGAAAGTACTGAACAGAAAAAATTGAGACATGGCTCATTGTAAAGAACTCTCCATGGGGAATAAAACATGTTAATGATGACGTCATCAGTCACGTGGTCGGCCGCCATCTTGGAAAAACGGCAAAACTTTGCACCACCATATCTCCAAAAGTGCTGAACAGAAAAAATTGAGACATGGCTCATTGTAAAGAACTCTCCATGGGGAATAAAATATGTTAATGATGACGTCATATGTCACGTGGTTCGGCCGACATCTTGGAAAAACCGAAAATTTTTGCACCTCCACATCTCTGAAAGTGCTGAATAGAAAAAATTGAGACATGGCTCATTGTAAAGAACTCTCCATGCGGAATAAAACATGTTAATGATGACGTCATCGGTCATGTGGTCCGGCCGCCATCTTGGAAAAACCGAAAACCTTTGCACCTCCAGTGCTGAATAGAAAAAATGAGACATGGCTCATTGTAAAGAACTCTCCATGGGGAATAAAACATGTTAATGATGACGTCATCGGTCACGTGGTTCGGCCGCCATCTTGGAAAAACCAAAAAACTTAGCACCTCGATATATCTCCGGAAGTGCTGAATAGAAAAAATTGAGACGTGGCTCATTGTAAAGAACTCTCCATGGGGAATAAAATATGTTAATGATGATGTCATCGGTCACATGGTTCGGCCGCCATATTTGTCCTAAATGGCCGACAAAAAAGTAAATTCCGGCAAGTCCTCGGTCTCTGACCGATTTTTCATCTGTTTGTCTGTTTGTCTGTCTGTCTGTCTGTCTGTCTGTCTGTCTGTTTGCAGCACTGCATCTACACCGTTGCACGTAGAATCGCAAAACTTTGCACACATATTCGTCTTGCCCTGGAATAGACTGTGCCCAATATATGACGTCATCAGTCACGTGTTTCGGCGGCCATCTTGGAAAAACCGAAATAATTTGCACCGCTATATCTCCGAAAGTACTGAACAGAAAAAATTGAGACATGGCTCATTGTGAAGAACTCTCCATGGGGAATAAAATGGGTTAATGATGACGTCATCAGTCACGTGGTTCGGTCGCCATCTTGGAAAAACGGCAAAACGTTGCGCCACTGTATCTCCAAAAGTGCTGAACAGAAAAAATTGAGACATGGCTCATTGTAAAGAACTCTCCATGGGGAATAAAATATGTTAATGATGACGTCATATGTCACGTGGTCGGCCGCCATCTTGGAAAAACGGCAAAAATTTTCACCACTATATCTCCAAAAGTGCTGAAAAGAAAAAATTGAGACATGGCTCATTGTAAAGAACTCTCCATGGGGAATAAAATATGTTAATGATGACGTCATCAGTCACGTGGTCGGCCGCCATCTTGGAAAAACCGAAAAACTCTGCACCTCCACATCTCCAAAAGTCCTGAACAGAAAAAATTGAGGTATGGCTCATTGTAAAGAACTCTCCATGGGGAATAAAATATGTTAATGATGACGTCATCGGTCACGTGGTTCGGCCGCCATATTTGTCCTAAATGGCCGATAAAAAAGTACATTCCGGCAAGTCCTCGGTCTCTGACCGATTTTTCATCTGTTTGTTACTTGCCGGAAAAATTTTTCCGGCAAGTATGTTGATCTGTTCGTTTGTTTGTCTGTCTGTTTGTCTGTTTGTTACTTGCCGGAAAAGATTCCGGCAAGTATGTTGATCTGTTCGTTTGTTTGTCTGTTTGTCTGTTTGTCTGTTTGTCTGTCTGTCTGTCTGTTTGCAGCACTGCGTCTACACCGTTGCACGTAGAATCGCCAAACTTTGCACACATATTGGTCTTGCCCTGGAATAGACTGTGCCCAATTGATGACGTCATCGGTGACGTGGTTCGGCCGCCATCTTGGAAAAACCGAAAAACTTTGCACCTCTATATCTCCGAAAGTACTGAACAGAAAAAATTGAGACATGGCTCATTGTAAAGAACTCTCCATGGGGAAAACAATATGTTAATGATGACGTCATATGTCACGTGGCCGGCCGCCATCTTGGAAAAACGGCAAAACTTTGCACCACTATATCTCCAAAAGTGCAGAACAGAAAAAATTGAGACATGGCTCATTCTAAAGAACTCTCCATGGGGAATAAAATATGTTAATGATGACGTCATCAGTCACGTGGTCGGCCGCCATCTTGGAAAAACGGCAAAACTTTGTACCACGAAAGCTCCAAAAGTGCTGAACAGAAAAAATTGAGACATGGCTCATTGTAAAGAACTCTCCATGGGGAATAAAATATGTTAATGATGATGTCATATGTCACTTGGTCGGCGGCCATCTTGGAAAAACCGAAAAACGTTGCACCTCCATATCTCCGAAAGTGCTCAATAGAAAAAATTGAGACATGGCCCATTGTAAAGAACTCTCCATGGGGAATGAAATATGTTAATGATGATGTCATCAGTCACGTGGTTCGCCCGCCATCTTGGAAAAACCGAAAAACTTTGCAATTCCACATCTCCAAAAGTCCTGAATAGAAAAAATTGAGACATGGCTTATTGTAAATAACTCTCCATGGGGAATAAAATATGTTACTGATGAAGTCATCAGTCACGTGGTTCGGCCGCCATCTTGGAAAAACCGAAAAACTTTGCACCTCCATATCTCCGAAAGTGCTGAACAGAAAAAATTGAGACATGGCTCATTGTAAAGAACTCTCCATGGGGAATAAAATATGTTAATGATGACGTCATCAGTCACGTGGTCGGCCGCCATCTTGGAAAAACGGCAAAACTTTGCACCACGATATCTCCAAAAGTGCTGAACAGAAAAAATTGAGACATGGCTCATTGTAAAGAACTCTCCATGGCGAATAAAATATGTTAATGATGACGTCATATGTCACGTGGTCGGCCGCCATCTTGGAAAAACCGAAAAACTTTGCACCTCCATATCTCCGGAAGTGCTGAACAGAAAAAATTGAGACATGGCTCATTGGTAAGAACTCTCCATGGGGAATAAAATATGTTAATGATGACGTCATTTGTCACGTGGTCGGCCGCCATCTTGGAAAAACCGAAAAACTCTGCACCTCCACATCTCCAAAAGTCCTGAACAGAAAAAATTGAGGTATGGCTCATTGTAAAGAACTCTCCATGGGGAATAAAATATGTTAATGATGACGTCATGTATCACATAGTTCGGCCGCCATATTTGTTCTAAATGGCCGATAAAAAAGTACATTCCGGCAAGTCCTCGGTCTCTGACCGATTTTTCATCTGTCTGTTTGTCTGTCTGTTTGCAGCACTGCGTCTACACCGTTGCACGGAGAATCGCCAAACTTTGCACACATATTGGTCTTGCCCTGGAATAGACTGTGCCCAATTGATGACGTCATCGGTGACGTGGTTCGGCCGCCATCTTGGAAAAACCGAAAAACTTTGCACCTCTATATCTCCGAAAGTACTGTACTGAAAAAATTGAGACATGGCTCATTGTAAAGAACTCTCCATGGGGAATAAAATATGTTAATGATGACGTCATATGTCACGTGGTCGGCCGCCATCTTGGAAAAAAAGGCAAAAATTTGCACCACTATATCTCCAAAAGTGCTGAACAGAAAAAATTGAGACATGGCTCATTGTAAAGAACTCTCCATGGGGAATAAAATATGTTAATGATGACGTCATCAGTCACGTGGTCGGCCGCCATCTTGGAAAAACCGAAAAACTTAGCACCTCCATATCTCCGAAAGTGCTGAATAGAAAAAATTGAGACATGGCTCATTGTAAAGAACTCTCCATGGGGAATAAAATATGTTAATGATGATGTCATCGGTCACGTGGTTCGGCCGCCATCTTGGAAAAACCGAAAAACTCTGCACCTCCACATCTCCAAAAGTCCTGAATAGAAAAAATTGAGACATGGCTCATTGTAAAGAACTCTCCATGGGGAATAAAATATGTTAATGATGACGTCATCGGTCACGTGGTTCGGCCGCCATCTTGGAAAAACTTTGCACCTCGATATCTCCGAAAGTGCTGAACAGAAAAAATTGAGACATGGCTCATTGTGAAGAACTCTCCATGGGGAATAAAATATGTTAATGATGACGTCATCGGTCACGTGGTTCAGCCACCATATTTGTCCTAAATGGCCGATAAAAAAGTAAATTCCGGCAAGTCCTCGGTCTCTGACCGATTTTTCATTTGTCTGTCTGTCTGTTTGTTACTTGCCGGAAAATTTTTTCCGGCAAGTATGTTGATCTGTTCGTTTGTTACTTGCCGGAAAAGATTCCGGCAAGTATGTTGATCTGTTCGTTTGTTTGTCTGTTTGTCTGTCTGTCTGTCTGTCTGTTTGTCTGTCTGTTTGCAGCACTGCGTCTGCACTGTTGCACGTAGAATCGCCAAACTTTGCACACATATTGGTCTTGCCCTGGAATAGACTGTGCCCAATTGATGACGTCATCGGTGACGTGGTTCGGCCGCCATCTTGGAAAAACCGAAAAACTTTGCACCTCTATATCTCCGAAAGTACTGAACAGAAAAAATTGAGACATGGCTCATTGTAAAGAACTCTCCATGGGGAATAAAATATGTTAATGATGACGTCATCGGTCACGTGGTTCGGCCGCCATCTTGGAAAAGCTTTGCACCTCTATATCTCCGAAAGTGCTGAACAGAAAAAATTGAGACATGGCTCATTGGAAAGAAATTTCCATGGGAAATAAAATATGTTAATGATGACGTCATAGGTCACGTGGTTCGGCCGCCATCTTGGAAAAACCGAAAAAATTCGCATCTCCAAAAGTGCAGAATAGAAAAAATTGAGACATGGCTCATTGGAAAGAAATGTCCATGGGGAATAAAATATGTTAATGATGACGTCATCGGCCACGTGGTTCGGCCGCCATATTTGTCCTAAATGGCCAATAAAGTAAATTCCGGCAAGTCCTCGGTCTCTGACCGATTTTTCATCTGTCTGTTTGTCTGTCTGTTTGTCTGCCTGTTTGCAGCACTGCGTCTACACCGTTGCACGTAGAATCGCCAGCCTTTGCACACATATTGGTCTTGCCCTGGAATAGACTGTGCCCAATTGATGACGTCATCGGTGACGTGGTTCGGCCGCCATCTTGGAAAAACCGAAAAACTTTGCACCTCTATATCTCTGAAAGTACTGAACAGAAAAAATTGAGACATGGCTCATTGTGAAGAACTCTCCATGGGGAATAAAATATGTTAATGATGACGTCATATGTAACGTGGTCGGCCGCCATCTTGGAAAAACGGCAAAACTTTGCACCACTATATCTCCAAAAGTGCTGAACAGAAAAAATTGAGACATGGCTCATTGTAAAGAAATCTCCATGGGGAATAAAATATGTTAATGATGATGTCATCAGTCACGTGGTCGGCCGCCATCTTGGAAAAACGGCAAAAGTTTGCACCACGAAATCTCCAAAAGTGCTGAACAGAAAAAATTGAGACATGGCTCATTGTAAAGAACTCTCCATGGGGAATAAAATATGTTAATGATGATGTCATATGTCACGTGGTCGGCCGCCATCTTGGAAAAACGGCAAAACTTTGCACCACTATATCTCCAAAAGTGCTGAACAGAAAAAAATGACATGGCTCATTGTAAAGAACTCTCCATGGGGAATAAAATTTGTTAATGATGACGTCATATGTCACGTGGTTCGGCCGCCATCTTGGAAAAACCGAAAAATTTGCACCTCCATATCTCTGAATGTGCTGAATAGAAAAAATTGAGACATGGCTCATTGTAAAGAACTCTCCATGGGGAATAAAATATGTTAATGATGATGCCATCGGTCACGTGGTTCGGCCGCCATCTAGGAAAAACGGCAAAAACTTTGCACCACTATATCTTCAAAAGTGCAGAATGGAAAAAATTGAGACATGGCTCATTGTAAGGAACTCTGCATGGGGAATAAAATATGTTAATGATGACGTCATCAATCAGGTGGTTCGGCCGCCATCTTGGAAAAACCGAAAAACTTTGCACCTCCATATCTCCGCAAGTGCTGAACAGAAAAAATAGAGACATGGATCATTGTAAAGAACTCTCCATGGGGAATAAAATATGTTAATGATGACGTCATCAGTCACGTGGTTCGGCCGCCATCTTGGAAAAACCGAAAAACTTCACACCTCCATATCTCCGAAAATGCTGAACAGAGAAAATTGAGACATGGCTCATTGTTAATAACACTCCATGGGGAATAAAATATGTTACTGATGACGTCATCAGTCACGTGGTTCGGCCGCCATCTTGGAAAAACCGAAAAACTTTGCACCTCCATATCTCCGAAAGTGCTGAATAGAAAAAATTGACATGGCTCATTGTAAGGAACTCTCCATGGGGAATAAAATATGTTAATGATGATATCATCGGTCACATGGTTCGGCCGCCATATTTGTCCTAAATGGCCGACAAAAATAAAATTCCGGCAAGTCCTCGGTCTCTGACCGATTTTTCATTACTTGCCGGAAAAGATTCCGGCAAGTATGTTGATCTGTTCGTTTGTTTGTCTGTCTGTTTGTCTGTCTGTCTGTCTGCCTTTTTGCAGCACTGCGTCTACACTGTTGCACGTAGAATCGCCAAACTTTGCACACATATTGGTCTTGCCCTGGAATAGACTGTGCCCAATTGATGACGTCATCGGTGACGTGGTTCGGCCGCCATCTTGGAAAAACCGAAAACCTTTGCACCTCTATATCTCCGAAAGTACTGAACAGAAAAAATTGAGACATGGCTCATTGTAAAGAACTCCCCATGGGGAATAAAATGTGTAAATGATGACGTCATCGGTCACGTGGTTCGGTCACCATCTTGGAAAAACGGCAAAACGTTGCGCCACTATATCTCCAAAAGTGCTGAACAGAAAAAATTGAGACATGGCTCATTGTAAAGAACTCTCCATGGGGAACAAGTCAAGTGAATCCACTTGGATTCCGCCCAGGTTGGCACATGGAAATTATTATTCATATGGTACTTTCCATGGTGAAGTAGTTCGCAGCAGAACCGGCAGCATAAATATAGATTTGATGACGTCATGTTTACACATCTGAGCGCCAGAAACTGTCTACACATCTGAGCGACAGAAACTAGCTTCACTTTTGAGCCACGGAAATGAGCGACAGAAAATTCCCAGGCAAACGCTATAACGCACCAGGTTTACAACCTGTGCGTTAATAAAATATGTTAATGATGACGTCATATATCACGTGGTCGGCCGCCATCTTGGAAAAACGGCAAAACTTTGCACCACTATATCTCCAAAAGTGCTGAACAGAAAAAATTGAGACATGGCTCATTGTAAAGAACTCTCCATGGGGAATAAAATATGTTAATGATGACGTCATAGGTCACGTGGTTCGCCCGCCATCTTGGAAAAACGGCAAAACGTTGCGCCACTATATCTCCAAAAGTGCTGAACAGAAAAAATTGAGACATGGCTCATTGTAAAGAACTCTCCATGGGGAATAAAATATGTTAATGATGACGTCATATGTCACGTGGTTCGGCCGCCATCTTGGCAAAAATTGCACCTCCATATCTCTGAAAGTGCTGAATAGAAAAAATTGAGACATGGCTCATTGAAAAGAACTCTCCTTCGGGAATAAAATATGTTAATGATGACGTCATCAGTCACGTGGTCGGCCGCCATCTTGGAAAAACCGAAAAACTTAGCACCTCCATATCTCCGAAAGTGCTGAATAGAAAAAATTGAGGTATGGCTCATTGTAAAGAACTCTCCATGGGGAATAAAATATGTTAATGATGACGTCATCGGTCACGTGGTTCGGCCGCCATATTTGTCCTAAATGGCCGATAAAAAAGTACATTCCGGCAAGTCCTCGGTCTCTGACCGATTTTTCATCTGTCTGTTTGTCTGTCTGTTTGTCTGTCTGTTTGCAGCACTGCGTCTACACCGTTGCACGGAAAATCGCCAAACTTTGCACACATATTCGTCTTGCCCTGGAATAGACTGTGCCCAATATATGACGTCATCAGTCACGTGTTTCGGCGGCCATCTTGGAAAAACCGAAATAATTTGCACCGCTATATCTCCGAAAGTACTGAACAGAAAAAATTGAGACATGGCTCATTGTGAAGAACTCTCCATGGGGAATAAAATGGGTTAATGATGACGTCATCAGTCACGTGGTTCGGTCGCCATCTTGGAAAAACGGCAAAACGTTGCGCCACTGTATCTCCAAAAGTGCTGAACAGAAAAAATTGAGACATGGCTCATTGTAAAGAACTCTCCATGGGGAATAAAATATGTTAATGATGACGTCATATGTCACGTGGTCGGCCGCCATCTTGGAAAAACGGCAAAAATTTTCACCACTATATCTCCAAAAGTGCTGAAAAGAAAAAATTGAGACATGGCTCATTGTAAAGAACTCTCCATGGGGAATAAAATATGTTAATGATGACGTCATCAGTCACGTGGTCGGCCGCCATCTTGGAAAAACCGAAAAACTCTGCACCTCCACATCTCCAAAAGTCCTGAACAGAAAAAATTGAGGTATGGCTCATTGTAAAGAACTCTCCATGGGGAATAAAATATGTTAATGATGACGTCATCGGTCACGTGGTTCGGCCGCCATATTTGTCCTAAATGGCCGATAAAAAAGTACATTCCGGCAAGTCCTCGGTCTCTGACCGATTTTTCATCTGTTTGTTACTTGCCGGAAAAATTTTTCCGGCAAGTATGTTGATCTGTTCGTTTGTTTGTTACTTGCCGGAAAAATTTTCCGGCAAGTATGTTGATCTGTTCGTTTGTTTGTCTGTTTGTCTGTTTGTCTGTTTGTCTGTTTGTCTGTCTGTTTGTCTGTCTGTTTGCAGCACTGCGTCTACACCGTTGCACGGAGAATCGCCAAACTTTGCACACATATTGGTCTTGCCCTGGAATAGACTGTGCCCAATTGATGACGTCATCGGTGACGTGGTTCGGCCGCCATCTTGGAAAAACCGAAAAACTTTGCACTTCTATATCTCCGAAAGTACTGAACAGAAAAAATTGAGACATGGCTCATTGTAAAGAACTCTCCATGCAGAATAAAATAGGTTAATGATGACGTCATATGTCACGTGGTCGGCCGCCATCTTGGAAAAACGGCAAAACTTTGCACCTCCATATCTCTGAAAGTACTGAATAGAAAAAATTGAGACACGGCTCATTGTAATGAACTCTCCATGGGGAATAAAATATGTTAATGATGACGTCACCGGTCACGTGGTGGGCTGCCATCTTGGAAAAACGGCAAAACTTTGCACCACGAAATCTCCAAAAGTGCTGAACAGAAAAAATTGAGACATGGCTCATTGTAAAGAACTCCCCATGGGGAATAAAATATGTTAATGATGATGTCATATGTCACGTGGTTCGGCCGCCATCTTGGAAAAACGGCAAAACTTTGCACCTCCATATCTCTGAAAGTACTGAATAGAAAAAATTGAGACATGGCTCATTGTAAAGAACTCTCCATGTGGAATAAAAAATGTTAATGATGACGTCATCGGTCACGTGGTTCGGCCGCCATCTTGGAAAAGCTTTGCACCTCTATATCTCCGAAAGTGCTGAACAGAAAAAATTGAGACATGGCTCATTGGAAAGAAATGTCCATGGGGCATAAAATATGTTAATGATGACGTCATAGGTCACGTGGTTCGGCCGCCATCTTGGAAAAACCGAAAAACTTTACACCTCCATATCTCCGAAAGTGCTGAACAGAAAAAATTGAGACATGGCTCATTGTAAATATCTCTCCATGGGGAATAAAATATGTTACTGATGACGTCATCAGTCACGTGGTTCGGCCGCCATCTTGGAAAAACCGAAAAACTTTGCACCTCCATATCTCCGAAAGTGCTGAATAGAAAAAATTGAGACATGGCTCATTGTAAAGAACTCTCCATGGGGAATAAAATATGTTAATGATGATATCATCGGTCACGTGGTTCGGCCGCCATCTTGGAAAAACCGAAAAACTTAGCACCTCTATGTGTCCAAAAGTGCTAAATAGAAAAAATTGAGACATGGCTCATTGTAAAGAATCCTCCATGGGGAATAAAATATGTTAATGATGACGTCATCGGTCACGTGGTTCAGCCGCCATCTTGGAAAAACCGAAAAACTCTGCACCTCCACATCTCCAAAAGTCCTGAATAGAAAAAATTGAGGCATGGCTCATTGTAAAGAACTCTCCATGTGGAATAAAAAATGTTAATGATGACGTCATCGGTCACGTGGTTCGGCCGCCATCTTGGAAAAGCTTTGCACCTCTATATCTCCGAAAGTGCTGAACAGAAAAAATTGAGACATGGCTCATTGGAAAGAAATGTCCATGGGAAATAAAATATGTTAATGATGACGTCATAGGTCACGTGGTTCGGCCGCCATCTTGGAAAAGCTTTGCACCTCTATATCTCCGAAAGTGCTGAACAGAAAAAATTGAGACATGGCTCATTGGAAAGAAATGTCCATGGGGAATAAAATATGTTAATGATGACGTCAGATGTCACGTGGTTCGGCCGCCATCTTGGAAAAACGGCAAAACTTTGCACCTCTATATCTCCAAAAGTGCTGAGCAGAAAAAATTGAGACATGGCTCATTGTAAAGAACTCTCCATGGGGAATAAAATATGTTAATGATGACATCATCTATCACGTGGTTCAGCCGCCATATTTGTTCTAAATGGCCGATAAAAAAGTACACTCCGGCAAGTCCTCGGTCTCTGACCGATTTTTCATCTGTCTGTTTGTCTGTTTGTCTGTCTGTTTGTCTGTCTGTTTGTCTGTCTGTTTGCAGCACTGCGTCTACACCGTTGCACGGAAAATCGCCAAACTTTGCACACATATTCGTCTTGCCCTGGAATAGACTGTGCCCAATATATGACGTCATATGTCACGTGGTTCGGCCGACATCTTGGAAAAACCGAAAATTTTTGCACCTCCACATCTCTGAAAGTGCTGAATAGAAAAAATTGAGACATGGCTCATTGTAAAGAACTCTCCATGCGGAATAAAACATGTTAATGATGACGTCATCGGTCATGTGGTCCGGCCGCCATCTTGGAAAAACCGAAAACCTTTGCACCTCCAGTGCTGAATAGAAAAAATGAGACATGGCTCATTGTAAAGAACTCTCCATGGGGAATAAAACATGTTAATGATGACGTCATCGGTCACGTGGTTCGGCCGCCATCTTGGAAAAACCAAAAAACTTAGCACCTCGATATATCTCCGGAAGTGCTGAATAGAAAAAATTGAGACGTGGCTCGTTGTAAAGAACTCTCCATGGGGAATAAAATATGTTAATGATGATGTCATCGGTCACATGGTTCGGCCGCCATATTTGTCCTAAATGGCCGACAAAAAAGTAAATTCCGGCAAGTCCTCGGTCTCTGACCGATTTTTCATCTGTTTGTTACTTGCCGGAAAATTTTTCCGGCAAGTATGTTGATCTGTTCGTTTGTTTGTCTGTCTGTTTGTCTGTCTGTTTGTCTGTCTGTTTGTCTGTTTGCAGCACTGCGTCTACACTGTTGCACGTAGAATCGCCAAACTTTGCACACATATTGGTCTTGCCCTGGAATAGACTGTGCCCAATTGATGACGTCATCGGTGACGTGGTTCGGCCGCCATCTTGGAAAAACCGAAAAACTTTGCACCTCTATATCTCCGAAAGTACTGAACAGAAAAAATTGAGACATGGCTCATTGTAAAGAACTCTCCATGGGGAATAAAATATGGAAATGATGACGTCATCAGTCACGTGGTTCGGTCGCCATCTTGGAAAAACGGCAAAACGTTGCGCCACTATATCTCCAAAAGTGCTGAACAGAAAAAATTGAGACATGGCTCATTGTAAAGAACTCTCCATGGGGAATAAAATATGTTAATGATGACGTCATATGTCACGTGGTCGGCCGCCATTTTGGAAAAACGGCAAAACTTTGCACCACTATATCTCCAAAAGTGCTGAACAGAAAAAATTGAGACATGGCTCATTGTAAAGAACTCTCCATGGGGAATAAAATATGTTAATGATGACGTCATCAGTCACGTGGTCGGCCGCCATCTTGGAAAAACGGCAAAATTTTGCACCACGAAATCTCCAAAAGTGCTGAACAGAAAAAATTGAGACATGGCTCATTGTAAAGAACTCTCCATGGGGAATAAAATATGTTAATGATGATGTCATATGTCACGTGGTCGGCCGCCATCTTGGAAAAACGGCAAAACCTTGCACCACTATATCTCCAAAAGTGCTGAACAGAAAAAATTGAGACATGGCTCATTGTAAAGAACTCTCCATGGGGAATAAAATATGTTAATGATGATATCATCGGTCACGTGGTTCGGCCGCCATATTTGTTCTAAATGGCCGATAAAAAGTACATTCCGGCAAGTCCTCGGTCTCTGACCGATTTTTCATTACTTGCCGGAAAAATTTTCCGGCAAGTATGTTGATCTGTTCGTTTGTTTGTCTGTCTGTCTGTTTGTCTGTCTGTTTGTCTGTCTGTTTGTCTGTTTGCAGCACTGCGTCTACACCGTTGCACGGAGAATCGCCAAACTTTGCACACATAATGGTCTTGCCCTCTAATATACTGTGCCTCAATGATGACGTCATCAGTGACGTGGTTCGGCCGCCATCTTGGATAAACCGAATAAATTTGCACCTCTATATCTCCGAAAGTACTGAACAGAAAAAATTGAGACATGGCTCATTGTAAAGAACTCTCCATGGGGAATAAAATATGTTAATGATGACGTCATATGTCACGTGGTCGGCCGCCATCTTGGAAAAACGGCAAAAATTTGCACCACTATATCTCCAAAAGTGCTGAACAGAAAAAATTGAGACATGGCTCATTGTAAAGAACTCTCCATGGGGAATAAAATATGTAAATGATGACGTCATCAGTCACGTGGTTCGGTCGCCATCTTGGAAAAACGGCAAATCGTTGCGCCACTATATCTCCAAAAGTGCTGAACAGAAAAAATTGAGACATGGCTCATTGGAAAGAACTCTCCATGGGGAATAAAATATGTTAATGATGACGTCATATGTCACGTGGTCGGCCGCCATCTTGGAAAAACGGCAAAACTTTGCACCACTATATCTCCAAAAGTGCTGAACAGAATAATTGAGACATGGCTCATTGTAAAGAACTCTCCATGGGGAATAAAATATGTTAATGATGACGTCATCAGTCACGTGGTCGGCCGCCATCTTGGAAAAACCGAAAAACTTTGCACTTCTATATCTCCGAAAGTACTGAACAGAAAAAATTGAGACATGGCTCATTGTAAAGAACTCTCCATGGGGAATAAAATATGTTAATGATGACATCATCAGTCACGTGGTCGGCCGCCATCTTGGAAAAACGGCAAAACTTTGCACCACGAAATCTCCCAAAGTGCTGAACAGAAAAAATTGAGACATGGCTCATTGTAAAGAACTCTCCATGGGGAATAAAATATGTTAATGATGACGTCATATGTCACGTGGTCGGCCGCCATCTTGGAAAAACGGGAAAACTTTGAACCACTATATCTCCAAAAGTGCAGAATGGAAAAAATTGAGAGATGGCTCATTGTAAAGAACTCTCCATGGGGAATAAAATATGTTAATGATGACGTCATGTATCACGTAGTTCGGCCGCCATATTTGTTCTAAATGGCCGATAAAAAAGTACATTCCGGCAAGTCCTCGGTCTCTGACCGATTTTTCATCTGTCTGTCTGTTTGTTACTTGCCGGAAAAATTTTCCGGCAAGTATGTTGATCTGTTCGTTTGTTTGTCTGTCTGTCTGTTTGTCTGTCTGTTTGTCTGTCTGTTTGTCTGTTTGCAGCACTGCGTCTACACCGTTGCACGGAGAATCGCCAAACTTTGCACACATAATGGTCTTGCCCTCTAATATCCTGTGCCTCAATGATGACGTCATCGGTGACGTGGTTCGGCCGCCATCTTGGATAAACCGAATAAATTTGCACCTCTATATCTCCGAAAGTACTGAACAGAAAAAATTGAGACATGGCTCATTGTAAAGAACTCTCCATGGGGAATAAAATATGTTAATGATGACATCATATGTCACGTGGTCGGCCGCCATCTTGGAAAAACGGCAAAAATTTGCACCACTATATCTCCAAAAGTGCTGAACAGAAAAAATTGAGACATGGCTCATTGTAAAGAACTCTCCATGGGGAATAAAATATGTTAATGATGACGTCATCAGTCACGTGGTCGGCCGCCATCTTGGAAAAACCGAAAAACTTAGCACCTCCATATCTCCGAAAGTGCTGAATAGAAAAAATTGAGGTATGGCTCATTGTAAAGAACTCTCCATGGGGAACAAAATATGTTAATGATGATGTCATCGGTCACGTGGTTCGGCCGCCATCTTGGAAAAACCGAAAAACTCTGCACCTCCACATCTCCAAAAGTCCTGAATAGAAAAAATTGAGGTATGGCTCATTGTAAAGAACTCTCCATGGGGAATAAAATATGTTAATGATGACGTCATCGGTCACGTGGTTCGGCCGCCCTATTTGTCCTAAATGGCCGATAAAAAAGTACATTCCGGCAAGTCCTCGGTCTCTGACCGATTTTTCATTTGTCTGTCTGTCTGTTTGTCTGTCTGTTTGTCTGTTTGCAGCACTGCGTCTACACAGTTGCACGGAGAATCGCCAAACTTTGCACACATAATGGTCTTGCCCTCTAATATACTGTGCCTCAATGATGACGTCATCGGTGACGTGGTTCGGCCGCCATCTTGGAAAAACCGAATAAATTTGCACCTCTATATCTCCGAAAGTACTGAACAGAAAAAATTGAGACATGGCTCATTGTAAAGAACTCTCCATGGGGAATAAAATATGTTAATGATGACGTCATATGTCACGTGGTCGGCCGCCATCTTGGAAAAACGGCAAAAATTTGCACCACTATATCTCCAAAAGTGCTGAACAGAAAAAATTGAGACATGGCTCATTGTAAAGAACTCTCCATGGGGAATAAAATATGTTAATGATGACGTCATCAGTCACGTGGTCGGCCGCCATCTTGGAAAAACCGAAAAACTTAGCACCTCCATATCTCCGAAAGTGCTGAATAGAAAAAATTGAGACATGGCTCATTGTAAAGAACTCTCCATGGGGAACAAAATATGTTAATGATGATGTCATCGGTCACGTGGTTCGGCCACCATCTTGGAAAAACCGAAAAACTCTGCACCTCCACATCTCCAAAAGTCCTGAATAGAAAAAATTGAGGTATGGCTCATTGTAAAGAACTCTCCATGGGGAATAAAATATGTTAATTATGACATCATCGGTCACGTGGTTCGGCCGCCCTATTTGTCCTAAATGGCCGATAAAAAAGTACATTCCGGCAAGTCCTCGGTCTCTGACCGATTTTTCATCTGTTTGTTACTTGCCGGAAAAATTTTCCGGCAAGTATGTTGATCTGTTCGTTTGTTTGTCTGTCTGTCTGTTTGTCTGTCTGTTTGTCTGTCTGTTTGTCTGTTTGCAGCACTGCGTCTACACCGTTGCACGGAGAATCGCCAAACTTTGCACACATAATGGTCTTGCCCTCTAATATACTGTGCCTCAATGATGACGTCATCAGTGACGTGGTTCGGCCGCCATCTTGGATAAACCGAATAAATTTGCACCTCTATATCTCCGAAAGTACTGAACAGAAAAAATTGAGACATGGCTCATTGTAAAGAACTCTCCATGGGGAATAAAATATGTTAATGATGACGTCATATGTCACGTGGTCGGCCGCCATCTTGGAAAAACGGCAAAAATTTGCACCACTATATCTCCAAAAGTGCTGAACAGAAAAAATTGAGACATGGCTCATTGTAAAGAACTCTCCATGGGGAATAAAATATGTTAATGATGACGTCATATGTCACGTGGTCGGCCGCCATCTTGGAAAAACGGCAAAAATTTGCACCACTATATCTCCAAAAGTGCTGAACAGAAAAAATTGAGACATGGCTCATTGTAAAGAACTCTCCATGGGGCATAAAATATGTTAATGATGACGTCATCAGTCACGTGGTCGGCCGCCATCTTGGAAAAACCGAAAAACTTAGCACCTCCATATCTCCGAAAGTGCTGAATAGAAAAAATTGAGACATGGCTCATTGTAAAGAACTCTCCATGGGGAACAAAATATGTTAATGATGATGTCATCGGTCACGTGGTTCGGCCGCCATCTTGGAAAAACCGAAAAACTCTGCACCTCCACATCTCCAAAAGTCCTGAATAGAAAAAATTGAGGTATGGCTCATTGTAAAGAACTCTCCATGGGGAATAAAATATGTTAATTATGACGTCATCGGTCACGTGGTTCGGCCGCCCTATTTGTCCTAAATGGCTGATAAAAAAGTACATTCCGGCAAGTCCTCGGTCTCTGACCGATTTTTCATCTGTCTGTCTGTCTGTCTGTTTGCAGCACTGCATCTACACCGTTGCACGTAGAATCGCAAAACTTTGCACACATATTGGTCTTGCCCTGGAATAGACTGTGCCCAATTGATGACGTCATCGGTGACGTGGTTCGGCCGCCATCTTGGAAAAACCGAAAAACTTTGCACCTCTATGTCTCCGAAAGTACTGAACAGAAAAAATTGAGACATGGCTCGTTGTAAAGAACTCTCCATGGGGAATAAAATACGTAAATGATGACGTCATCAGTCACGTGGTTCGGCCGCCATCTTGGAAAAACCGAAAAACTTTGCACCTCCATATCTCCGAAAGTGCTGAATAGAAAAAATTGAGACATGGCTCATTGTAAAGAACTCTCCATGGGGAATAAAATATGTTAATGATGATATCATCGGTCACGTGGTTCGGCCGCCATCTTGGAAAAACCGAAAAACTTAGCACCTCTATGTGTCCAAAAGTGCTGAATAGAAAAAATTGAGACATGGCTCATTGTAAAGAATCCTCCATGGGGAATAAAATATGTTAATGATGACGTCATCGGTCACGTGGTTCAGCCGCCATCTTGGAAAAACCGAAAAACTCTGCACCTCCACATCTCCAAAAGTCCTGAATAGAAAAAATTGAGGCATGGCTCATTGTAAAGAACTCTCCATGTGGAATAAAAAATGTTAATGATGACGTCATCGGTCACGTGGTTCGGCCGCCATCTTGGAAAAGCTTTGCACCTCTATATCTCCGAAAGTGCTGAACAGAAAAAATTGAGACATGGCTCATTGGAAAGAAATGTCCATGGGAAATAAAATATGTTAATGATGACGTCATAGGTCACGTGGTTCGGCCGCCATCTTGGAAAAGCTTTGCACCTCTATATCTCCGAAAGTGCTGAACAGAAAAAATTGAGACATGGCTCATTGGAAAGAAATGTCCATGGGGAATAAAATATGTTAATGATGACGTCAGATGTCACGTGGTTCGGCCGCCATCTTGGAAAAACGGCAAAACTTTGCACCTCTATATCTCCAAAAGTGCTGAGCAGAAAAAATTGAGACATGGCTCATTGTAAAGAACTCTCCATGGGGAATAAAATATGTTAATGATGACATCATCTATCACGTGGTTCAGCCGCCATATTTGTTCTAAATGGCCGATAAAAAAGTACACTCCGGCAAGTCCTCGGTCTCTGACCGATTTTTCATCTGTCTGTTTGTCTGTTTGTCTGTCTGTTTGTCTGTCTGTTTGTCTGTCTGTTTGCAGCACTGCGTCTACACCGTTGCACGGAAAATCGCCAAACTTTGCACACATATTCGTCTTGCCCTGGAATAGACTGTGCCCAATATATGACGTCATATGTCACGTGGTTCGGCCGACATCTTGGAAAAACCGAAAATTTTTGCACCTCCACATCTCTGAAAGTGCTGAATAGAAAAAATTGAGACATGGCTCATTGTAAAGAACTCTCCATGCGGAATAAAACATGTTAATGATGACGTCATCGGTCATGTGGTCCGGCCGCCATCTTGGAAAAACCGAAAACCTTTGCACCTCCAGTGCTGAATAGAAAAAATGAGACATGGCTCATTGTAAAGAACTCTCCATGGGGAATAAAACATGTTAATGATGACGTCATCGGTCACGTGGTTCGGCCGCCATCTTGGAAAAACCAAAAAACTTAGCACCTCGATATATCTCCGGAAGTGCTGAATAGAAAAAATTGAGACGTGGCTCGTTGTAAAGAACTCTCCATGGGGAATAAAATATGTTAATGATGACGTCATCAGTCACGTGGTCGGCCGCCATCTTGGAAAAACCGAAAAACTTAGCACCTCCATATCTCCGAAAGTGCTGAATAGAAAAAATTGAGACATGGCTCATTGTAAAGAACTCTCCATGGGGAACAAAATATGTTAATGATGATGTCATCGGTCACGTGGTTCGGCCACCATCTTGGAAAAACCGAAAAACTCTGCACCTCCACATCTCCAAAAGTCCTGAATAGAAAAAATTGAGGTATGGCTCATTGTAAAGAACTCTCCATGGGGAATAAAATATGTTAATTATGACATCATCGGTCACGTGGTTCGGCCGCCCTATTTGTCCTAAATGGCCGATAAAAAAGTACATTCCGGCAAGTCCTCGGTCTCTGACCGATTTTTCATCTGTTTGTTACTTGCCGGAAAAATTTTCCGGCAAGTATGTTGATCTGTTCGTTTGTTTGTCTGTCTGTCTGTTTGTCTGTCTGTTTGTCTGTCTGTTTGTCTGTTTGCAGCACTGCGTCTACACCGTTGCACGGAGAATCGCCAAACTTTGCACACATAATGGTCTTGCCCTCTAATATACTGTGCCTCAATGATGACGTCATCAGTGACGTGGTTCGGCCGCCATCTTGGATAAACCGAATAAATTTGCACCTCTATATCTCCGAAAGTACTGAACAGAAAAAATTGAGACATGGCTCATTGTAAAGAACTCTCCATGGGGAATAAAATATGTTAATGATGACGTCATATGTCACGTGGTCGGCCGCCATCTTGGAAAAACGGCAAAAATTTGCACCACTATATCTCCAAAAGTGCTGAACAGAAAAAATTGAGACATGGCTCATTGTAAAGAACTCTCCATGGGGAATAAAATATGTTAATGATGACGTCATATGTCACGTGGTCGGCCGCCATCTTGGAAAAACGGCAAAAATTTGCACCACTATATCTCCAAAAGTGCTGAACAGAAAAAATTGAGACATGGCTCATTGTAAAGAACTCTCCATGGGGCATAAAATATGTTAATGATGACGTCATCAGTCACGTGGTCGGCCGCCATCTTGGAAAAACCGAAAAACTTAGCACCTCCATATCTCCGAAAGTGCTGAATAGAAAAAATTGAGACATGGCTCATTGTAAAGAACTCTCCATGGGGAACAAAATATGTTAATGATGATGTCATCGGTCACGTGGTTCGGCCGCCATCTTGGAAAAACCGAAAAACTCTGCACCTCCACATCTCCAAAAGTCCTGAATAGAAAAAATTGAGGTATGGCTCATTGTAAAGAACTCTCCATGGGGAATAAAATATGTTAATTATGACGTCATCGGTCACGTGGTTCGGCCGCCCTATTTGTCCTAAATGGCTGATAAAAAAGTACATTCCGGCAAGTCCTCGGTCTCTGACCGATTTTTCATCTGTCTGTCTGTCTGTCTGTTTGCAGCACTGCATCTACACCGTTGCACGTAGAATCGCAAAACTTTGCACACATATTGGTCTTGCCCTGGAATAGACTGTGCCCAATTGATGACGTCATCGGTGACGTGGTTCGGCCGCCATCTTGGAAAAACCGAAAAACTTTGCACCTCTATGTCTCCGAAAGTACTGAACAGAAAAAATTGAGACATGGCTCGTTGTAAAGAACTCTCCATGGGGAATAAAATACGTAAATGATGACGTCATCAGTCACGTGGTTCGGCCGCCATCTTGGAAAAACCGAAAAACTTTGCACCTCCATATCTCCGAAAGTGCTGAATAGAAAAAATTGAGACATGGCTCATTGTAAAGAACTCTCCATGGGGAATAAAATATGTTAATGATGATATCATCGGTCACGTGGTTCGGCCGCCATCTTGGAAAAACCGAAAAACTTAGCACCTCTATGTGTCCAAAAGTGCTGAATAGAAAAAATTGAGACATGGCTCATTGTAAAGAATCCTCCATGGGGAATAAAATATGTTAATGATGACGTCATCGGTCACGTGGTTCAGCCGCCATCTTGGAAAAACCGAAAAACTCTGCACCTCCACATCTCCAAAAGTCCTGAATAGAAAAAATTGAGGCATGGCTCATTGTAAAGAACTCTCCATGTGGAATAAAAAATGTTAATGATGACGTCATCGGTCACGTGGTTCGGCCGCCATCTTGGAAAAGCTTTGCACCTCTATATCTCCGAAAGTGCTGAACAGAAAAAATTGAGACATGGCTCATTGGAAAGAAATGTCCATGGGAAATAAAATATGTTAATGATGACGTCATAGGTCACGTGGTTCGGCCGCCATCTTGGAAAAGCTTTGCACCTCTATATCTCCGAAAGTGCTGAACAGAAAAAATTGAGACATGGCTCATTGGAAAGAAATGTCCATGGGGAATAAAATATGTTAATGATGACGTCAGATGTCACGTGGTTCGGCCGCCATCTTGGAAAAACGGCAAAACTTTGCACCTCTATATCTCCAAAAGTGCTGAGCAGAAAAAATTGAGACATGGCTCATTGTAAAGAACTCTCCATGGGGAATAAAATATGTTAATGATGACATCATCTATCACGTGGTTCAGCCGCCATATTTGTTCTAAATGGCCGATAAAAAAGTACACTCCGGCAAGTCCTCGGTCTCTGACCGATTTTTCATCTGTCTGTTTGTCTGTTTGTCTGTCTGTTTGTCTGTCTGTTTGTCTGTCTGTTTGCAGCACTGCGTCTACACCGTTGCACGGAAAATCGCCAAACTTTGCACACATATTCGTCTTGCCCTGGAATAGACTGTGCCCAATATATGACGTCATATGTCACGTGGTTCGGCCGACATCTTGGAAAAACCGAAAATTTTTGCACCTCCACATCTCTGAAAGTGCTGAATAGAAAAAATTGAGACATGGCTCATTGTAAAGAACTCTCCATGCGGAATAAAACATGTTAATGATGACGTCATCGGTCATGTGGTCCGGCCGCCATCTTGGAAAAACCGAAAACCTTTGCACCTCCAGTGCTGAATAGAAAAAATGAGACATGGCTCATTGTAAAGAACTCTCCATGGGGAATAAAACATGTTAATGATGACGTCATCGGTCACGTGGTTCGGCCGCCATCTTGGAAAAACCAAAAAACTTAGCACCTCGATATATCTCCGGAAGTGCTGAATAGAAAAAATTGAGACGTGGCTCGTTGTAAAGAACTCTCCATGGGGAATAAAATATGTTAATGATGATGTCATCGGTCACATGGTTCGGCCGCCATATTTGTCCTAAATGGCCGACAAAAAAGTAAATTCCGGCAAGTCCTCGGTCTCTGACCGATTTTTCATCTGTTTGTTACTTGCCGGAAAAGATTCCGGCAAGTATGTTGATCTGTTCGTTTGTTTGTCTGTTTGTCTGTTTGTCTGTTTGTCTGTTTGTCTGTTTGCAGCACTACGTCTACACCGTTGCACGTAGAATCACCAAACTTTGCACACGTATTTGTCTTGCCCTCTAATATACTGTGCCCAAATGATGACGTCATCGGTCACATGGTTCGGCCGCCATCTTGGAAAAACCGAAAAATTTTGCACCTCCATATCTCCAAAAGTCCTGAACAGAAAAAATTGAGACATGGCTCATTGTAAAGAACTCTCCATGGGGAATAAAATATGTTAATGATGACGTCATCAGTCACGTGGTCGGCCGCCATCTTGGAAAAACGGCAAAACTTTGCACCACGATATCTCCAAAAGTGCTGAACAGAAAAAATTGAGACATGGCTCATTGTAAAGAACGCTCCATGGGGAATAAAATATGTTAATGATGACGTCATATGTCACGTGGTCGGCCGCCATCTTGGAAAAACGGCAAAACTTTGCACCACTATATCTCCAAAAGTGCTGAACAGAAAAAATTGAGACATTGCTCATTGTAAAGAACTCTCCATGGGGAATAAAATATGTTAATGATGACGTCATATGTCACGTGGTTCGGCCGCCATCTTGGAAAAACCGAAAAATTTTGCACCTCCATTTCTCTGAAAGTGCTGAATAGAAACAATTGAGACATGGCTCATTGTGAAGAACTCTCCATGGGCAATAAAATATGTTAATGATGATGCCATCGGTCACGTGGTTCGGCCGCCATCTTGGAAAAACGGGAAAACTTTGCACCACTATATCTCCAAAAGTGCAGAATGGAAAAAATTGAGACATGGCTCATTGTAAAGAACTCTCCATGGGGAATAAAATATGTTAATGATGACGTCATCAGTCACGTGGTTCGGTCGCCATCTTGGAAAAACCGAAAAACTTTGCACCACTATATCTCCAAAAGTGCTGAATAGAAAAAATTGAGACATGGCTCATTGTAAAGAACTCTCCATGGGGAATAAAATATGTTAATGATGATGCCATTGGTCACGTGGTTCGGCCGCCATCTTGGAAAAACGGCAAAACTTTGCACCACTATATCTCCAAAAGTGCAGAATGGAAAAAATTGAGAGATGGCTCATTGTAAAGAACTCTCCATGGGGAATAAAATATGTTAATGATGACGTCATGTATCACGTAGTTCGGCCGCCATATTTGTTCGAAATGGCCGATAAAAAAGTACATTCCGGCAAGTCCTCGGTCTCTGACCGATTTTTCATCTGTTTGTCTGTCTGTCTGTCTGTCTGTTTGCAGCACTGCATCTACACCGTTGCCCGTAGAATCGCAAAACTTTGCACACATATTGGTCTTGCCCTGGAATAGACTGTGCCCAATTGATGACGTCATCGGTGACGTGGTTCGGCCGCCATCTTGGAAAAACCGAAAAACTTTGCACCTCTATGTCTCCGAAAGTACTGAACAGAAAAAATTGAGACATGGCTCGTTGTAAAGAACTCTCCATGCGGAATAAAATACGTAAATGATGACGTCATCAGTCACGTGGTTCTGGCGCCATCTTGGAAAAACCGAAAAACGTTGCGCCACTATATCTCCAAAAGTGCTGAACAGAAAAAATTGAGACTTGGCTCATTGTAAAGAACTCTCCATGGGGAATAAAATATGTTAATGATGACGTCATCAGTCACGTGGTCGGCCGCCATCTTGGAAAAACCGAAAAACTCTGCACCTCCACATCTCCAAAAGTCCTGAACAGAAAAAATTGAGGTATGGCTCATTGTAAAGAACTCTCCATGGGGAATAAAATATGTTAATGATGACGTCATCGGTCACGTGGTTCGGCCGCCATATTTGTCCTAAATGGCCGATAAAAAAGTACATTCCGGCAAGTCCTCGGTCTCTGACCGATTTTTCATCTGTTTGTTACTTGCCGGAAAAAATTTTCCGGCAAGTATGTTGATCTGTTCGTTTGTTTGTCTGTCTGTTTGTCTGTTTGTCTGTCTGTTTGTCTGTCTGTTTGTCTGTCTGTTTGCAGCACTGCGTCTACACCGTTGCACGGAAAATCGCCAAACTTTGCACACATATTCGTCTTGCCCTGGAATAGACTGTGCCCAATATATGACGTCATCAGTCACGTGTTTCGGCGGCCATCTTGGAAAAACCGAAATAATTTGCACCGCTATATCTCCGAAAGTACTGAACAGAAAAAATTGAGACATGGCTGATTGTGAAGAACTCTCCATGGGGAATAAAATGGGTTAATGATGACGTCATCAGTCACGTGGTTCGGTCGCCATCTTGGAAAAACGGCAAAACGTTGCGCCACTGTATCTCCAAAAGTGCTGAACAGAAAAAATTGAGACATGGCTCATTGTAAAGAACTCTCCATGGGGAATAAAATATGTTAATGATGACGTCATATGTCACGTGGTCGGCCGCCATCTTGGTAAAACGGCAAAACTTTGCACCACTAAATCTCCAAAAGTGCTGAACAGAAAAAATTGAGACATGGCTCATTGTAAAGAACTCTCCATGGGGAATAAAATATGTTAATGATGACGTCATCAGTCACGTGGTCGGCCGCCATCTTGGAAAAACGGCAAAACGTTGCACCACTATATCTCCAAAAGTGCTGAACAGAAAAAATTGAGACATGGCTCATTGTAAAGAACTCTCAATGGGGAATAAAATTTGTTAATGATGACGTCATATGTCACGTGGTTCGGCCGCCATCTTGGAAAAACCGAAAAATTTTGCACCTCCATATCTCTGAATGTGCTGAATAGAAAAATTTGAGACATGGCTCATTGTAAAGAACTCTCCATGGGGAATAAAATATGTTAATGATGATGTCATTGATCACATGGTTCGGCCGCCATATTTGTCCTAGACGGCCGATAAAAAAGTAAATTCCGGCAAGTCCTCGGTCTCTGACCGATTTTTCATTACTTGCCGGAAAAAATTTTCCGGTAAGTATGTTGATCTGTTCGTTTGTCTGTTTGTCTGTCTGTTTGTCTGTTTGCAGCACTACGTCTACACCGTTGCACGTAGAATCACCAAACTTTGCACACTTATTTGTCTTGACCTCTAATATACTGTGCCCAAATGATGACGTCATCGGTCACGTGGTTCGGCCGCCATCTTGGAAAAACCGAAAAATTTTGCACCTCGATATCTCAAAGTGCTGAACAGAAAAAATTGAGACATGGCTCATTGTAAAGAACTCTCCATGGGGAATAAAATATGTTAATGATGACGTCATCGGTCACGTGGTTCGGCCGCCATCTTGGGAAAAACGAAAATTTTTGCACCTCCATATCTCCGAAAGTCCTGAACAGAAAAAATTGAGACATGGCTCATTGTAAAGAACTCTCCATGGGGAATAAAATTTGTTAATGATGACGTCATCAGTCACGTGGTTCGGCCGCCATCTTGGAAAAATCGGAAATTTTTGCACCTCCATATCTCCGAAAGTCCTGAACAGAAAAAATTGAGACATGGCTCATTGTAAAGAACTCTCCATGGGGAATAAAATATGTTAATGATGACGTCATCAGTCACGTGGTTCGGCCGCCATCTTGGGAAAACCGAAAAATTTTGCACCACTATATCTCCAAAAGTGCTGAACAGAAAAAATGGAGACATGGCTCATTGTGAAGAACTCTCCATGTGGAATAAAATATGTTAATGATGACGTCATCAGTCACGTGGTTCGGCCGCCATCTTGGAAAAACCGAAAAACTTTGCACATCCATATCTCTGAATGTACTGAATAGAAAAAATTGAGACATGGCTCATTGCAAAGAACTCTCCATGGAGAATACAATATGTTAATGATGACGTCATCGGTCACGTGATTCGGCCGCCATCTTGGAAAATCCGAAAAACTTTGCACCTCCATATCTCCGAAAGTGCTGAATAGAAAAAATTGAGACATGGCTCTTTGTAAAGAACTCTCCATGGGGAATAAAATATGTTAATGATGACCTCATCAGTCACGTGGTTCGGCCGCCATCTTGGAAAAACGGCAAAACTTTGCACCACTATATCTCCAAAAGTGCTGAACAGAAAAAATTGAGACATGGCTCATTGTAAAGAACTCTCCATGGGGAATAAAATATGTTAATGATGACGTCATCGGCCATGTGGTTCGGCCGCCATATTTGTCCTAAATGGCCGATAAAAAAGTAAATTCCGGCAAGTCCTCGGTCTCTGACCGATTTTTCATCTGTCTGTTTGTCTGTCTGTCTGTCTGTCTGTTTGCAGCACTGCGTCTACACCGTTGCACGTAGAATCGCCAAAATTTGCACACATGTTGGTCTTGCCCTGGAATAGACTGTGCCCAATTGATGACGTCATCGGTGACGTGGTTCGGCCGCCATCTTGGAAAAACCGAAAAACTTTGCACCTCCATATCTCCGAAAGTACTGAACAGAAAAAATTGAGACATGGCTCATTGTAAAGAACTCTCCATGGGGAATAAAATATGTAAATGATGACGTCATCAGTCACGTGGTTCGGTCGCCATCTTGGAAAAACGGCAAAAAGTTGCGCCACTATATCTCCAAAAGTTCTGAACAGAAAAAATTGAGACATGGCTCATTGTAAAGAACTCTCCATGGGGAATAAAATATGTTAATGATGACGTCATATGTCACGTGGTCGGCCGCCATCTTGGAAAAACGGCAAAACTTTGCACCACTATATCTCCAAAAGTGCTGAACAGAAAAAATTGAGACATGGCTCATTGTAAAGAACTCTCCATGGGGAATAAAATATGTTAATGATGACGTCATCAGTCACGTGGTCGGCCGCCATCTTTGAAAAACGGCAAAACTTTGCACCACGAAATCTCCAAAAGTGCTGAACAGAAAAAAATTGAGACATGGCTCATTGTAAAGAACTCTCCATGGGGAATAAAATATGTTAATGATGACGTCATATGTCACGTGGTCGACCGCCATCTTGGAAAAACGGCAAAACTTTGCACCACTATATCTCCAAAAGTGCTGAACAGAAAAAATTGAGACATGGCTCATTGTAAAGAACTCTCCATGGGTAATAAAATATGTTAATGATGACGTCATATGTCACGTGGTCGACCGCCATCTTGGAAAAACGGCAAAACTTTGCACCACTATATCTCCAAAAGTGCTGAACAGAAAAAATTGAGACATGGATCATTGTAAAGAACTCTCCATGGGGAATAAAATATGTTAATGATGACGTCATCAGTCACGTGGTCAGCCGCCATCTTGGAAAAACGGCAAAACTTTGCACCACCATATCTCCAAAAGTGCTGAACAGAAAAAATTGAGACATGGCTCATTGTAAAGAACTCTCCATGGGGAATAAAATATGTTAATGATGACGTCATATGTCACGTGGTCGGCCGCCATCTTGGAAAAACGGCAAAACTTTGCACCACTATATCTCCAAAAGTGCTGAACAGAAAAAATTGAGACATGGATTATTGTAAAGAACTCTCCATGGGGAATAAAATATGTTAATGATGACGTCATCAGTCACGTGGTCAGCCGCCATCTTGGAAAAAAGGCAAAACTTTGCACCACCATATCTCCAAAAGTGCTGAACAGAAAAAATTGAGACATGGCTCATTGTAAAGAACTCTCCATGCGGAATACAACATGTTAATGATGATGTCATCGGTCATGTGGTGCGGCCGCCATCTTGGAAAAACCGAAAAACTTTGCACCTCCAGTGCTGAATAGAAAAAATGAGACATGGCTCATTGGAAAGAACTCTCCATGGGGAATAAAACATGTTAATGATGACGTCATCGGTCACGTGGTTCGGCCGCCATATTTGTCCTAAATGGCTGACAAAAAAGTAAATTCCGGCACGTCCTCGGTCTCTGACCGATTTTTCATCTTTGTCTGTCTGTCTGTCTGCTGTCTGTTTGCAGCACTGCGTCTACACCGTTGCACGTAGAATCGCCAAACTTTGCACACATATTGGTCTTGCCCTGGAATAGACTGTGCCCAATTGATGACGTCATCGGTGACGTGGTTCGGCCGCCATCTTGGAAAAACCGAAAAACGTTGCACCTCTATATCTCCGAAAGTACTGAACAGAAAAAATTGAGACATGGCTCATTGTAAAGAACTCTCCATGGGGAATAAAATATGTTAATGATGACGTCATCAGTCACGTGGTCGGCCGCCATCTTGGAAAAACGGCAAAACTTTGCAACACTATATCTCCAAAAGTGCTGAACAGAAAAAATTGAGACATGGCTCATTGTAAAGAACTCTCCATGGGGAATAAAATTTGTTAATGATGACGTCATATGTCACGTGGTTCGGCCGCCATCTTGGAAAAACCGAAAATTTTTGCACCTCCATATCTCTGAATGTTGTGAATAGAAAAATTTGAGACATGGCGCATTGTAAAGAACTCTCCATGGGGAATAAAATATGTTAATGATGACATCATCAGTCACGTGGTTCGGCCGCCATATTTGTCCTAAATGGCCGATAAAAAAGTACATTCCGGCAAGTCCTCGGTCTCTGACCGATTTTTCATTACTTGCCGGAAAATTTTTCCGGCAAGTATGTTGATCTGTTCGTTTGTTTGTCTGTCTGTTTGTCTGTCTGTTTGTCTGTCTGTTTGTCTGTTTGCAGCACTGCGTCTACACTGTTGCACGTAGAATCGCCAAACTTTGCACACATATTGGTCTTGCCCTGGAATAGACTGTGCCCAATTGATGACGTCATCGGTGACGTGGTTCGGCCGCCATCTTGGAAAAACCGAAAAACTTTGCACCTCTATATCTCCGAAAGTACTGAACAGAAAAAATTGAGACATGGCTCGTTGTAAAGAACTCTCCATGGGGAATAAAATATGGAAATGATGACGTCATCAGTCACGTGGTTCGGTCGCCATCTTGGAAAAACGGCAAAACGTTGCGCCACTATATCTCCAAAAGTGCTGAACAGAAAAAATTGAGACATGGCTCATTGTAAAGAACTCTCCATGGGGAATAAAATATGTTAATGATGACGTCATATGTCACGTGGTCGGCCGCCATTTTGGAAAAACGGCAAAACTTTGCACCACTATATCTCCAAAAGTGCTGAACAGAAAAAATTGAGACATGGCTCATTGTAAAGAACTCTCCATGGGGAATAAAATATGTTAATGATGACGTCATCAGTCACGTGGTCGGCCGCCATCTTGGAAAAACGGCAAAACTTTGCACCACGAAATCTCCAAAAGTGCTGAACAGAAAAAATTGAGACATGGCTCATTGTAAAGAACTCTCCATGGGGAATAAAATATGTTAATGATGATGTCATATGTCACGTGGTCGGCCGCCATCTTGGAAAAACGGCAAAACCTTGCACCACTATATCTCCAAAAGTGCTGAACAGAAAAAATTGAGACATGGCTCATTGTAAAGAACTCTCCATGGGGAATAAAATATGTTAATGATGATATCATCGGTCACGTGGTTCGGCCGCCATATTTGTTCTAAATGGCCGATAAAAAGTACATTCCGGCAAGTCCTCGGTCTCTGACCGATTTTTCATTACTTGCCGGAAAAATTTTCCGGCAAGTATGTTGATCTGTTCGTTTGTTTGTTTGTCTGTCTGTCTGTTTGTCTGTCTGTTTGTCTGTCTGTTCTGTCTGTCTGTTTGTCTGTCTGTTTGTCTGTCTGTTTGTCTGTTTGCAGCACTGCGTCTACACCGTTGCACGGAGAATCGCCAAACTTTGCACACATAATGGTCTTGCCCTCTAATATACTGTGCCTCAATGATGACGTCATCAGTGACGTGGTTCGGCCGCCATCTTGGATAAACCGAATAAATTTGCACCTCTATATCTCCGAAAGTACTGAACAGAAAAAATTGAGACATGGCTCATTGTAAAGAACTCTCCATGGGGAATAAAATATGTTAATGATGACGTCATATGTCACGTGGTCGGCCGCCATCTTGGAAAAACGGCAAAAATTTGCACCACTATATCTCCAAAAGTGCTGAACAGAAAAAATTGAGACATGGCTCATTGTAAAGAACTCTCCATGGGGAATAAAATATGTAAATGATGACGTCATCAGTCACGTGGTTCGGTCGCCATCTTGGAAAAACGGCAAATCGTTGCGCCACTATATCTCCAAAAGTGCTGAACAGAAAAAATTGAGACATGGCTCATTGGAAAGAACTCTCCATGGGGAATAAAATATGTTAATGATGACGTCATATGTCACGTGGTCGGCCGCCATCTTGGAAAAACGGCAAAACTTTGCACCACTATATCTCCAAAAGTGCTGAACAGAATAATTGAGACATGGCTCATTGTAAAGAACTCTCCATGGGGAATAAAATATGTTAATGATGACGTCATCAGTCACGTGGTCGGCCGCCATCTTGGAAAAACCGAAAAACTTTGCACTTCTATATCTCCGAAAGTACTGAACAGAAAAAATTGAGACATGGCTCATTGTAAAGAACTCTCCATGGGGAATAAAATATGTTAATGATGACATCATCAGTCACGTGGTCGGCCGCCATCTTGGAAAAACGGCAAAACTTTGCACCACGAAATCTCCCAAAGTGCTGAACAGAAAAAATTGAGACATGGCTCATTGTAAAGAACTCTCCATGGGGAATAAAATATGTTAATGATGACGTCATATGTCACGTGGTCGGCCGCCATCTTGGAAAAACGGGAAAACTTTGAACCACTATATCTCCAAAAGTGCAGAATGGAAAAAATTGAGAGATGGCTCATTGTAAAGAACTCTCCATGGGGAATAAAATATGTTAATGATGACGTCATGTATCACGTAGTTCGGCCGCCATATTTGTTCTAAATGGCCGATAAAAAAGTACATTCCGGCAAGTCCTCGGTCTCTGACCGATTTTTCATCTGTTTGTCTGTCTGTTTGTCTGTCTGTCTGCAGCACTGCGTCTACACCGTTGCACGTAGAATCGCCAAACTTTGCACACATATTGGACTTGCCCTGGAATAGACTGTGCCCAATTGATGACGTCATCGGTGACGTGGTTCGGCCGCCATCTTGGAAAAACCGAAAAACTTTGCACCTCCATATCTCCAAAAGTGCTGAACAGAAAAAATTGAGACATGGCTCATTGTAAAGAACTCTCCATGGGGAATAAAATATGTTAATGATGACGTCATCAGTCACGTGGTCGGCCGCCATCTTGGAAAAAACGGCAAAACTTTGCACCACGAAATCTCCAAAAGTGCTGAACAGAAAAAATTGAGACATGGCTCATTGTAAAGAACTCTCCATGGGGAATAAAATTTGTTAATGATGACGTCATATGTCACGTGGTTCGGCCGCCATCTTGGAAAAACCGAAAAACTTAGCACCTCCATGTGTCCAAAAGTGCTGAATAGAAAAAATTGAGACATGCCTCATTGTAAAGAACTCTCCATGGGGAATAAAATATGTTAATGATGACGTCATCGGTCACGGAGTTCGACCACCATATTTGTCCTCAATGGCCAATAAAAAAGTACATTCCGGCAAGTCTGTTTGTCTGTTTGTCTGTCTGTCTGTCTGTCTGTTTGCAGCACTGCGTCTACACCGTTGCACGTAGAAACGCCAAACTTTTCACACATATTGGTCTTGCCCTGGAATAGACTGTGCCCAATTGATGACGTCATCGGTGACGTGTCCGGCCGCCATCTTGGAAAAACCGAAAAATTTTGCACCTCTATATCTCCGAAAGTACTGAATAGAAAAAATTGAAGCATGGCTCATTGTAAAGAACTCTCCATGGGGAATAAAATATGTTAATGATGACGTCATCGGTCACGTGGTTCGGCCGCCATATTTGTCCTAAATGACGGATAAAAAAGTACATTCCGGCAAGTCCTCGGTCTCTGACCGATTTTTCATCTGTTTGTCTGTTTGTCTGTCTGTCTGTCTGTTTGCAGCACTGCGTCTACACCGTTGCACGTAGAATCGCCAAACTTTGCACACATATTGGTCTTGCCCTGGAATAGACTGTGCCCAATTGATGACGTCATCGGTGACGTGGTTCGGCCGACATCTTGGAAAAACCGAAAAACTTTGCACCTCTATATCTCCAAAAGTGCTGAACAGAAAAAATTGAGACATGGCTCATTGTAAAGAACTCTCCGTGGGGAATAAAATATGTTAATGATGATGTCATCGGTCAGGTGGTTCAGCCGCCATATTTGGCCTAAATGGCCGATAAAAAAGTAAATTCCGGCAAGTCCTCTGTCTCTGACCGATTTTTCATCTGTTTGTCTGTTTGTCACCAGCCTACATGTCATACTTCTACACCGATCGTCACAAAACTTCACCAAGTTGTATAGGTCGTCCCAATTGAGAAACCTATTGATTTTGAGGTCAAAGGTCAAAGGTCATCTGGAGGTCAAATTTATAAAATCGCCATTTTAAATCCGATTGACTTGAGAATTGAATAGCATTTGTATATCAAGTCACTAAATTGGGAAATGAACTATTTGAGGTCAAAAGCTCAAAGGTCAACTTTTAAAAATCATCAATTTTCATCTGAAAATCCCAATTTTCAACCGATTGATTTGAACATTGAACAGCATTTGCATATCGAGTCATTAAATTGGGAAACATACTATTTTGAGGTCAAAAGGTCAAAGGTCAACTCAAGGTCAAACTTCCAAAATCATGCATTTTCATCCAAAAAAAACCATCAATTTTCATCCGATTGACTTGAAAACAGAACAGCATTTGTGTGTTACCTCACTGAATTGGGAAACCAACTATTTTTGAGGTCAAATGGTCAAAGGTCAACTCAAGGTGAAACCTCTAAAATCATCATTTTTCATCTGGAAAATCAACCCTTATCATCCTGTTGACCCGAGCTTTGATCAAGATCATAAATTTTAATCTTCATGAAATGGACAATTTGCTGAATCAATGGAAAAATGTATTTTGCATCAAAATATTTTAATTTCAACTTATTAATTTAAATTTTAATTAAAACTCATTTGCTCCGCGTATACATTTATCATAACTTTGAAGGAGCTGTGCTCCAATGCGAGTCGAAAGGATTTGACGCGACCAAGGATGGAAATTCATCCGAGTTGCTTTATTGCATGTATCACACTCGGGTACTCTGAAAAGCCCGTTTATCGGGCAGCAATATATATACACATTTATGCAGGAGCGTTTGCCCAGGAAAAGCGAGACCGGGCATGCCCGGGTGTCAAGGGCGAGTCCTGGAAAGGCGAGTCTGGACATGCCCGGGCGTCCTGGACGCGGCCTGGCAAGTCGAGGCTGGGCGTGCCCGGGCGCTCTGGGAGAGCCCTGGAAAGGCGAGTCTGGACATGCCCGGGCGTCCTGGACGCGGCCGGGCAAGTCGAGGCTGGGCGTGCCCGGGCGCTCAGAAAGGCGAGAGCGGGCATGCCCGGGAAAGACGAGACCGGGCATGCCCGGGAGGTTCGGGCGTGCCTGGGAACAGCGAGTCCAGGCATGCCCGGGAGAGGCGCATCTGGGCCCGTCCGGACGAGCCCGGCATGGCGATTGCGCCCTGGCCGTATCCTGGCAGGTGTAAGGCGATTGTGTACATCCAGCGGGAACCGCTACAACGTGTTCTTTTTATTAATTCACATCCCCTGTTCATGTTTGAAATCTGTTGTGCGTGGGATCCCAATTTAGTACCTTATTTTATTACCGGCGCGTGTTTTTACTGTCTCTGCTTTTCCTGAATAAACCCTTGCATTATTTTTGTACATATATCTGAACGCAGTTTACCGGGTGGTTGATTTCAATAGTTACGGCTTCAGGGACTTACGCCGCTTCCCTCCATTCCGCGCACTGATGTGTTTTAGATTTTGGAATCCACCATTGAGTTTCCGCCTCGGAGGTAAAGCCTTCGTGATCGGCATGTGCGTCCGCCTGATATAAATTTCGGCGGTTGCGCGACATTTGGTGTCAGGAGTTAGGGATTCGAACCCAGCGGACAATATTTTTGTCCGGAGGAAGGGAGTCGACGCCGGATGAGTGAAAAACCCCGCCCAGCATTTGGAACCGAATTTTTTATAGTCGAGGCGGAGAAATTTGAATAATCAATTGGGCGTACGGAGCGCGATATCACGTCTTCGACAAATTTAAATTTGTTTTTTTTAAGTAAAATAATATGGGCGCGGGGAACGACCTTCCGAAAAGCGGATGTCAGAGATCGACGAAATGGAGGTACGTAGCGAGGCCTCCGTCAGTGTCGGGAGTGAGCCGGAAATGGGGGAAATGGAGGATAGCGTTGGAACTTCCCCCGCCGGAGGGACGACCTCCAGAGACGACCAGGCCTTAATGAAATTTATGAGGGATTTAATAAACGAGAGCAGTGAGCGAACCAGTAAGGAATTGAAGGGCGAAATGCGAGAAATGAAAAGTGGGTTGGAAAATAAAATGGAGGGAATGAGTAAGGAGATGGGAGAAATTAAAAACAAAATGGAGTCCCAGGGGAATTAACTAAACGGAGAAATGAAGAGATTTGGTGCCAACGGGGCACAGGAGAAGCCAAAGGTGGCAAAAATTGAATCTGAATGGGGGAAAGCTAAATTAGGAATGGGAGAGAGTACGGCCCATGCAGATATGCATGTTGCTCACGAGCAGGGAATTGCGCTGGGAATGGCAAATTTGGGAATTGCACCGGGAATGGCAATTGTGGCATGTGTACAGGTGAGCGTGGAGTGCCCACAGGTAGATGGAGAGACTGCAGGTGCAGAGGTGGATGGGGAATGTCCACAGGTAGATGGGGAATACCTGCGGGTAAACGTAGAGTGTGCACAGGTGAGCGTGGAATGTGAAAATTGCAATAGGGAATGTTTCCCACCTGGCCTGGTTGTCTACTTGTTTGTAATTCTACTTGTTTGTTAAAGAGTGCTGTAGAATATTTTGTTAAATCACTGAATCTAACTAAGTCATTGTCATATGTGGGGCTTGGATTAATTAATTGATTAATTTATAATTATTCTTCATATTAATATGTTTTGTTATATTATATTTTTGTCATTCAGCCTGTGCCTTTGTATAATAATTTGATAAATCAATATCCAACTATCAGGATAATCCAATGATCGAACCATCTTTTCCAACATAAGTCATTTTTAAAATGAGATTTATAATAATATCATAAAAATTTACATTATTGTTGAGTTGAAATAATATGTATAAACATAATTGACCACAACATTTGGAATTAATGTCTTGGACTTGAAATGTTTGATAAAGACCATTCTGTAAGAAGTTAATTACTTAAAGAGGCGGTGGAAGGCCATAACTACCGAAATAAAAAAAATTCCAACTATTAAGAATACAAACCCAAATGAGACCCATTCCCATCTTCTAAATTCATAATAATATTCTTTGTATTTTTAGACAGCTTTGTTAATTCATCTCTCATACAAATAATTACATGATCAATTTTTAGTTTTTTGCAATATTTTGCAAATTCTATATTTGATGTTGTATTCTTTCCAAATTGTTTGAACCATTTATCCATTTATTTATAAGAAAGATGTAATCCATTACCCCTTTTAGTTAGTTTTACACCTGCCTGGGCGATAAAAGAAAGCATATCTCCAACTAACTATCTCGCTTCATCAGGTAAGCTTTCAAGCTTTTCAGCAAAATCTACAATAACATCACTTCCACTAATTTGTTTCTCCAACTCCTTATTACGTCTTTCCAATTATTTTTGAGCTTTTAGTTGTGCCTTCCTATCGTTAGCAGTTTTTACCACTGCTGAAATACCACCGGTCAAAGCCACCGCTGGGCTTAAACCAGAAAATAAAGGAATTAGAAATGGAAGAAATCCTCCTCTGAAATTCTAAATGTCAGTGAACCAGCATCATTCAAGGTTTTCACCTGCTCGCTTGTGAGCAAAACATCAAGTCTTATATCTCCTTTTCTCTGAATTGTTTTAACGTAAATCACACAAGGCTTTTGATTTTGAATACAAGATGTTCATTTATCATGATTCATTTGACTAACATATACATCAGTTGATACTTCACTCATTTATTTATTATGAGGAAAAAAATCAATGTGATATTAGTCATAACAACATTATCTGTATTAATCTGCCATTCAGTTTCTTCCAAAAGCAAACAATGTGCATCCACTTCTTCACTCTCCCCTCTTTCAATGTATAGAGATGTTTTCCACTCTATTAGACTTTATAGTTTCCTTGTGAGAACTCAGGTCAATTGCATAGAGTGTAGAAAGTTTTTGAAACGCAACCATATCCAAAATAGGATCATTATTACTGTTGCTTTCACACACCTTTTGGTTAAGACTTGTAGGCTTCCGCATAATCATTTTTTTCCCAATCAATTTCCAATCGATCTCACGGGTAAAATGTGCCATCAAGAGAAACCCGAAGTTGTTTCACCTTGGCATTATCACTCAGCGCATTATTCTTTTCAGTACCTTCATCTCCATCTGGTTTCTTTAAAATGAGCCATAGGTATCGTGGCTTTCCTTCCAGAACACCTAAATTCCAAGTGTACGTAGTGTGTTCCAGTTTAACATGTTGACATATACTTTTAAGGTTTGATACATTCAGTGGTTTCTTTGAGTTAAGTCTTCTATCTTTCTTTCTCTCTCTCTCATCTCTTTCGTTTTAAGATTAGGAGTACATTCACTAATATACCAACTCATTTCATTAATAAAAAAATTATTATTATCACCAAAAGCATTAGCATCCCCAAATAGCAATTTATTTACATTTATCATTCCTTTGTAGTTGAAATCGAATTTTGAGTCCATACAAAACTTTATCAAAATCACAAAATCCAAATATACCCTTCAGGGGAACTGCTACAGTAAAACTATTCTCTGCTTTTGTATCATCGTTATACATTAACCAGGGTCTGCATTTGTTCCTGTTGACATATCAGATATAAAACCTTCAACAGCCCAGTAGTAGGAGAATGGGGGTTCTGGCTCACATAAAATTTGACATTGAAGTCAATGGGAAAAATTAAGGAAACGAATTGACTCCTACCCCCTCTCTTGAAAAATTACACCCATTTCTACCTCTTTAAAAATTAACTCCCCCATTTTTTATTATGCTCATACAGAGGAGACCCAACGAATATCTGATCATGTTTTATCTCCCTGATAAGATCCGTCCTTTTATCAGAGAAATCACCATCTAAAATATTGATAAATATTACATTAGAATTTAACTCTCGGTTTAGGTATCGCTGTTGAGCCAATATGAAATGATAACCTTATCTTCATGACCTCATCTGGCCCCCTTCCGAACCACATATCATTTTGAGATTATAAAAAATTATTTTCCCATTAAGGACTCCAGTCCACATACCTTCAGTCTTTATTTCTTGACAACCATCAAAGTTCTCAGTCCATTCAAGGATAATGCCTCCGAGAGCCTCTAATTTACCCGTATTTAAATTTATTCGCTTATTTGTTTTATCTACTCTTACCCCTGTTATTTTTTTCAATGAGACTTATTTGATATTTTTCACATTCATGATGTTTTCCATTTAAATGCCAAGGTTGTTGTTTTCTCCAATCTTTGGTTTGGTTATTGCTTGGTTCTATCATTTATATATTAGTAAAAAAGGCGCCGGCAACCCGTTAAAATTCCTTACCCCTCACCCCCCTTTTTATCTTATCACTTGTACTTATCACTTATGTTTATCTTAATATAGTTTAACACTTATACTTATCACTTATATTTATCTTAACACTTATAACCATAAGGGAGACTATCAATTCCATTTTCTAAAATAAACCTCTTATCATCAAAAGCTCCAAGAGCTTTCTTATTTACTTCTTCTGAATATAGTTGATGTTTATAACTTTTTATCGCATTCATTTTTCTGAACACTTCACCAAACTTTGCCAAACTACATCAAATTCATACAAGGGATCTGATCATCACTCTGTTGCTGACAGGCACACATTGATGTGCCCCTCAACTCTAAATAGCGACATTTGCAGTGTCGAGTCTTGCATTGCTTCTGGCATGCACAACAAATCATCTCAAGGCAACTTTCTGGGATTGGACTCGGTGACATCAGAATAGGCTCTCATCCTGAATCACCACGTAGTCAGGTTCACTATGTTTTTTCGTTCAAAATTTGGGTAATTAGCAAAACTATACATTTTTGGAATACTCAGAGCATGAGGAATCCAAAAATTAATGTTTGCATTTGCGTCGACACCTTTGCGAAAATGACACTCAGGACAGTGATGAAGATGTGTAAAAGCATATTCCTGAACGGTATAGACCAAGTAGATCCTGTGTATAGGACTTATAGTTCCATCTGATACTAACAAGGCTGCTTTCTTGCTTTATAAACCCATACCTATAACTTCAAAGGACTTGCAATATCATGTATTATGTTATACAGTTGTATCACAAATATAAAGACAATGGTTTTCAATTACCTTTGTTTGTAGCTTTTTTATAACCCTGCACACTATTTTGAGGCCTTTATTGGATTCCGTGACCCAGAAAACGTAGGATTAGCATATTTAATTAAGTTTCTAGGTTGACTCGAAGCCGAGATAGCGCAAAATATGTATTTTATGGCGGCCATTTTGAAAATCCAAAATGGCGGCCATGCAGGTGTCTGTGCAAATGCCAACATTGATTTTCGGATTCTCCATGCTCTGATGATTCCAAAAATGTACAGCTTTGCTCATCTCCCAAAATTTTGAACGAAATTATATTTGTTAACAGTGAACCTGACTAGTCAGGTTCACTATGTTTTTTCGTTCAAAATCATGGTAGATTAGCAAAACTATACATTTTTGGAAACACTATTACATCGAAAATCTGAAAATCAATGTTTACATTTGCGGTGATACCTGTATGGCCGCCATTTTGGATTTCCAAAATGGCCGCCATACAGGTATCTCTCCAAATGCAAACATTGATTTTTAGTGTCCTGATGCTATAACCTTTCCAAAAATGTAAAGGTTTGCTAATCTACCATGATTTTGAACGAAATATAATTTATTGACATGGTGAACCTGACTAACGTTTCCATCCCATTTCCACAGGTGCAGGAAGGTCAGGTTTTTTTTGTTTTGTTTTGTATACAAGATCGAGGCTCGTGAAAGAGCGAACATTAATCACACAAAAAGTCAAACCGACACACAAAACACAAAATAAGGGGAGCGGTAAACAAGATGGGGAGAGAGGGGGAAGGACACAAACACAACATTTGAGAGCAAGGAGATCGAGAGAACTGTGGGAGAGGTATAAAATATATCGACACTGCAAGGACTTCCAGGAAAGAAGTTGGAATTTAAAAAAAAGTGTATCTGGGGTGGAAATTAGTGGGCGGAGAAAAGATCAAGGTTTTGGATGGGGGAAGATAAGAGATTGTGGTGAACAGCTGTTTTAAAGACCTGGAGGGAGGAGTGGGATTGAAGGGAGTGGGGGAGTTTGTTCCAGAGGCGGGAGAAAAGGGGAATGAAAGAGTGAAGGCAAGCAGAGAGCCTAGATTTTGGCAGTTTAACTATAAGAGGGTTGCTGGCAGATCTTGTGTGACCTGTAGGAATATTTGGGGGACAGAGCACAGAGAGAGCTGGGGGACCAAGGCCGGAGAGGAGTCGGTAGAAGACAGAAGGGCGACCAACCTGCCTGTGTTGAGTGAGTGAAAGGCCCTCGGAGTTAGCGTCATCGCAGGAGATTCCAATGATTCTGAAAGCTTTGGTTTCAACAGCGTGAAGCCGTATGGCAAAATGAGCATTTCTCCATACCATGGCTTGATAGTATACTCACATCAATTGGAAATTAAGAGCATCATTTGTCGGACATTGCTTCTGGTTTACCTGTCTTGGAGAACAACATATGTCTTGCTGAATCAACAGAGGTTGTTCTGTGCACATTATATATTCTGCAGACGAACGTTTCTGCAGATTTGATTGTCTGCTCTGTGAGTTAACCAATGCCCAAGTTATTCAAAAATTTATGGTGCACTTTGAAGACTTTCCATGATGTTTGTTTGGTGTGATTTGCAAATTAGGAGGTGGTGTGACACCCAGTTAATGCGTGAAATGGCAGCAGTGCTGTGGACAAACTTATCGGTAGATTGTTTAGATTAGATTACCACTTAGACCTGCATGTATATACATGAGAAAAAATGCTTTAACCAAGAATGTGTCCAAAAATGGCAATTTGGCGGCTATTTTGTGTATGCTAATGACAAGGTCAAAAACTCTAAATTCGGCTTGGGGAGCACGTGAATCGAATTCAACATACCCTTATTATGTTAAAAAGTGAGGTTTCCAACTTTTACCCAAAAGTGCACCTAACATTCACATTTCTCAGAAATCCATCGTCTATTAGTATCTAGAACGCCACTCAGTAGAGCGCGTACTCGTGCCGTGGGTGGCCGCTGCTGAGCCCCATCTTCCAATGGTAAAAAAAATCCTTCAAAAAATTCCTGGATCTGGAATATCCTGAGCTTAACCAAAAACGCATTAATTCTTCCTTATCCCAAGGGCAATCATCCCACCAACTTTCATCCAAATCCGTTCAGAACTTTTCCAGATATCTTGTTCAGAAACACACACGGATGGACACGATCGAATGCATTACTCCCTGGCGGGAGTAATTGTCGAGCTGCCTGCTGCGTAGGTCTCTTATCTTGTATAATGAGGTTTAATAATCATGCACTTAGTAACATGGAGATCACCCATTGGCCCAAGGGATGGAGGGGTGCAACTGTTGGACGTTTGTTATGTAATTACGTCGATCAAATATAGATATCTCATGGTGTACAATGAACAATGTTCAATGAATGAACAATGAACGGAGCAAAGTACAGAGATATCCTGAATGAAAACCTGAAACAGAGCACTCAGGAAATCAGACTATGTCATGTAAAAGGAGACGAGATCAAGGAAGACTTTCTGTTCTGCAAGCCTCTCACAACAACGATGAAAGCAGCTGACGTGAAGAAGCTCATGGACGACGTCTTCAGAAGCAACGGCCTCTCGTGGGACATGGTGTCTGCAGTTTGCTCTGACGGAGCTGCAGCCATGCTGGGATGCAAATCCGGTTTTGGAGCACTGGTGAAGGCTGATGCACCACACATCATCGTCACGCACTGCGTCCTGCACAGACACGCACTGGCATCAAAAACCCTGCCTCGAAAACTGGCCAATGTTCTGAAAATCGTCGTTGAAACTGTGAATTACGTGCAAAGCCATGCTCTGAATCATCGCATCTTCAAAGAGCTGAGCAATGAAATCGGCTCTGAATTCGAAGTCCTTCTCTACCACTCTAACGTTCGATGGTTATCACGAGGGAAGGTAGTCAGCCGTGTTTTTGCCTTGCGTGTAGAATTAGCTCTGTTTTTGCGAGAACACCAGCATTGTCATGCAACGTACTTCCAAGAGTCAGAGTTCACCCTCACCTTGGCATACTTGGCTGACATCTTCGACGCACTCAATCATCTCAATTGCCAGATGCAGGGCGGTGGAGTGAATGTCATCGAATCTGAAGAAAAGCTGAGCGCTTTCCGAAAGACATTACCGTTGTGGAGGCGGCAAACAGAGAACGACAACTTCTCAAACGTTTCGGTACTGGACGAGTGCGTGAGCGGGATCGAAGATGAGTCTGAAGTTGGAGGCACTGCTGCACCGGGGGAGCTGAAGCAAGCGATTGCCACGCACTTGGATGAGCTGGGAAAGTCATTCGACGTCCAAGTCCCCGACCAGGAGCAATACCCAGCATGGGTGCAGCAGCCGTTTACTTTTGACGTGGCAATGGCAGTTGTCAATGACCAATACCTCGACGACCTCATCGAACTTCAGCAGAGCCAGACTCGACAACAACTCTTCGGCACAACAATGCCCTCAATGTTTTGGTGCCAGCAAATAGAAGAGTATCCTCACATCGCTAAAATTACCCTTGAGATCCTCACGCCGTTCGTTACAACGTATCTCTGCGAGCATGCGTTTTCGAAACTGGTGGACATTAAAACAAAGATAAGGAGCAGGCTTGCATGCGAAAATGATTTGAGGGTAGCCCTTGCCAAAACAAAGCCACGCATTTTCTAGATCGCCTCCCGAAAAGAAGAACAGAAAACGCATTAAGATGTAATTTTTCTTTATTTTTTGGTCAAATTTGAGGGGTTCCGCGAGTGTTCGGTGGGTTTCGTTAGGGTTCGGCGCCTTTAAAAAGGTTAAGAACCACTGTCCTAGAACTTAACGGATGTCGCCACGAGGCGAGGAGAAACACGAACTACACGAACATCACCATTGTCCAAACTGTTTGTTCACGCATGCGCAGGCGCAACATAGCAATACATCACAAAGTTCGTTTTTCACTCACCTAGACTTTAGTCTGGTCGGTAAATGTATCGATCGAGCAGTGTCCATAGGTAGGTGAGGGAGTGACAGAGAGTGTGTATGTATGTGTGTGTGTAAGTCAGTCAGAGTTGTGTGAGTCAGTCAGTGAGTTGTGTGTGTCATTCAGTGAGTTGTGTGTGTCATTCAGTTAGTTGTGTGTGTCAGTCAGTGAGTTGTGTGTGTCAGTCAGTGAGTTGTGTGTGTCAGTCAGTGAGTTGTGTGTGTGTCAGTCAGTGAGTTGTGTGTGTCAGTCAGTGAGTTGTGTGTGTATGTGACTGAGTAAGTCAGTCAGTCAATGAGTCATTCAAGGAGCGATGTGATGATGGATTCGATAACCTTGCTGATGATTGGGGTCAGTCAGGGAGTGATGTGATGATGGATTCCATGACCTTGCTGATTATTGGGGGAAGTCAGGGAGTGATGTGATGGATTCCACGACCTTGCTGATGATTGGGAGCAGGCTGATTGGTCTGTCGTTGCAGGGATCTGGTTTTGGATTTTTTATTTTTTTAAAAATAATTCTTACCTCTTGGTCTGGCCAGTGGCCACATCGACTTCGACTTGAATCTCAACTTTGGGGTTTATTGGACGGGGGGGGGGGGGGGGGGGTGGTGGGGGAGAGGGTTCGTTCCCCTCTTCTTTTCTTTAGAAGTCTGTGTTCAAAGGTATTCCCTCCATTAACAATGCATTACCATTGATGTTGAGAAAAATGTGGTGGCAACAATCTGTGTGGCCTTTCTTCCACGTTAGGACCTGTATAACCGAGGTGCTTGGCAGCAATCAGTGATGTCATGAAGTGCAGTCATGCCATGATGGTAAATGTTGTGCAAGGTTTTCAACTGGTTAGATCAGGATTACTTCTGGGGATTTTGCGCACTCCAAACTCTTCATTGACTGATAATTGACCATAATGTGCCATTACATATTCACAATAACACAGACGGTGCATTTGTGCTTTGAGGACTTCTCTTTATTGTGAAACTCTTCACAAATTCAAGTTTCATGAAAAACATAGGCAGGAGTCTTCTTCTGATAAACGATTTTACAACAAGGGTGTTCTGCTAATACCACACATGGCAATGAAACATGTATTCAGCTAAGATTGAGTAAAAATTGATGTTCAAACTGCCATGGCAAGATCCCATCGGAGCATAACCAAAAAGGGACAAAAAAAACAATTAAATCAATGAGAAAACAAAATTCCTAAACATTGGTCACAATCAAAAAAGAACCAAAAAAAAAAAAGAAGAAAAAAAAGGAAGTTCTCCAAGATCCTTTTTCAGTAAAGGATCATTCATTCATGAACTGGTTTGTGAAACTTTATTCTCATAGCTTTGTTCCAAGGGCTCGTTTTAGAATCTCCACTAAACCTCTGACAGCCTCCACTGTAGTTTGTTTGTTGTCATATTCCCTGGAATGCTTTATTAGTCCTGTTAGGCTTTTCTTGATCATCCAGATTCCCTGTTGCTCCAAATATCACTGGTACATATTCAGGTTTCTTCAATTACGAAATCCTCTTCACCTAATTTTTCATGTCCTAGTATTTCAGATTTAAGCTCTCCTGTGTGGATCTTCATATGTGATTTCAAATTGCCTTTTTGAAAGAAACCTTTATCACATATCAAGCATTTGAGAGGATGCTCTCCTGTGTGGATCGTCATATGTGATTTCAAGCTGACATTATAGGAGAAACCTTTGTCGCATATCGAGCATTTATGTGGATGTTCTCCTGTATGGATCCTCATATGTGATTTCAAATTGCCTTTTTGAGAGAAACCTTTATCACATATCGAGCATTTGTAAGGACGCTCTCCTGTATGGATCCTCATATGTTTTTTCAAACTGCAGTTTTCAGAGAAACCTTTGTCACATATCGAGCATTTGTGCGGTCGCTCTCCTGTATGGATCCTCGTATGTAATTTCAAATCGCTTTTTTGAGAGAAACCTTTGTCGCATATCGAGCATTTATATGGACGTTCTCCTGGATGGATCCTCATATGTGATTTCAAATTGCCTTTTTGAAAGAAACCTTTATCACATATCAAGCATTTGAGAGGATGCTCTCCTGTATGGATCGTCATATGTGATTTCAATTCGCCACTTTCAGAGAAACCTTTCTCACATAGAGCATTTGAAAGGACGCTCTCCTGTATGGATCCTCATATGTTTTTTCAAAGTGTAGTTTTGAGAGAAACCTTTCTCACATATCGAGCATTTATATGGACGTTCTCCTGTATGGATCCTCATATGTGATTTCAAATTGCCTTTTTGAAAGAAACCTTTATCACATATCAAGCATTTGACAGGATGCTCTCCTGTATGGATCATCATATGTGATTTCAAGCTGACGTTATAGGAGAAACCTTTGTCGCATATCGAGCATTTATATGGACGTTCTCCTGTATGGATCCTCATATGTGATTTCAAATTGCATTTTTGAAAGAAACCTTTATCACATATCAAGCATTTGAAAGGATGCTCTCCTGTATCGATCGTCAGATGTGATTTCAAGCTGACGTTATGAGAGAAACCTTTGTCGCATATCGAGCATTTATATGGACGTTCTCCTGTATGGATCCTCATATGTGATTTCAAATTGCCTTTTTGAGAGAAACCTTTATCACATATCGAGCATTTGTAAGGACGCTCTCCTGTATGGATCCTCATATGTTTTTTCAAACTGCAGTTTTCAGAGAAACCTTTGTCACATATCGAGCATTTGTGCGGTCGCTCTCTTGTATGGATCCTCGTATGTAATTTCAAATCGCTTTTTTGAGAGAAACCTTTGTCGCATATCGAGCATTTATATGGACGTTCTCCTGGATGGATCCTCATATGTGATTTCAAATTGCCTTTTTGAAAGAAACCTTTATCACATATCAAGCATTTGAGAGGATGCTCTCCTGCATGGATCGTCATATGTGATTTCAAGCTGACGTTCTGAGAGAAACCTTTGTCGCATATCGAGCATTTGTAAGGTTGTTCTCCTGTATGGATCCTCATATGTAATTTCAAATGGCCTTTTTGAGAGAAACCTTTATCACATATCGAGCATTTGTGAGGTCGCTGTCCTGTATGGATCCTCATATGTGCTTTCAAATTGCCTTTAAGAGAGAAACCTTTATCACATATCGAGCATTTGTGAGGTCGCTGTCCTGTATGGATCCTCATATGTAATTTCAAATTGCCTTTTTGAGAGAAACCTTTATCACATATCGAGCATTTGTGAGGTTGCTGTCCTGTATGGATCCTCATATGTAATTTCAAATGGCCTTTTTGAGAGAAACCTTTATCACATATCGAGCATTTGTGAGGTCGCTGTCCTGTATGGATCCTCATATGTGCTTTCAAAGGGCCTTTTTGAGAGAAACCTTTATCACATATCGAGCATTTGTGAGGTCGCTGTCCTGTATGGATCCTCATATGTAATTTCAAATTGCCTTTTTGAGAGAAACCTTTATCACAGACAGAGCAATTGCGAGGGTGTTTTCCAGTGTGGATCCTCAGGTGTATTTTGATGATACTCTTTGAAGCAAAATCCATTCTGCATACATTACACTTATAACGTATTCGCCTTTTTTGCACCTTTTTGTGTTTGTTTAATTTAATATTAATATTGGTGTTGCGAGGCCCAGACTTGTATTTTACAGGAAGTGAGTCTTGATTTCGTGATTGTTTCTTCAAAAAAGGCTTCTTCTTTTCTGTCAAGCTGTGACTGGACCTCATTTGTCCCATTTTACTTCTGGATTGTTCTACAGAAACAAAGAACACATTTTATTTTTTGTCGAAATCAAAATGCAAAATATTTAACACTTTTCAGAAAATTTTAGATTTTCTCAACACAAAAGATTTGTTAATTTTTGTGAATTTTTTACGTTTCCACTCACCAGTTGCAAAAGAGGAGGCACTTCTGTTTGTCATGTGAATATCATCTGAACCTTCCTTTGCTGAAGCACATCTTGAATCTTCTGCGACAGATGAATCGTTGTTGTGTTGTCTGCCTTCCATATTTACAGGATGGACATCACCTGTGTGCAAATCAGCATCAGTCTTTTGCAGGTAAATGAGATTGAGAACTATCTTTAGAGTTCATCGATCATGTTACGCCATGGAATGTGCACTTCAATTTAAATATAACAATGAAGTTAAACATTGTTAAAAACAAAAATTCAGGATGTGAAGCACTATTGAAACAGTCCGCTACATGACCCTGATGCAGTGTATCAGTGATACACCACCCTATTTAACATGTCGAAGTACTGCTAAACTGGAGGATAGTGGAAGTAAAAATAAGGCGATTTGTGTTCAACAGTGTTTCAGTGTTTAATTCAATTTAAATAAAATAAAGATTGTAAAATTAATCAAAATAAATTTCTGGAATTTACTGGCGGTAAAAATTTCTCAAAATATCCTTTCACACAGCTCGGAACAAGTGTGTATCGACCCTCAGCAGAGCCAGGAAATAATATCTCTCCACTCGCAAGACTGAACTCTCAAACTTGTCTCCCTCCTCCAAGTCCTGGTGGCATCTGGGCAAATACGTTTCTCATGTTAGTTCCCCTCCAATTCCCTCCATTTCCTGAAATTACTACACACATGACACAGCACGTAAAAAAGCTGAATGTCTCAACTCTGTGTTTGCCTTAAAATCTTGTGTCCCAAAACCATCTCTCTCTGTACCCACATTAACCAGTCGTACCCAGCTGCTCCTGGACTCTGTGTCCTTCTTTACTGACAAGGTAGAGACGTTTCTGTCAAACCTCGACTCTGATTCCGCAACTGGACCAGGCAGCATCACCCCACAGGTCCCAAAATACTGCTCTGCCGTGCTGTCACACCCTCTCTCTGTACTCTTCACCCTCTCTTTTACTCAAGGTCATCTGCCACATACTGGGAAATCAGACAACGTTACCGCTTTACACAAAAAATGTGCAAAAACAGATTCCTGCAACTACAGACCAATCAGCCTACTCCCAATCCATATTCGCTTGTGATATTAAATCCTTCCTCTTCTCCAATGGCTTGATCTCTGGTCATCATTTTGGATTCAGACCAGACCACTCTACCATGGACATGGACATGCTGCTTCTGCTGTCTCAACAATGGATGGAGGTCCTCAATGCTAAACAGGTATTAAGAGCCGTCTTCCCTTGACATATGTCGTGCCTTCAATGCAGTCAGGCACCCCGCCCTGCTTACAAAACTCTCCTCTTATGGTATCTATGAAAATCTTCACACATGGCGTGGACTTCCTCTCCAGTCAACGTCAACGTCTCGCTCTGAATGGAATTCTTTCATCTCCCCTTCCTGTCCAGCCTTGAATGCATCGAGGCAGTGTTCTCGGCCCTGTGCATTTTCAGGTCTTCGTTAATGATCTCTCCAACTTGCTGGAAAATCCTCTCTGTCTTTTTGCTGATGACTCCACCCTCTGCTGCTCCATATTACAACCCTGAGACCTCTTCCAACCTCTTCACTCTCTGCAGACTGGATAAAATCACAAACTAGTCAAACAAGTTGAACATGTCATTCAATCCTGACAAATCTCACACCCTCACTATTTCTCTTCGTAAAGACGGTTTGGAAAACCCGCTGTCACTCAAGCTTTTGGGTCTGACTATCTGCCATGATCTTTACTGGGAAAACCACATTTCCAAGCTGGCCTCCAAAGGCAGCCGCCGACTGTGCATCTTCTGTCGTGCAATGCCCTTTCTTGGCACTACTGAGCTTCTCACCACATACAAGGCGTTCATCTTCAGCTTAATGGAGTACTGCTCGCTCCTCTGGGCTGATGCTCCTGCCTCATACCTCATGCTGTAGAAAACAAAGCTTTTAGTATCATTGGTATCTCCCACGATGAAGCCGATTCGGAGGGATTTTCACTTTCGCACTGCAGGCAGGTTGGTCGTCTTTCTGTCTCCTTATGGTTCCTCTCTGGCCTAGCTCCCCCTACCCTGTATGTGCTCTGTCCCCCAAATATTCCTTGAGGAGGCACAAGATCTGCCAACAACCCTCTTCTGGTGAAACTTTCAAATGCAAGACTCTCTGCTCACCTTCACTCTTTAATTCCTCTTTTCTCACGCATTTGGAACAAACACCCACACTCTCTTCAATCCCACTCCTACCTCGAGGTTTTTAAAAGCAGCTGTTCACCATCATCCCTTGTTTTCCCCCATCCAAATCCTTGATCTTGTCTACCTCCGTTAATACACCCCAAATCCACCTTTTTCAAATTCTGACTTCTTTCCTGAAAGTCAAAGTCATGTCCATTTGTTTTATACCATTTTATCCCCATTCCCCCACCCCTCCACAAATCTACCAATGTCACTGTTCTCTGCTATTGTTGTGCATATGTACTTTCCTCTCTCTCCCCCTCTCGTCTCCCGCTCCCTTTATTATATATTTTGTGTGTTAACTATTACATGAGCCTCAACTTTGTATTTAAAAAATAATGAAAAAAATAAAATTGAATGGCACTCAGCAGCGCATCCTTTTGACTTCAAAAGTAGTTGGTGGTTGAATTCAGTTCGTTGATAGGAAAATCTTCTGCAAATTTCAAGTGAATTGGGTGACAATTGAGGATTTTAGAAATTCGAATAAGTCGTGGACCTTATCACCGATGCCGATCTGAAAAATAGTTGGCGGTTGAATTCAGTTCACCGATATGAAAATCCTATTCAAATTTCAAGTCAATCACAGGAAAATTGAGGATTTTAGAAATTTGAAGAATATGGTTGACCTTTGGCATTTGTTGATCTTACGACCTATGTTGACATAAAAATAGTTGGAGGTTGAATTCATTCAGCAAATATGAAAATCCTCTTCAAATTTCAAGTCAATCAGATGAAAATTGAGGCTTTTAGAAATTTGAATTGTTGACCTTTTGGCCGATGTTGATGTCAAACATTGTTGATGGTTGAATTCAGTTAGCTGATATGTGAATCCTATTCAAGTTTCAAGTCAATCGGATGAAAACTGAGGATTCTAGAAAATAAAAGTGGTTGACCTTTGGCCTATTTTGACCTTTTAACATAAAAAATAAAGACGATTCTGTCAGATCACCAACTCTACCGTTTGGTGGTTTCATGAAGATCGGTTTAAAACCGTGACCTGTAGATGAGTATAAGTGAGCAGACAGACAAACACACAAACTGGAGTGATCAATATACTTGTCAAAAAAGGATTTTTTGCCAAGTAACAAATAGACAGACAGACAAGGGTGACATGACATGTGACATTGTGACAAGGGTGACATTCGTGACATGAGCATTGGAGAGTCTACGCATGCACAAGATTGGAGGTCACGTCTCTTCAAAGCTGTCCATGCGCGCACGCTTTCGAAGTTAAGTAATTTTTCACAATTGTGTTTTTGTCGAAACTGTATCTTTCTTTCGGTGTGTGTACCTATTGGCGTGTCTTTAATAGGATTCTCGGTGTTGGTTTTTCATACCTGTGTACAGAATCGTCGGTTAGTTCGTGTCACGTATTCTGAGGCCTAGTGTAGTAGGCTACCGTGTCCGACATTGGCTTGAGTCTTTGTTTTTGTCGAAGCGGTTCTTCGATTGCGCTGCAATTACTTTCAGTCTCTGTTTTTCCCGGTCTTTTCACCCCCATACTTCCTTGTTTTAAAATCTCAACTAAAAAAAAAACAAAACAAAAAAAAAAACAATTCCTTCTCTGTTCTTATCTGTTTGTTCATTCTTATTTGTTCGTTCATTCTTCGACCACGTTGTTAAAAAAATGTTTAAACTGTCCCCTGAAGAACTGTATTCTGTCGTATACTCTAACACCTTGGCCAAAAAAAATTCCATCTCTTACAGTGCCTCTTTCATACATTCCCTAAACTCTCCAGCACTCCACCCATCCTTCAGCGTCCTCAAATGTATTTTTGACTCGAAGGTCTCAAGAAACTCATTTTGCAATAAATGTTCGTTTCCCATTAATCGTACACTTATCAATATCCAATCTCACCCCTCCCCTCCAAATCTTCCCCATCACCCCTTCCCTCCAAAACTTCCCCATCACCCCTCCCCTCCAAAACTTCCCCATCACCCCTCCCCTGTAAATCTACCCCCTTGCCCCTCCCCTCCAAATCATCCCTATCACCCATCTCTTTCAAATCTTCCCCCTTGCCCCTCCCCTCCAAATCTTCCCCATCACCCATCCCTTTCAAATCTCCCCCCTTGCCCCTTCCCTCCTAAACTCCCCCCACACCCCTCCCCTCCTAGACTCCCCTCTCACCCCTCCTCCTCAAAGCGTCCTCCCCGCTTCTTCCCCCTTCCAACTTTCACCTTCATCTCCCTCAACCTTCTGCCTCACTCTTCCCCCTCCTCAAATAACACCTCACTGCGCCTCACCCAATCACCATCAAACCTTTTGTCCGCCCCATTCTTCCCTTTCTCCAAGCTATTGTGAAATCTGACACACTTTCAACAGCTCTCTCTACCTCTTCCACATCTTACCCTACCGCTCCCCCCCCCCCCCCCCCGTTCTGTATCCGATGCTCCCCCTTCCTCTTCTATAACAGTATGGACCTCAAACATCTGGGGCCTTCACTCAAACTTGACTGATCTCTCCATACAGGTTGCTTCTGACAAACCAGACATGATCTGCTTAACAGATCGCCCTCTCTCAGATCTCTCGATGTCTCCATGTCTCTCGGTCCCTGCTCTCAAATGTTGTGTTTGTGTCCTTCCCCCTCTCTCCCCATCTTGTCTACCGCTCCCTATGTTATATGTTTTATGTGTCGGTTTGTCTTTCTGTGTGATTAATGTTCGCTCTTTCACGAGCCTCGATCTTGTATACAAAAAAAAAAAAAAAAAAAAAAAAAAAAACAGAAACTTTCCTCCTTCATGATGTCTCTGATTCCTTGGTATCTCTCCCAGGTTACTCCCTCCTCCGGTATGATAGACCTGAGCCTCGTGCTGGAGGTGGGGTTGCTATCTTTATAAAAAACTCTCTTCCTCACTCGCCCTGCACTGCCCTCTCTCCACCTCACCCCCAGGAATACCTTTGCTTACGGTTTCCCCTTCGCTCCCACCTTTTGTTCATGTGTGTTGTACCGTCCACCAAACAGTGATGACTCCATCTACATCTCGCTGTCTGATAATATGGACCAACTTCTATCTACCCATCCCAACTCTCTCTTCCTCATATGTGGTGATTTCAATTGTAACCATGCCACTTGGCTGGGTATTGTAACCATACCTCTCTCACCAGCCATGGCTCTTCAGCAAAGGACTTCTGTGACTCACTGGGACTGACACAATCTGTCAATTTCCTAACCAGGATCTCAGTCAACGGAGCATCTTCTCTTCTGGACTTGGTTATGACGAACTTCTCTGAAAATGTCTGCTGCTCTTCTTCTGCTCCAATCGGTTCATCTGATCATGTGCTTGTTAAACTGGACATCTCTCTGACCATTCTCAGAGAGCCTCCTCAGCGTCGACGAGTCTGGCATTTCACTCAGGCCAACTGGCACGGTCTTCAAGCAGCCATCAATCATCTGGACTAGTCTCCCATCTCTACCGCCTCTGACATTAACTCATCCTGGGAATTCTTCCAAAGTAAATTGCTCTCTCTCATGCACAGATTTATCCCATCTCGTCTTCAGTTGTCATACCCTTCCTCCCGTCCATGGTACACGGAATCTTGCGGTGAGGCTATTGCCCAGAAACAACTTGCTTTAGTCTCCTGGAAAGCAAATCCAATGGAAGGAAATCTCATTTCCTTTCACAAAGCCCGAAACAAGTGTGTGTCCACCCTCAGGAGAGCCAGGAAACAATATCTCTCCGTTCTCAGGACCGAACTCTCTTATCTGTCTCCCTCTTCCAAATCCTGGTGGCGTCTGGTCAAATCTGTTTCGGGTGTTTGTTCCACCTCCATCCCCTCCTTCACCTCAAACGGCCACACGGCTGACTCCGCACGTGAAAAAGCTGAATGCCTCAACTCTGTGTTTGCCTCTAAATCTTGTGTCCCAAACCCATCCCTCTGTGTACCCACCATACCCAGTCGTACCCAGCTGCTCCTGGACTCTGTGTCCTTTCCTCCTGACAAGGTGGAAAAGTTTCTGTCAACCCTCGACTCTGATTCTGCAACTGGACCTGACGGCATCAGCCCACGGGTCCGAAAATCATGTTCTTCCGCTCTTTCACTCCCTCTCTCTGTTCTCTTCACCCTCTCCTTTGCTCAAGGTCATCTGCCAACATCACCGCTTTGCACAAAAAAGGTGCAAAAACAGATCCCAGCAACTACAGACCAATCAGCCTTCTCCCAATTATCAGCAAAGTCATGGATTCCATCATTGCTTCAGATATGAAATCCTTCCTCTTCTCCAATGGCTTGATCTCTGATCATCAATTTGGTTTCAGACCTGGTCACTCTACTCTGGACAAGCTGCTTCTGCTTTTCAACAATGGATGGAGGTCCTCAATGCCAAACAGGAAATTGGAGCTGTCTCCCTTGACATATCACATGCCTTCATTACGGTCTGGCACCCCACTCTGCTCACCAAACTCTCCTCTTTTGGTATCCATGGAAATCTCCACGCATGGCTGGCGGACTTCCTCTCTAGTCGTAGTCATCGTGTGGCCCTGAATGGGTTTCTCTCATCTCCTCTTCCTGTTCAGGCTGGAGTTCCCCAAGGCAGTGTTCTGGGCACTGTGCTTTTTCTGGTCTTCATCAATGGACCTTTCTCTGACTCTCTTGAAAATCCCCTCTATCTCTTTGCTGATGACTCTACTCTCTGTGGCTCCATTCTTCATCCCTCAGATCGGTAGTCTGCAGCCTCCTCACTCTCTGCAGACCTGGACAAAATCAAAGACTGGGCAAACAAGTGGAACATGTCTTTCAATCCTGACAAATCTCACATTCTTACGATGTCTCTCCGAAAAGACCGTATGGACAACCCTCCCATCCACTTTCTGAATAATCCTCTCCAAGAAGTTCTGTCACTCAAGCTTTTGTGTCTCACTATCTGCCATGATCTTTCCTGGGAAAACCACATTTCAAATCTGGCCTCCAAAGCCAGTCGTCGACTGGGCATCCTCCGTCGTGTGAAATCCTTCCTTGGCACACCTGAGTTCCTCACCACATAAAAGGCTTTCATTCGCAGCTCAATGGAATACTGCTCTCCCCTCTGGGCTGGTGCTCCTGCCTCACACCTAGCTCGTCTTCACGCTGTTGAAACCAAAGCATTCAGAATCATTGGAATCTCCCGCGATGAAGCTGATTCTGATGGCCTTTCACTTGCTCACCACAGGCAGGTTGGTGGTCTTTCCATCTTCTACCGACTCCTCTCTGACCTTGCTCCCCCTGCTCTGTCTGGGCACTGTCCCACAAATATTCCTGCAGGTCGCACAAGATCTGCCAGCAACCCTCTGATGGTTAAACTGCCAAAATCAAGACTCCCTGCTCACCTTCACTCTTTCATTCCATTTTTCTCCCGCCTCTGGAACAAATTCCCTCACTCTCTTCAATCCCACTCCACCCTCCAGGTCTTTAAAACAGCTGTTCACCACCATCTCTTATCTTCCCCCATCCAAAACTTTGAAATTTTCTACCCCTGCTAATTTCACCCCAATTCCACTTTTTTGAAATTCCAACTTCTTTCCTGGAAGTCCTGGCAGTGTCCATATGTTTTATACCTCTCCCACTGCCCCCTTCCCACGCCCCCCCCCCCCAAAGCCCTCGCCCTCTCTCAGATCTCTCGATGTCTCCATGTCTCTCGGTCCCTGCTCTCAAATGTTGTGTTTGTGTCCTTCCCCCTCTCTCCCCATCTTGTCTACCGCTCCCTATGTTATATGTTTTATGTGTCGGTTTGTCTTTCTGTGTGATTAATGTTCGCTCTTTCACGAGCCTCGATATTGTATACAAAAAAAAAAAAAAAAAAAAAAAAAAAATCCCTACCGAGTTCACATAGCTTCACCCCCCATGTGAAGACGCAAAAACAATCTTAAGCTCCAGTTTGCCTACTTAATACATTGGGGTGCCTCCGACGCATCCACGGTCCATGCTACACCAATACAATTCTGCCTCTACGATGGTATTTCATCCCATACCCCCACAAACGTAACAATATCAACTCACTCTTCTCTGTGCATGTGCGGTCGTTAAAAATTCACAGCCAAATAACTATTTATTTACGGATTCATGTTCCGATTCGGGTTCAAAATATGATATTAAATTTAAATAATTTGTCCGCATTTGTAGACAGACAGACAGACGTGAACCAATTGCTTAACCCCACTTGTCACTTTCAGTTTGCGAGGTAATTAAACAGCTACCTGCAAGCACAACATAGGAATCCAAAAAGCCTTTTGTGTCGAAGACACAGGAAATGCCAATATTATGGACTGTGTGTTCCAATTGACAGCAACCCTGGCTGACATCACAGTTAAACTGAGATTTTTGCCCATAGCTTTCATCCCATCTGAAAGTACCACCAACACTTGAGGATTCCAGAAAAAAAAAAGTGGTTGACCTTTGGCCAATTTTGACCTTCTAAAATAAAAAATAAAGAGGATTCTGTCAGAACCTGTCAGATCCAGGTTCGGTCAGGTAGGGCAGCCCATCGCCACGCCCACTTTCTGCCAGTACTCCATGGACCTCAAAGCCACCATCCCCCAAACAGCAAGTTGCCCAGCCCATTCCCATCTCCTTGAGATACTGATCAACCGACTGCAATCACAAGGCAGGTGGTCAGCCCTCGGGCTCGCACATCTTAGTGACAACATGTGGAACCATTAATATCACTGCCAAGGTAAGTGAATCTCGATGTGATCTCAATATCCTCGCCACCGACAGGTACTGCCGACCAGATAGTAGTATCCAAGATGTCATTGAAAGCCTGGATCATACATATAGTCCATGGGCCAGAGGGGCCTCCCGTGCAACCCCACCCCCCCCCCCCCCCGCCCCATGATCCTCCCCAATGTGCATAATTATGATCAGTGATGTCTCCTTATATGGGGAAAAAAATGTTAACATCAAAAAAAAAAATTTTTAGACGACGTTTTCTTTTGGCATTTTGGGAGACATGTCAAAATGTCCCTTATTTAATATATCGACCATTTCTTGAGGTATGCGAATTACATGCACCTTCGTTATGTTGTATCTCAATAATAATAAGCTCAAATCTTACTGAATTTGGCATGTCATTGCTTTTGATTATGCTTAACAATCTGACAAAGTTTTACTTACGTCATGTTTTGATTTTATGTTTATTAAGTCATCTTAGCATACATTGAAATACATCATATCTGCCGCTATTCTCTCTCTCTCCACTGTGAATGAACACAGATAATCAAATGAAAAATGTAGGAATGTGTTATATTTTGCTTTTATTAACATCCAGTCTTCAAATAACTGTTTGAAATATTAACATGATACACCAATATGCTAATTAACCCAGTTGCACATGTAAAAGTATCACAAACACATATTTCAGTTTATACAGATGTTGTTTGTATAATCCTTGATGACATCACATGACGTCAGCATGCTGAAAAACATCATACATTCTGTAGTTAACCCACATAAAAGGGATTTATTTGTTTTTGTTCTGGTTAGAACAAGTATTGATGTTGCAGTCGGAAATAAATAGCATACAGTATCAACAACACACATACAACAATTAATTTATTCATAAGCAAACATGCAAATCAACTTGATAACTAATACTCCATGTATTCCAAAAATAATTAACAAGTTTGTCGTGACTTTACATTGGACTATTCACTTGTTTCAAAGAATTAAAGACAACCGTGATCATGTCTTCATAAAGAATACTGTCCTTTCCGTAGCCGATAAAGACCGGCCTCGGACGGATATCCGATCGAGCTTAACAATCCAGTGCGTTCAGTAAAAATATAGCGGAGAACACACGGGGAGGACAAAGAGCTTACCTTCACGTGTCCCACCGGACTCTTTCGAACCTGCGATGATTAATTCAAGCTCACACAGGATTTAAAATGAACAAAAAGACCGAATTTCATGAAGAAATGTTGGTAACAGAATAATACATTGCAAAACTAAAATTCCTAAATGGGATGTCCCCACACAGACTCGTATACCGCACAAGAGGAAAAATAACTGGTGACAAGCGTTACGCCTAGGTCCCCCGTCGGGGAAGTGATGTGAGTTCACAAAGTGGAACACACAGAAAACATGCTATGATATGATATTTCGCTCACAAGGTTCAGACATACATGGAGGCAGCCATCTTGGATTTTGACATGGTGACCCAATTTTCAATAGCGTTCTTCCTTATGCCTAGATACACCCACACACCAGAAGGTACTTCGCTTATTTTTCAAGATATTTCGCTCACAAGGTTCAGACATATATATGGTGGCGGCCATCTTGGATTTTGACATGGCGACCCAATTTACAAAAGCGGTCTTCCTTATGCCGAGATACAGCCACACGCCAAATTAGAAGTTGGTACTTCGCTTATTTTCAAGATATTCATCTCACAAGGTTCAGACATACATGGCAGTGGCCATCTTGGCTTTTGACGTGGCGACCCAATTTTAAACAGCGTTCTTCCTTGCGCCTAGATACACCCACACACCAGATTAGACGTTTGTACTTCACTTATTTTTCGAGATATTTCGCTCACACGTTTCAGACATATATATGGTGGCGGCCATCTTGGATTTTGACGTGGCGACCCAATTTTCAATAGCGTTCGTCCTTATGCCCAGATACACCCACACACCAAATTAGAAGTTGGTACTTCGCTTATTTTTCAAGATATTCATCTCAAGGTTCAGACATACATGGCGGCGGCCATCTTGGATTTTGACGTGGGTTGCACCCACACACCAAATTCGAATGCGGTCCTTCGCTTACGCGCACATGCACGCCCGCACGCAAACACGCACGCCCGCACGCACATACGCACGCACGGACACACGGACGGAGGGGAAAGCCATAGTCCCCCTTTCGCTACGCTGTGCGATGGGGGACAACAAGGAAATTTCACTTACATTTTCGGATTCAGCGTTCAATTCTATATAAGTGAGTGTATTTTGAGGCATGTGTGACTTCAAATAAAATTGTAAGCCAGGAAAAAACGTTGGTTTCATTCCTTAGGGATACAACATGTAAAACTGGCCCAAACGTCAAAACAAAACTCGCTCATTTTAGGTCCGACAAGCTAATGCGACCACTCATTCTACTGGGAAGGATCCCGTGCACATGCTTGTCACACTTATAACTCACCTAAGTCTTTATAAGTTCATCAAATACTGACACCGCAATTGACATTCGCTGAGGTAAATGTTATCTCTTCTGAGGTTAAAAAAAAAGTTTTTTTTAAAAAAGCATTATACGTATCAAAGGATACATTTTATGAAATGGGGAAACCTAATACACACTTTGGTGGTTTTAAAATGACAGAATATGTTTTTATTAGAAAAAAAGAAGAAAAAGAACCTTGAAGACGCTGCTGCTAACAAAATACACCGCTCTAACGCATAACCACGAGTTTAAACGACATTTACAACAAATATGAAAACTATTTTCATATCACAATGTTAAATATAGAATATATAGAAGATAAAGTTTCAAAAAATGAGCCCTATCTTCCAATGATAAACAATCCTTCAAAAAATTCCTGGATCCGGAATAATATCCTGAGCTTCACCAAAAACTAATCAATTCTTCCTTATCCCAAGGGCAATCATCCCACCAACTTTCATCCAAATCCGTTCAGAACTTTTCAAGATATCTTGTTCACAAACACACGAACACAAAGATACACGGAAACGGTCGAATGCATTCCTCCCTTGCGGGAGTAATAATTCATCAAGTTGTAAACTATGCTGCTACAGAATCTACATGCGGAACTTTTTTAGTAAATGAAGTACAGGCTCTCAAAATGACCCAAACAAGAATTGGATGTAAGAAAATGCTTTAAAATGGTGACTGCTTGATAATGTATACATAATTATATGCATGTACATAATTATATTGTAACGGATTTGAGAATTGTGGTTGGTTGTTGTGTAAATGTCACCCTCCGTAGTGTAAAGAAAGATCAAAGGTCGTCGTCCTTAACTACTCCATATACATACACGCAGGCCACCATATATCCGTTTAAATAGTTATCTCCTTAATATATGTCAGTATAAGGCTCTGTTTCCCACTAGTTGACACTCCATTGCACCGAATTAAATAAGATAGGTCCCATCTTCAAAGTGCCAGGTTTGGATGGTTTTCTACAATGGACTCCATTGCGCACGTGGTGAAACTCGGGGAAGAAAGGCATGTCTCCGCCCTCGTCATCGGAGGGAGGAGTGAGTCAGCCCCGCTCAACAAACGAAGAACAAGGGGTTTGGCTTGGAGAGGGCGTGGAGAGAAAGATCGAGGAGCTTCGCGAAGGATCAAGGGTGGGGCCTATATAACCGCGGCGGCTCGGCCCCCCGCGGAGTGAAGGAGAGAGACGGGGAGAGACCGGAGAAAGGACCGAAGCAATTTGGAGAGCGCACGACGCAGCGGTGCGCAGAAGGAGCTTTGCCCGCGCAGCTTGGAACCGCGGCAGTTTGCACGACCGCAGCTCGGCTTTTGACGGCGGTGCCTCCCGGCCCGACCGTGCCCAGTCCCCGCTGAACCTTCCTCTCCCTCCAAGCCATCCACCTCCAGCCATTCATTCCTGCCTGCATCCCCCGTGTAAGTGTGATCGTTCGTCTGTCTTTCACATTGTCATGGGGTATTAATTAAGAGTGTAATAGGTAAGCTGGTATTTTCACTGTGTCGCCTTGCTTCTTTCTGTCGTTATTTTCTTATCTTTCAATTCTCCTTGGTTATTTTGGTCCTGTAAATAGTTCGCAATAAATCATATTTGTTCTTCCTACTTCTTCTTCTTCTTCTTCTTCACATTCAGTCGCTTTAGTGATTTCCCGATTGAGGGCCCATGGCGCGATTCGGCCGACGAAGATAAATCGGGTCAGTCTTGGTAAACGGCTCACGGTGCAGTTCGCTTCGCTCGGCGCAACTAATCTATTACGCTGCGACTGTGAGCGGGGAGTATTTCCTCGCATGCCGGGAAGCGCTGGTATTTAGGACCCGAGGACGGTTGGGCCTCCTACCCTACCCAGCGCCGATCGCGCGTGGCTTCATACCCCCGGGACCACATCGGTTAGTGATAAACGAGGGGCTTAATCCCCCCCTTGGTAAGTGGGAAAGGCCGACATCGGGGTCCATAACAAATTGGTGTCAGGAGCGGGATTCGGACCTGAAGCGTGCTTAGCACGCTCAAAATTCGAGCTGCCAAAATTTATTTTTAAATCTTAAATTTAAAAGTCGCGCCATGGATAATGAAGGTGATCGAATGCCGGTTGGGGAGTTAGAAGGGGGGGTAGAATTGACCCAGGACCTTGGGGAAATGTATATGGGGGAAATGGAGGAGGAGAACAATGGCAATGTGGTTGCGGGGGGATCAGGCGCACAAAATGGCGCCCTCGCGCACGTGGTTTGAGAGGCGCAAAATGGCGGCGCTTCGCACGTGGTCAGGGCAGCCGAGCCCGAGATGCCAGAGTACATGAAAATAGTTATGATGCAAATAATGGCCAAATTCGACACCCAAAAAGAAGAAATTGGGGCAATGAGGGACGAAGCAAGGGGTACTAGTGCCCAAATAGTGGAATTGAGGAATGATATGGGAAATCAAATTGGGAAGTTAGACAATAATTTTATGGGATTAGACAATAAATTTGAGGGGATGGACAACGGGATAAAAAGGGTGAAGAATGGGTTAACGGGGCTAGAAAACAAGATGGAAGGCAAATTGAGGGAAATAGGGGAGCAATCCGCCCGGGAAATTAAGCGGATAGGAGAGCAGATAGAGGAGGTGAAAATCGGGGTAGAAACTAAATTGGATGCCCAGAGAGATTAATTGGAACAGATGAGGGCGGCATCTACCAAAGAGATAGGAGAAATGGGGGAGGAGATAAGACGAGGTGTGAGCGAGGATGTCTCGGGGGTATGCGAGGAGGTAAAGCGAGGTGAGGAGCATATGCAGAAAGAGGTGAGAAAGGGGACGGCAAAGTTACAAGGCAGCATAGAGGAATTGACGCAGGGGGTGGGGCAGCTGACAGTGGGACAAGGGGAATTGAAGGAACAGGTGGAAAAGAACACTGCGGTAATCGGGGGGTTAAAGGCGACTCAGAAGGAGATAAAGAGGGACATAGCAGTTATAAAGAGGGAATGTCAGACGGTACATGAGGGACTGACAACGAGGTTGGACGAGGTGACAGAGGCAATGGAGACGAAAGAACGGGAGGTGAGGACACACATAGGAACAATCAAGGTAGCCTTAGAGGACGAAATTGAGGGAGCGCACTGGGAAATGAAGGAGGTAAAAGAAAAACTAGAGGAAGTGGAAGAAGGGGTAAGTGAAATTAAGAAAAGATGGCGGGAAATAAGAGGGAAATAAAGGAGGAGGTGATGGAATATGTGCAAGGTCTGTGCTCAAATCATGATGCTGTGCTGACTACCCAAATAAAGACTTTGCAGGTGGCGGGGGAGGAGCGAAGACGAGGTGCGGAGGTGAGTGGCGATATTCTCGGAAATGTATATGGTGTGAGGGGAGATTCAGTCGGCTTGGGGGTTGGTGTGGACCCGGGTGTTCGTGAGGGACCAATGGTGAGGTGTATGACTGGTCCGGAGTGTATGGAAAAGGAGGTGTGCAAGGAGGTCCGACTATAGGGAGTGAAAGGGTTATCGGTGAGCAAGGGTGTGCGGGTATGGAGTGGGTAGCGGGTTGCGGAAGGGTGGCCCAGGCATCGACACCAGGAGGGGTAGTGTTTGGAGGGACGGGGGATGCATGGGAGCCCCCCGGGAATAGTGTACTGTGGGGTCCCGAACGGTTTGGTCCCGCGTTGATCCCACAAGGAGTGACACACGGGGTCCGGCCTTCGGGCGCCCACAAGGTCCCACTCGCGCCGTATGACGGCAAAAGTGATCTGAGGGCGTATCTGGCGCAGTTTGAATATGTGTGTAGAGGCAACAGTTGGAATCCGGACGAAGGTGGAGTACACCTTGTGGGAGCACTGCACGGTGCGGCGGCAGAGGTGCTGACATCTTTACCACCGGGTGCTCTCACCCTGTCAGCTCTCCGTGCGGCTTCAATTAATCGTTTTGGTATTGAACAGCAAAGCGAGCTTGTTAAAGCTCAGCTTGCGCAGTGAAAACGCAAGCCCCAGAAGACCATCGGGGAACTTGCCCATGATATTCGCCGCGCAGTCGCGATCGCACACGCGGACATGGCAGCGAGTTCCCAGGAAAGCCTGGCGCTGGATCACTTTATCCAGGCTCTTCCGGACCCGGAGCTCCAACAACAGCTCGCCATGTGGCGCCCGCAAACCATGAGTCAGGTGGCCGACGCTGCAGCCCGTTGGGAAGCAGCGAGGCCGTTGGCTCGGGGAGGCGAGTGCCACGCAGTGGCGGTGCGTCAGGTAGGGCCCGTGATGGGTGGCGGCCCCCCTAGGGGGCCCTGACCTGGAGAGCATGGTCCGGAGGCTGGTGGATCGGTGCCTGGCGGGACCTGGACCATGGCAGGCGGCCCCAGCGGTGGCACCCGGTAGTCCACGGCAAAGTACCCCAATTCAGACATTCAGGGGGGGCAATTTGGAATACCAGAGGCAAGCCCCTTACCAGGTGAGTTGCTATAATTGTGCTCGGCTGGGTCACCGTGCGTGGGAGTGTTGAGCTCCGCGCCGGAACGCTCCCCGCCAGCCGATGCCCTCAACTCCGCCCAGTATCGATCGGCCTAGCCGACCTCAGACACCCCCCCCCCCCCCCCCCCCCACGGCCAGGGCCCGGGAAACTAGAACGTGCCGGGCATGCAGGGCGGTGTTCAGCAGTAGAGGATGGAGATGAGCCCTCATTGATGCGACAGGTCATTCATTGTGGCCAAATTGGTACTGGTAGTTTGACAATTCGATGCAAAATTGCCGGCGTGGGGGTAGACGCCGTGGTGGATACGGGAGCCAGCGCCACAATCATCAGCCCCGTGATCCTTAATTCAAGTGCAGACGGCTGGGGTAAGATCCAGTGTCTGGAAAATCATAGTTTGCAGTTGGCTACCGGGGTAACGGCCCCGATCATAGGGCGTGGTTTTGTGACCCTCAAGTTGGGATCGGTAAAGAAGGAGATAGAGGTTTGGGTAGCGGAGGTGTACGGCCCATGCTTAATAGGGTTGGATTTGTTGACTGCCAGCAGTTGTAAAATCGACTTGTGCCGGGGGGCCCTGCAAGTGGGAGTGGAAGAGCTACCATTGGAGGGGGTGAGCACGGCCGAGAGGGTGGAGCTGGAGGCTCCTGAGGCCGTGACCATCCCTCCGGGGGCCGAGGCCATAGTGCCGGCCCGATGGTCAGCTCGCCCAACATGGCAGGACTCCTGCGGCCTGGTCGAACCGGTGGCAGCGCGATCCATACCTGGCTTAATCGTGGGCCGCACCCTTGTAAAAACGGATGGGCCGGTGGTGGCCGTTCGAGTAATTAATATTAGCACGGAACCACGCACTATAGTGAGGGGCACCAAGGTAGCTGGCTGCACCCCAGTTAGAGAAGTCGCGCCAGTGAGGGGCGAGAACGTCCAGCTGAGCCGGCCCCAGGGGGAGCCTTCAATAAGTGATAGGAATTGGCCCGATCCCATTTGCGAGATGGTAAATCGGAGTAGCATAGAGTTGGGAGGTACCCAGAGGGAGGCCTTACACAAACTGGTTGGATCCCATTTGGATCTCTTCTCCTTGTCCCCCGAGGATATTGGACGTACGGGCCTGGTGAAACATAGGATCCACACCGGTGAGGCCCGGCCTATTCGTCAGCCCGCCCGACGGCTCCCTTGGAGCAAGAGGGCGGAAGCTGATGAGCAGATTGAAAAGATGCTCGATGCAGGCGTCATCGAGCCCTCGGGAAGTCCCTGGATGTCACCTGTTGTGCTGGTTAAAAAGAAAGATGGGACCACGCGTTTCTGCGTGGACTATCGCCAGCTAAACAACGTGACACTCAAGGACTCATATCCCCTGCCAAGAATTGATGACACCCTCGATGCCGTTGCGGGCTCAAATTGGTTCTCAACTTTGGACCTCAAGAGGGGGTATTGGCAGGTGGAGATGGATAGGACAGGGAAGGAGAAAACGGCATTTTCCACAGGTAAGGGGCTGTATCAGTTCACTGTGATGCCGTTTGGTTTGTTTAACGCCCCCGCCACCTTTGAGCGATTAATGGAACATGTACTAGGCGGCATGCCATGGCAATCATGCCTGGTATACCTGGATGATGTCCTAGTACATGCCAAAACCTTCCCCCAGGCTTTAGCTAATTTGGACCAGGTGTTCGGGTGCCTCAGACAGGCAGGGTTGAAGCTGAACCCGAGTAAGTGCACCTTGTTTGCAAGAGAGGTGGCCTATCTAGGTCACGTGATCGGTCGCGAGGGGGTAAAAACGGACCTAGACAAAATTAAAGCAGTAGAGGAGTGGCCCGCACCACGTACCATCAAGGAAGTGCGGGGATTTTTGGGACTCTGCTCTGACTACCGGCGTTTTGTGGCGAAATTTGCGGAGTTGGCCCGTCCCCTCCACCGGCTTAGGGAGAAGGGGGCATGATTTCATTGGACTAGGGAGTGCCAAGAGGCCTTCCTAAAATTGAAGGGGGGGTTTAACATCCGCACCCCTTCTAGCTTACCCCACTAGCGACGGATCATTTACCCTGGACACGGATGCGAGCCAGGAAGGATTGGGCGCAGTTTTGTCTCAGACACAGGAGGGCGTGGAGAGAGTGATTGGTTATTATAGTCGGGCCTTAAGTAGGCCCGCGCGAAATTATTGTGTCACTCGCAAAGAGTTATTGGCTATGCTGGCTGCCATGAACCATTTCCACCCGTACCTGTACGGGCGGAAATTTTCGGTTCGAACTGACCATTCCTCCTTGCAATGGCTCCTTCGGTTCAAGGAACCGGAGGGCCAAATTGCAAGGTGGTTGGAAAAGTTGCAGCAGTACGATTTTGATGTGACCCATAGGGCCGGGAAGGCCCATGGTAATGCGGACGCACTCTCTCAGCGTCCTTGTCTGGGCGAAAACTGTAAATTTTGTGCGAGACACGAGGAGAGGGAGCAATTGGGCGATTCAGCCCCGATTCTCGTCGTCCGGGCAACCCGGGTGAGAGGGCCAATTTTGCCACTAACCGCGGATGAGGAATTTGGAAATTTGGCAGGAGCACGGCCCAGCAGGAGGATCCCGTCCTGGGGCCGGTGTTCAAATGGGTCAAATTGGGGCAAAGACCAAAGGGGGAAGAGGTCACCCCCCTCGGGGCGCAAACCAAGGCGTATTGGGCTCAGTGGCAGACCCTGGAATTGAAGGATAACATCTTATATCGCAAGTGGGTGGAGGTTCCCTCTGAGAGAACTTCCTGGCTGGTGATAGTCCCTGACAAATTTAAGAACGTCATTTTACAACAGGTGCATGGTACCCGCTCTGGCGGCCATTTGGGCAGGACAAAGACAATATCTCGGGTCCGCCAGAGGTTCTATTGGGTAAATATGGGGCGTGACATACAGGACTGGTGTCGGAGATGCGACGCCTGTTCTGCCAAAAAGGGACCAGCACGAAGAATGAGGGCCCCCCTTCAATTACACCAGGTGGGAGCCCCCCTTGAGCGGGTGGCTATGGATATTCTAGGACCGCTGCCCCGCACCCGCCAAGGTAATAAGTACATCCTTGTTGTAATGGACTATTTCACCAAGTGGCCGGAGGCCTACGCCCTCCCCAACCAAGAAGCCGGGGTGGTAGCGCAGGCCTTCGTGGAAGGATTTGTATGTCGGCACGGAATTCCACAGGAGCTGCACACCGATCAGGGTCGAAATTTTGAAAGCCAATTGCTAAAAGATGTGTGCAGACTCCTGACAATTCGGAAAACCAGGACCACACCCTTGCGGCCACAGTCTGACGGCATGGTGGAGCGGTTCAATCGAACATTGGTCCAACAACTGGCATTGTTCACCGCCACCCGTCAGGATGACTGGGACGAACATCTCCCGTACTTGTCGATGGCGTACCGAACTAGCCAGCATGGGGCCACCGCATGCAGTCAGCGTTGTTTATGTATGGGCAGGAGTTGCGGGCTCCCGCCGACTTGCTATGCGGTCCCGTGCCAGAAACCACAGATATCCCGCCGAGGGAGGGTTACGCACGTCACTTGGAGGAAGGCATGGAGCAGGTCCATGCCTTCGCCCGCCGCCAGCTCCATCTGGCGTGGGCCAAGATGAAGCGCAGGTACGACGACCGGAGCCAGGGGAGTCAGTACGCTCCGGGGATGAAGATTTGGTTCTTTAATCCCCGGAGGCGGAAGGGTAGGTGCCCAAAACTCACCTCCCCCTGGCAAGGCCCGGGAGTCGTCCTGTCGCAAATCTGTGACGTGGTCATTAAGATCAAAATGGGGCCACGGGCCCCCCCTTGGATCGTCCATGCCGACCGGATAAGACCTTATGCCGGCGAGCAGGCGCCCTCGTGGATCGCCTCGGCTCTAGATGCCGAGGCAGGACCCAGTACCTCTTGCAACGGGGGCTCGTAGTGTCAGAGGACTGGGGGGGGGGGGTGATAGTGGGACATGCCCAATGAGGGAGGGCTTGGATAATGTGTAGAGACCCAGAGATGACCATAGATAACACTAGATTAAGTAGCACCATTGGACAGGTAGTGGGGACGCAGGTAGATTAGTGTGGGTGATAATGACGAGGGAGCACACTAGTTTAAAGGGGCGATGGGGAAGCGCGAGTTTTAGCAGGGCATCAGGTAGGTAAGATGATGCCGTGCGAGTGCAAAAATGTATTTGGAAGTGTATTGTGAAAAGTGAGTGAGGTGATTGTGAGTCGTATTAAGTGTGATTGCACAGGTGTGCAAGTGAACAGGAGTATGGCAGTGTATGAGTGAGTAGTATTGATTGTGTGTTGTATTGACCGAATGGTCCTGGAGGAAGGAGGGTGCAGGTGGCACCAGGTGAGATTGCACAGGTGTGCAAAGACAGGTGTATGGAGAATGGTTGTGTGGAATACATGGTCTGGAGTATATGGAGTATGGAATGGATGGTCGTGGAGTGAGTATGGTGGAAACTGTGGAGTGGAGTGGATGGTGCGGAGGTGTGAATGGGGGAAAAGTGGACCCCTATCACGAATACCCGGGGAGGGTAGTTTAAGAGTTAGGTAGAGGGAGTAGGTAAATTGTGGTTGGATATTGGCATCTGTGGTGTGTGTGGAAGAATGGTGTTTGGATGGGTGCATTAGTGACGTGGAAATGGCTGGGCATGTGGCCTGTTAGTGTGTATAGTTGAATGGGCACTCCGCCACTGTTAGGATGTCGGCCAGGTGAGGCCGCAGGTGGGCTCTGGGAGCCGTTAGAGTTGTGAATGGGGCCTGAGGATCCGGAGGACGGACCCGGGTAGCCCAGTGCCAGAGGGCACCGAGTGGGGAGAGCGCCAGAGGGCCTTCCTCGGTTAGATAGGTAGGGTGAGGAGCTCGGTAAGCTCGGGTGGCAACTTCAGTGGCGGAGGTGTGCAGGTGGGTAGACCTGCTGGGAGAGCCACACGACTCAGCCAGGAAATTGTGCCAGGGCACAGGGAGTTGAACCGGGGGAGTGAGACCCCAAATTGATAAGCACCACAGTTTAGTCAATGTGAATTTGGTTCTTAAAACCGCATAGAGTGTAAGATGGCCAATGAATTGGCAGGGAGAGACCCCGGGGAGTGTAAAGTGTGTTAATGTCATTTAGAAGGGAGTTAGGATTGAGATCTCCTCGCACCATCTGCATCCACTCACCTGAGGTGACGCTACTCCACACCATGCCATGTTTTTATTAATTTTGTGGTGAAAATGTTTGGATTGTGAGACACATCATGACGTGGGTGTGACATTGTACTTGATGCTCCATCTCTTCCTCCTTAGGAGGAATTGATGAGAAATTTGGATTGATGGCAAAATTGGTTAGAGGGATTGTGTGATGAATTTGGTATAAGGGAGATATGGGGAAGACGTGACATAGAGACGAATTTGTAAATGTGTATGATTTTGTAAATATGGGGTAAGGGCAAGGGTAGTGTAGGTCACATGTGGGGGGGCATACGGTAGGGACGAGCTTTCTCACTTCGCTCTCCGTACGCACCTCGTTTTGCATTGCCTTATTGATGTGTACCCTTGTGACCTTACCCCTCGCTCACCTGTCTTTTGTTCCCCTGTCTCCCACCCGAGGACTGTGCTCTCTGGGCACTGAGAGGAGCGTGCGGGGAGGTCGCATTGTGTGCCAGAACTCCTGCAACCAGCATGCACTGCATTTATGTACCACTTTATGGACCCCACGTTTTGGGGCAGGGCACCTCTGCTGGGGACCGGCCATGGTGGCCAGGTAATCTTGCTTGCGGCCCACGGTAAAGGTGGCACCTATGCCAAACAGGTGGACCATCCTAAGTTGGCCCCTGTGGCCCTAAATAAAAAATGGACACACTTTGTGCTTTTTATATTATTGCAAATAGGCCGCCAGTAAGAAGAACACGAAGAAAGACAACATCAGGAAGAACTTCGGCCCAGCAGAGAAGAGGAAGACCACCACCAGTTGTTTTTTTTGTGTTTATTACAAACTGTGATGACTGTGTACTGGTTGGTGCTTTTGGTGCTTTTGGGTAATTGGTACTGGTGCGTCGATGCAATGCATGCTGTCTCCTCCCTCCGAACAGGGATTTCCTTCTTTTTGTTTCCCTGAAAAGAAAAATCACAGGTCCTGGGTTGCATTTTTAAATAAGGAATAACGTCACTGTAAATAATGCTCCCCACCGTAAATGTATAGTTTGAAAACGATTCCGCAATTCGGTTAGTTGTGGGCGTAAATCTGTTAGGTAGGGTGCAATGTAGCAGGAGGACATACTTATTTGTGTTTTAAAATTGTCACACTCAGGGTCAGGTTAATTGTAGAGGGTTACTGCACCTGTGTGTCACATTGAAAGTAAAGTTTATAGGCCCGAGCACGTGCCTGAAGGAAGGAGGGTGCAGTGTAACGGATTTGAGAATTGTGGTTGGTTGTTGTGTAAATGTTACACTCCGTAGTGTAAAGAAAGGTCAAAGGTCGTCCTCCTTCACTACTCCATATACATACACGCAGGCCACCATATATCCTTTTAAATAGTTATCTCCTTAATATATGTCAGTATAAGGCTCTGTTTCCCACTAGTTGACACTCCATTGCACCAAATTAAATAAGATAGGTCCCATCTTCAAAGTGCCAGGTTTGGATGGTTTTCTACAATGGACTCCATTGCGCACGTGGTGAAACTCGGGGAAGAAAGGCGTGTCTCCGCCCTCGTCATCGGAGAGAGGAGTGAGTCAGCCCCGCTCAACCAACGAAGAACAAGGGGTTTGGCTTGGAGAGGGTGTGGAGAGAAAGATTGAGGAGCTTCGCGAAGGATCAAGGGTGGGGCCTATATAACCCGCGGCGGCTCGGCCCCCCGCGGAGAGTGAAGGAGAGAGATGGGGAGAGACCGGAGAAAGGAACGAAGCAATTTGGAGAGCGCGCGATGCAGCGGTGCGCAGGAGCTTCACCCGCGCAGCTTGGAACCGTGGCAGTTTGTACGACCGCAGCTCGGCTTTTGACGGCGGTGCCTCCCAGCCGACCGTGCCCAGTCCCCGCTGAACCTTCCTCTCCTTCCAAGCCATCCACCTCCAGCCATTCATTCCTGCCTGCATCCCCCGTGTAAGTGTGATCGTTCGTCTGTCTTTCACGTTGTCATGGGGTATTAATTAAGAGTGTAATAGGTAAGCTAGTATTTTCACTGTGTCGCCTTGCTTCTTTCTGTCGTTATTTTCTTATCTTTCAATTCTCCTTGGTTATTTTGGTCCTGTAAATAGTTCGCAATAAATCATATTTGTTCTTCCTACTTCTTCTTCTTCTTCTTCTTCACATTTGGTCGCTTTAGTGATTTCCCGATTGAGGGCTCGTGGCGCGATTCGGCCGACGAAGATAAATCGGGTCAGTCTTGGTAAACGGCTCACGGTGCAGTTCGCTTCGCTCGGCGCAATTAATCTATTACGCTGCGACCGTGAGCGGGGAGTATTTCCTCGCGTGCCGGGAAGCGCTGGTATTTAGGTGAGAGAACGGTTGGGCCTCCTACCCTACCCAGCGCCAAACCGCGCGTGCCGTCATACCCCCGGGACCACGTCGGTCAGTGATAAACGAGGGGCTTAATCCCCCCTTGGTAAGTGGGAAAGGCCGACGTCGGGGTCCGTAACAATATGTATGACCAGTGTTTCCATGTAACCATGGGAACCATCATAATTAGTGTGCACGTAATTCGCAAAGCCCAATAAATGGTTGATATTTTGGAAAAGGGTCATTTTGTCATGTCGACCAAAATAATTTTGTTGATGTTAACATGTTTTTCCCATGTAAGTAGACACCACTGAACATAATTATGTACATTGGGGATGATCAACGGGTGGGGGGTAGGAGGGGAGGAGGGAGCACGTTAGGCCCCTCTGGTCCATGGACTATTGGACTATTAGTGTTGACCCTAGAGTCTCATAATCGCAGTAGCCCCGACTCCTCATTCATCACCTTGAGGAACCGACCCCATAAGGATGTCCAGAGTCTGCGCAAAGATGACTGGATCATCTGCAAAAGAATAATCCACCTACCCAAATAATCCACCAAGTTTTGTGTCCATCCACAACTTTTTTTAAATACCTTTTTTTTTCTTTCTTTTTTTGGATAGAGAATCGAGGCTCGTGAAAGAGCTAACATTTATCACAAAAAAAAAATCAAACAGACAAACGTAATATATTGTTGCGGTTTTGAGAACCCCTCACTTGTAAATAATTATTGTAAATAATATCTCATCGTTTAAAAGGTTAAAGGTCGCACCCATAGTTAGTCCACAAGCAACACGTAGGACACCATAGGAACTTCTCAGTTATTTCCTTAGTCTGTGTTTAGTTAAGGCTGTGTTCCCAATAGTTGACTCTGCGTTGCACTAATTAAATAAGATAGGTCCTTTTCAATTTCATTCATTTTGCGGCTTAACTCCCTACAAATTGTTATGCGCCTTTGCCTTAGCGCTCGCTCCAAACGCCATGATGCACGCGGTCAAGCTTGGAGAAGAAGGGGGCGGAGCACCCAGAACGAGGCGTGGCCCTGTCAGTGTTCCATCAAGGGCGGAGTTGGTGAGCCCTCGCCATCCAATCAGGGCTGAGGTGAGCTCACCGGTGGGTGGGGTGTGAGAATACGCGGCTTTATTTAAAAGCGCACTATATAAGCGCAAGCATGGCGCCCTTACACAGTTGAGTTGAGTTGAGTGGAGTGGAGCAGTTGCGCGAGGGGAAGCGACTGATGCGCGGAGAGAGCTCGTTTGTACCAGATGCGCATGGAATCATTAAGCGGCGCTGAGCACCTGAGAAGCTGAGTAAGGAGGTCACGAGCAGAGAACGGCGCATACGGACTTGCGAAGGACTTCCCCCCCCGCCATATATAAGGTCCGATCGTGCACCAACGGTACGCGCTCGCTGCCTGCCCGGGTTTTCGCCCCAGTACGAGTCGACACCTGGAGCCGGACCTCAACGCCTGAACCATCTGCCTGGACCTTCCTCCCCTACCATCTGCCTGGACCTTCCTCTCCTACCACTACCATTCCGTGTGAGTCTGTCTGTTTGTCCGGGGTTGTTAAGTTAAGACTGTATAGTTAAGGTTGCCCTGTGTCTGCTTCTTCTTCTTCCTCTTGTATATTCTTTCCCTTTCGTTTCCTCTTTGGGTTTTTGTACATAATTAATAATCATATTTGTTCTTTCTATACTTTGGTTTGCTCTTATTCGATCGCTTTCGTCTTTCCTCCATTGAGTACCTGTGGCACGATTTGGGAAACCGCTCAGGATCTGGTTTAGTCCTTTGTTAATGGCTCGGGCTTTGGATTGCTAAACCGCTCGGCAATTTCCATCTTGTCCACGGTCTGAGCGGGAGTTATCTCCTCGCTTTACGGTCGGGTTAGTAAGCAGGTATATGGGACGCCATTGACCAATTACCCTGGCTAATACCAACCGGAAGTGACGTCATAGCTTCCAGGATCAGGGGACGGCCAGCTTTAAAGACAAGGGGATTAACCCCCCTTGATAAGAGGAACGCCGACCCCGAATCTGTAACAATATAAAAAGGGGAGCGGTAGACAAAATGGGGAGAGAAGGGGAAGCACACAAACACAACATTTGAGAGCAGGGACATCGGGAGATGTGTGGGAGGGAGAGGGCTTGGGGAGAGGAGGCGTGGGAAGGGGGAGGGGGGTGGGAGAAGTATAAAACACAAGGACACCAAGGACTTCCAGGAAAGAAGTTGGTATTTCAAAAAAGTGGATTTGGGGTGAAATTAGCAGGGGTAGAAAAGATCAACGTTTTAGATGGGGGAAGATAAGAATTATTATCTATCCATCATTCATCATCCTTTTTATCTATCATCCTTTTATTTTATCTTTTTATTTATTTTATTTATCATCCTTATTATCTATCCATCATTCATCATTCAATTATCTCTATCCATCATTTGGGCCCCATTTGTTTCCTCTTGATGGTGACCAATCACGAAAGAAATTCTCAGATCTTGGCTGAGAGCATGGATGTGCCACTAATGCAGCACCCCCTCAAGACACTAAGATTTTAAGCCAGCCAACTTAACCGCTAAGCCAACACCGGGCTTCTCTCAAAAATGAAGCATCACTTTTAAAAAACTGGAAAGCATCTGAAAATGTTAAGCCCATCCACGTGCACTTTGCATTCGGACTTCTTCTTATTCGTCTTCCATATGCGAAACATGATGAAAAGTAGTATAAAGCTTGTCAAAAATGACGGTTGTAACAGCTTGTTTGATGGTGCAGCCGCGTGAGCATGCCAAAGTCTGAAGCCTGGGCCTTGTGTCACATGTGCTTTTATCTTTATTTATTAGACATTCTACAGACGTAAATGAAAACTCGGTTTACTCTGCGCATGTTGCACATTGCATGCAGCAAATTTCACCTCCCTGCACCTTTTATATACAGTGGAACCTTGACTTAAGAGTTTAATTCGTTCCGTGACCGAGCTCGTAACTCAAATTGCTCGTATCTCAAATCAAATTTCCCCATTGAAATGCATTGAAATGCTATTAATCCGTTCCAGCCCGCCAAAAACCACACCAATTCTTTTTTAAATATACAGTACAGTGGTACCTCGGCTTACGAGTGCCCCAACGTACGAGTTTTTCGGGATACGAGCCGTCGCTCGGGCGGTTTGTTGCTTTGGGATACGAGCCGAGATCCGATGTACGAGCTCAAAAAATTTATTTTTTTGAATTTTCCGGTTGTGGCTTCCGGTTCCGGTCACGCGGTTATCTTGCCGTGAAAGCATCTCTGCTTGGATATAAAACACGCAATCGTCGAAATACATGAGCGAGGAATCTCCTTGCTCCAGCCGGTGACGTCATCGGCGGGGATCCCCGCCTCCAGAGTGGCTGGTCACGTGACCGCCAAAGCGTGTCGCGCGTGCGGGTATAATGAGCTACACCTGTGGATTACGTGACCACGGAAGCACGCCTCGCTTGAGAGGCATGGCTTTCGGTTTGCGTTTTGCTTTATAAGGCGCGATAAATGGGCTTTTGAGTGTTAGCGGTTCATGGCGTTGACGGTTCATGGCGGTTCATGGCGGTTGACGGTTCATGACGGTTCATGACGGTTCATGGCGTTGACGGTCAAAAACCCATTACATCAATTTTACCAGGCACTGTACAGTAAGTACAGTGGACACCAAATGCACGGTGGAAGGCCAGAAGTAGAACATCGTCCAAGACAAGTGAGAATAAGCCATACTTTGGAGGAGATGACGTCATTCGCTGGTCTGATAACCAAAGATGTGGTATAAAAAACCAGGTGAGCTAACAATGCAGCAATGAAGGAATTCGGCCAAGGCACCGGCACACAACGACCTACCTACATCGAAAGACTCAATGCCAATGGTGACAGAAGCCAAGACGGCCGGCTTAAACACCGCCGAAAGACCACGGTGTACCAACTTACGATGCAGAACATCTTGCACTTAATATGATGACAACAGGTGCCATCCTCTGACGTACCATTACAGGTACAGGTACAGTACACGTGAGCACAGAGCAAAAGTTCACTGAAACCGAGATTAAGAAAAAAGAAAAAACACCTCGTGGTCCGTGCTCGATATCCGAGTTTCAATCTTTTCAAACACATGATGCTCTCGGTCACGGTATCTCCTGCGAGCTGCTTCTCCTTCAACCACACAAACAACAACTTCTCCATATCTTCATGGATAGAGGTCCGGAGCTTTGAAATAATCGTAACGCCCTTGGCTGGCGTTATAGCCTTTATGGACTCCTTCTGCTTCAAAATCGTACATATCGTAGAAGGAGTACGATCGTACTGCCTCGCCAAGTCGACAACACGCACACCTCACCTGGCATGCTCTTCTCCTCTGCTTAATAAAACCAGTTTATTTCTTTACATTCTCTTGTATTATGTACAGTATATACGAGGTCGTGCTTGTTTATACATTATTTGTTATTTATAAAGTACATTTTTGTTATTTAAAAGCACCTAACAAAAAAAATTGGTGTTTTTTTTTTTAGGCTGGAACGGATTAATAGCATTTCAATGCATTTGAATGGGAAAATTTGCTTTGACTTACGAGCGATTTGGCTTACGAGCTCCGTCACGGAACGGATTAAACTCGTAAGCCGAGGTACCACTGTATATATAAAAATATCTCGCGCTTTATATTTCACCTGGATGCAGCATACAAGTTGGCAGGATGGCCTGGACTGGAGGTACGCACACTTGACTCTAAAGTCTAAACTGTCCAGCCTGGGTTTGAATCCCGACCCAGCTATAACCTGTCATGGGTGAATCACAGGCAGGGTGATTCATCAATGTGTGTACCGCTAAACTGGGCACCCCGTTTGCGTCCCATTAGTTGTTGGATGTTAAGGATCTCACCGTGTTTTCCACAAAGAGAAGGCGAGCTATCGCCGGCACTCTGAACAAGTTGTGGCCTGGCATGGCATGAACATGAAAACATGAACATGAAATTTTCCGAAATAACCAAAATGCGAAAACTAAAATGCAGCGCTATACGACAGAGATACGTACTGTACTTGAACGGCAAGATAACCACGTGACCAGAACAACCCACCTGGCGGCGTAAACTCGAAATAACCAAAATGCGAGAAAAAAAAATGCAGCGCTGTACGACAGAGATACGTACTGTACGTGCACGGCAAGATAACCACGTGACCAGAACAACACACCTGGCGGCGTGAACTCGAAATAACCAAAATGCGAAAAAAAAAATGCAGCGCTGTACGACAGAGATACGTACTGTACGTGCACGGCAAGATAACCACGTGACCAGAACCCACCTGGCGGCGTGAACTCGAAATAACCAAAATGCGAAAAAAAAATGCAGCGCTGTACGACAGAGATACGTACTGTACGTGCACGGCAAGATAACCACGTGACCAGAACAACCCACCTGGCGGCGTGAACTCGAAATAACCAAAATGCGAAAAAAAAAATGCAGCGCTGTACGACAGAGATACGTACTGTACGTGCACGGCAAGATAACCACGTGACCAGAACAACCCACCTGGCGGCGTGAACTCGAAATAACCAAAATGCGAAAAAAAAAATGCAGCGCTGTACGACAGAGATACGTACTGTACGTGCACGGCAAGATAACCACGTGACCAGAACCCACCTGGCGGCGTGAACTCGAAATAACCAAAATGCGAAAAAAAAAATGCAGCGCTGTACGACAGAGATACGTACTGTACGTGCACGGCAAGATAACCACGTGACCAGAACAACCCACCTGGCGGCGTGAACTCGAAATAACCAAAATGCGAAAAAAAAAATGCAGCGCTGTACGACAGAGATACGTACTGTACGTGCACGGCAAGATAACCACGTGACCAGAACAACCCACCTGGCGGCGTGAACTCGAAATAACCAAAATGCGAAAAAAAATGCAGCGCTATATGACAGAGATACGTACTTGAACGGCAAGATAACCACGTGACCGGGTGGCGAAAGCTCGTAACTCGGATCTCGGCTCGCATCTCAAAGCAATAAACTGCCGGAGCGACGGCTCGTATCTCGAAAAACTCGTAAGTTGGGGCACTCGTAAGTCAAGGTTCCACTGTACATTGTGATTATTTTTAAAATGCCTCTGTACACCAACCTTGAGGCTCGGTTTGTAAGCCACCATCTACAATTCCAATGTAAGAGACAATTACTCTTCTTTTGGATATTTGGAGTCCTCAGCAGTCCTTTGGGTCCTCTAGGTCTTCTGGGTCTTCCGGTTCCTTGGGGTCTTTTGGGTCACTTGAGTCTTTGGGGTCCTTTGGCCTTTTCAGTCCTCTGGGTCTTTGAGGTATTTTTGGGTATTTGGGGTCATTTGAATTTTTTTATGTTTTTGGGGTCTTTAAGGGTGTTTGGGGTATTTTGGGTCTTTGGGGTCTTCATGGTGATTTCATATTTTAGGTTATTGAGTTCTTTGGTGAATTTTGGGTCTTCAGGCACTTTTGGGTTTTTGTGGTCTTTGGGTATTTTCAATCTTTTTGGTCTTGAAGGTTTAATGGGTCTTCGGGTCTTTATGGGTCTTCGTTTATGGATCTAAGGGTCTTTTGGGTCTTTGGGGTATTTTGGGGTTTTAAGGGTATTGGGGCCTTTTCATTCTTTTGGGTATTTAGGGTCTTTGTGGCATCTTGGATCTTTAAGGGTATTGGGGTCTTTTGAGTCTTCGGGGACTTTTGAGTCCTCAGGATATTTTGGGTGTTTTGGGTCCATTGGGTCTTCAGGGACTTCGGAGTCTTTTGGGTCCTCTTGGTCCAGGGTCATTGGGATCTTTTGGATCCTTTAGGTCATTGGGGTCTTTTGGATCTTTGTGGTATTTTGTGTTTTCTGAGTCTTTGGGGTATTCTGGGTCCTCAGAGTCTTTTAGGTCTTTTAGCAGGTGGACAGTAGTGTGCAAAGTTGCCCGTTAAAACCCCACATAAAACCCACTCCCTCCACTACTAAAGCACGACTCAAAGCCTTTAAAACCTACCCTTATGAAGAGGGACAGACACACAAATACACAAACACACATTGTGTTTTATATGGTAGATATCTAACAAAAAATACCAAAAAATTGACAATTTTAGGCGACCTTTAACTTTGGACCACAAAAGCAATGGGCTTCAGCAAACCAACATGCAAACCCTGCTCAATTTTCAAGTCAATCGTATGAGAATTAATGATTTTTTTTCCACCTTCACAGTTTGTTCTAAAAAAAAAACTAAAAAAAACAAAACAATCAGCTTCTAGCTATTGACTGGTGAGCCAATGCAGTGACCCAGCATGCAAATTCTTTAAATTCCAGGTCAATCTCATTAAAATTGACGATTTTATGTGACACTGACCTTTGACCTTTTCACCAAATTATTAATTTGTCTTCTCCATATCCTCCAAAAAACGTTATGTTGAAAACTTGATGACAAAGCTCAAATGGGACAAAAAAAGTTAGTGGACAGACACAGACAGACAAACCTCATCAATGAGCAAGGACATGGATACACCCTGATGTACACACACAAGATTGGCATCAAATTGGCTGGCACATAATCTAATTTTGAGTTATTATACCCTTAAAGATCCAAGATGCCACAAAGACCCTAAGGACCCAAAAGAATGAAAAGGCCACAATACTCTTAAAAACCCAATGTTGAATGATCGACAAATGTAATGTTGAGTCGCCAGCTCTGTGATTGCTTCGGTGAGAAACTATTTCCGATGGGCCAAAGGAGGGTGGGTGAAGGTAAGAGCCTTCGACAAACCAAATGAGTTGGAAATAAAGGAAAAAACAAATTATGGGACAGACCACCGTGTGGTGTTAGCATGTGTTGCTGCACCGAGCTCACTTCAAAAAATAAAGCCTGCACCTCCTCCAGTGGGAAGAAAGACCAACTCCCAATGGGACAGAGATTTGCACCAAGCCAAGAGGCTCTGGAGGTGTTACCAATCTCAAAACAAACAAAAAACTCAAGAAAAGGAACCTTATAGCAAGGAGGAGGAGTCCATTTGCTACTGTAACGCCTATTCAAGACATCAACAGTGGGGGATTCCCAATGTCAATATCAACAGTGTCCCCCAATGCCAGTAGAGGAAGTACTTTAATGGACCAGCTGAAAAAGACCACATTGATCACCAGAGCAGCGAGACTGTGCCATCCCAAAAATTCGACAAAGTTGTGTCAACGGCACATAAATCCGAAAATAAAAATCAAATCAGAGATAACGGTGAAGGCCAGAAGACAAGCTGAAGAAATTAGGAGGTTGGGAGCCACGCGCTCAACATAGATGGACAGAGGAGAGGTGGAAAAGTGGCCACAATGGCGCTGGGAGGGACTGCACAATGAAGCAATGGTTTGGAATGCAGAGCGTTTCTGGTGAACCAGAGGTGAAGTCGTGGTGAGACAGAGGTGGAGGAGACAAAGAACCACCTTAATGGGGAGGGGAAACACACTTGCAATTGTAGACCGAGTGAAAATGCCAAAATAAATGAATGTGATGGAAATGAGAATGGCGGATGATAAGACACAGAAGGGAACTAGACGGTATTCATAGAATACTTACCCTGCACAGTCAACTTGGTGTAAGCGAACTCTTCTATTTTTGAACGTTTCTTTTTTTTTTGATCCAATATGGCTGTTGGACCACGTGAGCGATGACATCATAAATTTATATTCTCGAAATAATTGTCGCATCGATCATGCTCAATAAATTTCAAACTGATCAGACTAAGCGTTGGCCCTGTCAATTTATGACGTCATAATTATGGCACCAATGATGTCATCGTTAACAACACCTATTCCCCATATGGAATTCTTTACAATGAGCCACGTTTCAATTTGTAAAATGCTGACATGGCACACACTTTACTTTACTGAAATGCAGACACAAATGTTATATTTTCGTCAAAAATCGTGGGAATTTCACCAAATCTGTTTTGGTCATGTGTTAATATACCTCAGCAATCGACAAATCTGAAATCAGAATTTTATATGAGGTCAAAATGACCCCGTGAGGTCGCTCCGTACTTTGCCTGCTCGACTTGTGCAGTGTGATGATGAATTCCATGCCCACTCTAGATGACTCTTCTTCTTCACGCAATAACAAATTCTAGCTTCCAGACCGTCCATCCAATCATCTTGAAATTTTGCACACTTGTTACACTGCATTACCTCCACTACGATATACAATATTTTCGACTCATCGAAAATTCCAACAGGTCATTTTAGCAGACTGACATGCTGAACACATCTGTGAAGTTTCCCTTCGATAGGATCAAAAAATGAAGGAGGAGCTAGGTTTTAAAAGTTTATGCTTAAAAACGTCATAACTCCGAAACCATGTGATGAATGGCATCATGCTCGCTGACTTTTGTACACCGCTCCTTTCCTATGCCATCTCCAGGCATTGCAAATCGTCATTGCTGGGCACCGAAGGGGGCTCGGCAGTGACGCACGCTGAAAGAGAGTACTCAGTTTTCACTCTGGTTGTTTGTTTTCTTGTTTTCTTTCTTGTTTGTTTGTTTGTTGTACACCGCTCCTTTCCTATGCCATCTCCAGGCATTGCAAATCGTCATTGCTGGGCACCGAAGGGGGCTCGGCAGTGACGCACGCTGAAAGAGAGTACTCAGTTTTCACTCTGGTTTCTTGTTTTCTTGTTTTCTTTCTTGCTTTCTTGCTTTCTTGTTTGTTTGTCCGGACGATATCTCAACCATCCTTTGAGCTAGGAAGCTGAAATTTCGGCACAATAGTGAGCAAGTCCTTTGTCAAAAACAGTATTTTTTTTTTGATTAATCAATAAATTGAAGAGTTATTTAATTATTAGTGATTAATTAAGTACTTATTTAATTAATCAAATTTCCTTTCTCTTCTGACCATTAACTCAGGCACCTTTTGAGTTAGGAAGCTGATATTTGGACATGCCAATGACCAGGTGATTTGGCTGAAAAGGATATTTTTGATTTATTAATTAATCAATTAATCGATTAATTATTTTATTATTCGATTAATGACAAAAAATTTTTTTTTTTTAAGTTACAGATTCTGATGAAATAGTGGTAGTTTATGTGTTCTCTGACCAAATTGATTCATAATTTAATTTTTTTATGATTATTAATTTATTTTCATTATTAATCATTTATTTATTTTCTTTCTCATTTGGCCAATATCTCAGGCACCTTTTGAGCTGGGAAGCTAATATTTGGACATGAGTGACCAAGTGATGTGGCTATCAAGGATATTTTTGATTTATTGATTAATCATTTCATCTATTAATTATTTATTGATTAATCGATTAATTATTTATTGAGTAATCAATTAATTATTTAATTTTTTATAAATGACTTATTTCATTAAATTTCTAAAAGATACATCTTCGGATGAAGCACTAGTGGTTTAATTATGCGATTAGCCAATTGATTATGAAAATATTTTGTGATAATCTTTTATTGATTTTAATTATACAATTAATCAATCAATTAGTGTACACCTCTCCCTCGCAATGCAGCCTCAATGAGGTGCATTGCGGTATTGCCAGGCGCCGGAGGAGCCCCGGCAATGCCGCGCTGCAGCATATTTAATTATTTGGCATGGGGCGGTGTACTTTGAATGTATTTGTACTTGTTTGTTTCTTGGTTGTCCGGACGATATCTCAGCCATCCTTTGAGCTCGGAAGCTGAAATTTCGGCACAATAGTGAGCAAGTCCTTTGTCAAAAACGGTATTTTTAGTTTTTTGATTAATCAATAAATTGATGAGTTATTTAATTATTAGCGATTAATTAATTACTTATTTAATTAATAAAAATTTCCTTTCTCTTCTGACCATTAACTCAGGCACCTTTTGAGTTAGGAAGCTGATATTTGGACATGCCAATGACCCGGTGATTTGCCTGCAAAGGCTATTTTTGATTTATTAATTAATAAATTAATCGATTAATTATTTAATTATTCGATTAATGCCAAAAAAATTTTTTTTTTTAAAGTTACAGATTCTGATGAAATTGTGGTAGTTTATGTGTTCTCTGACCAAATTGATTAATAATTTAATTTTTCATGATTATTATTTATCTATTTTCATTATTAATCATTTATTTATTTTCTTTCTCATTTGGCCAATATCTCAGGCACCTTTTGAGCTGGGAAGCTAATATTTGGACATGAGTGACCAAGTGATGTGGCTATCAAGGATATTTTTGATTTATTGATTAATCATTTCATCTATTAATTATTTATTGATTAATCGATTAATTATTTATTGAGTAATCAATTAATTATTTAATTTTTTATAAATGATTTATTTAATTAAATTTCTAAAAGATACATCTTCGGTTGAAGCACAAGTGGTTTAGATATGCGATTAGCCAATTGATTATGAAAATATTTTGTGATAATCTTTTATTGATTTTAATTGTACAATTAATCAATCAATTAGTGTACACCTCTCCCTCCCAATGCAGCCTCAATGAGCTGCACTGCGGTATTGCTGGGCGCCCGAGGCGCCCCGGCAATGCCGCGCTGCAGCATATTTAATTATTTGGCATGGGGCGGTGTACTTTGAATGTATGTGTACTTGTTTTCTTTCTTTCTTGTTTGTTTGTTTCTTGGTTGTCTGGACGATATCTCAGCCATCCTTTGAGCTAGGAAGCTGAAATTTCGGCACAATAGTGAGCAAGTCCTTTGTCAAAAACGGTATTTTTTGTTTTTTGATTAATCAATAAATTGAGGAGTTATTTAATTATTAGCGATTAATTAAGTACTTATTTAATTAATCAAATTTCCTTTCTCTTCTGACCATTAACTCAGGCACCTTTTGAGTTAGGAAGCTGATATTTGGACATGCCACTGACCAGGTGATTTGCCTGCAAAGGCTATTTTTGTACACTGCTCCTTTCCTATGCCATCTCCAGGCATTGCAAAACGTCATTGCTGGGCACCGAAGGGGGCTCGGCAGTGACGCACGCTGAAAGAGAGTACTCAGTTTTCACTCTGGTTGTTTGTTTTCTTGTTTGTTTTCTTGTTGTACACCACTCCTTTCCTATGCCATCTCCAGGCATTGCAAATCGTCATTGCCGGGCACCAAAGGGGGCTCGGCAGTGACGCACGCTGAAAGAGAGTACTCAGTTTTCACTCTGGTTTTCTTGTTTTCTTGTTTTCTTGTTTGTTTGTTTTCTTTCTTGTTTGTTTGTCCGGGCGATATCTCAGCCATCCTTTGAGCTAGGAAGGTGAAATTTCGGCACAGTAGTGAGCAAGTCCTTTGTCAAAAACGGTATTTTTTTTTGATTAATCAATACATTGAGGAGTTATTTAATTATTAGCGATTAATTAAGTACTTATTTAATTAATCAAATTTCCTTTCTCTTCTGACCATTAACTCAGGCACCTTTTGAGTTAGGAAGCTGATATTTGGACATGCCAATGATCAGGTGATTTGGCTGCAAAGGATATTTTTGATTTATTAATTAATCAATTAATCGATTAATTATTTGATTAATGACAAACAAAAATTTTTTTTTAAAGTTACAGATTCTGATGAAATAGTGGTAGTTTATGTGTTTTCTGACCAAATTGATTCATAATTTAATTTTTTTATGATTATTATTTATTTATTTTCATTATTAATCATTTATTTATTTTCTTTCTCATTTGGCCAATATCTCAGGCACCTTTTGAGCTGGGAAGCTAATATTTGGACATGAGTGACCAAGTGATGTGGCTATCAAGGATATTTTTGATTTATTGATTAATCATTTCATCTATTAATTATTTTTTTATTAATCGATTAATTATTTATTGAGTAATCAATTAATTATTTAATTTTTTATAAATGACTTATTTAATTAAATTTCTAAAAGATACATCTTCGGATGAAGCACTAGTGCTTTAGGTATGCTATTAGCCAATTGATTAAGAAAATATTTTATGATCATTTATCTATTTTAATTTCACAATTAATCAATCAATTATTGTACTCCTCTCCCTTCCAATTCCGTCTCCATGTGGCTGCCATATATACCCCTGCCACCGAAGGTGGATGGAGGTTGTGTTTTTGCCCATGTATGTCTGTCTGTTTGTCTGTGAACAAGATATCTCAAAAAGGTGTGGACGGATTCGGACGAAATTTGGAGGAGAGGTAGCATATGTGACAAGGACGAAATGATTAGAATTTGGTGAAGATCCGAATTCGGATCCGGCTGGTCGAATTTTTTTAATGATTCTCCACCATTGGGAGATAGGGCCAAAAACGATACATAGCAGGACATTAAAAAAAGTTGTGGACGGATTCAGACAAACCTGGTGGAGAGGTTGGATGTCTGACATGGAAGAAGTGATTCAATTTTGATGACGTTTCGAATCCAGATACGGATCAGATAATTTTAAAGTGATTTTTCACCATTGAGTTGTAGGGCTAAAATCGATAGATATCGATAAACACGATATCTCAAAAAAGTTATGGACGGATTTGGACGAAAATTGATGGACAGGTTGGGTGTGTGACAAGACAGAATCGATGCGATTTTGGTGAAGATGTGGATATGGATTCGGATACAAGTATTATTTAATTTCCGAAGTAATTCTTCACCATTGAGAGATCGGACCAAAAGCGATATATAACATGATATTAAAAAAATTATGGATGAGTTATGTCTAAACGAGGTGGATAAGTTGGTTCGGTGACAAGAACAAGCCGATTCGATTTTGGTTTAGGTCCGAATCCAGATCTCGTCTATCAGTGCATACAAACATAAACTGTTTAGCCTGGCGGGGGTCGTTCTACCAAGTGCCGTTCTCATTCACCATATTTTGGATAACGCAGCCTTCGGCTCAGGCATTAAACATGGAAACGCAAATCGATTACAACCCGCCCCGGAGGGAGGCAAAACGCTGATGCACATGACGCCGGAAAGGACATTAATGACACCACCCAGTCGTAGCCATGGTGAAGCTCGTGACTGAAACACGCGAGGATATTGTGGGAAATTGTGAGACTGCAGGCAAGACGCAGGCTTCTCATCGACTACGGAAAAGGGGTTTCCTGCAATAATTGTCTTCAATTAGGTAAATTTATTTCACCTTAACAGTTGACGAAGCACACCTGTAAAGAAATGATCTGTAAAGATGACACATCAGAAATGCTTTTATACACATTCACGTCAGAAATGCTTTTGTTATAGGCCTACACATTCACCTCAGAAATGATTTTATACACATTCACGTCAGAAATGCTTTTTTTATAGGCCGACACATTCACCTCAGAAGTTCAAATGATGCGATTACAAATCTCCCCTCACTCTCTCCTCAACTCCTCCACCCCCCCCCCCCCCCCCCACACTCAGCTTAGTCACTGGCATTCTCACAGTACCGTGTGGTGCAGCAGAACGAGATAGCTCTTCGGTGAAGATGACAAAGCAAACCACCTGATATTCACACCACGAGCGATTGAGGAAACGTGCTCAGTCCAAGAAGTTCTCCCTAAGAGTCAGAACAATGATTTGCATAGTCATTTGACTCCAGGATCAGGGTACCTGACCCGGTACGTGGTGTTTGTTTTGTACGTAGACCCGGTCCGTGATGTTTGTTTTGTACAGAGAACTTATGGTTCCTGAAAGTTTGGTGTTAATGGAATGTTTTTATTCACCGTTTATATTTTAGATTCTGAAAAGAAAGTGAAGATCAGGTCTGAGTTTGGCGCTGATTCGTTCTCTCAATGCAAGTTTGAACCGCTGCCACGTGAAGTGCGGACATCCGGTGTTGCACGAGCTTCATTGTTTGAGCTCCTTCACTTACGGAGAGACTTTCCACACAACTTTCATTCCCGATTTAACTAAAGAGATGGCTGATCACACACATATTTCTGGTTTTAAAGGCGGTACAAGGGGTAGACCAAAAATATCCCGATTAACCTCTTCTGAAGATAAAGGTGATTGTAAATTAAGTCAAGAATACTTGAATAGCCAATCTTCCCCAAATACCTCAAAATATTTGAGCCTTCGAGAAAAGTATGGAATGAACAAGGAATATTACAAACAATCTAAGGAAGCTACTCGGAAAAGGAAGTCAAGAAGTGAGGAAACAGTGGAGGAAATGGAAACAAGATTTAAAAAACAAAAATCTCGTAATCAAAAACGGATAGCTACAGAAACTGAGGTAGAGAAAAGTCAAAGATTAGAAGAACAAAAATCTCGTAATCAAAAACGGATAGCTGCAGAAACTGAGGTAGAGAAAAGTCAAAGATTAGAAGAACAAAAATCTCGTAATCAAAAACAGATAGCTGCAGAAACTGAGGTAGAGAAGAGTCAAAGATTAGAAGAACAAAAATCTCGTAATCAAAAATGGATAGCTACAGAAACTGAGGTGGAGAAAAGTCTCAGATTAGAAGAACAAAAATCTCGTAATCAAAAACGGATAGCTACAGAAACTGAGGTAGAGAAGAGTCAAAGATTAGAAGAACAAAAATCTCGTGATCAAAAACGGATAGCTACAGAAACTGAGGTAGAGAAAAGTCAAAGATTAGAAGAACAAAAATCTCGTGATCAAAAACGGATAGCTGCAGAAACTGAGGTAGAGAAAAGTCAAAGATTAGAAGAACAAAAATCTCATAATCAAAAACGGATAGCTACAGAAACTGAGGTAGAGAAAAGTCAAAGATTAGAAGAACAAAAATCTCGTGATCAAAAACGGATAGCTGCAGAAACTGAGGTAGAGAAGAGTCAAAGATTAGAAGAACAAAAATCTCGTGATCAAAAACGGATAGCTACAGAAACTGAGGTAGAGAAAAGTCTCAGATTAGAAGAACAAAAATCTCATAATCAAAAACGGATAGCTACAGAAACTGAGGTAGAGAAAAGTCAAAGATTAGAAGAACAAAAATCTCGTGATCAAAAACGGATAGCTGCAGAAACTGAGGTAGAGAAGAGTCAAAGATTAGAAGAACAAAAATCTCGTGATCAAAAACGGATAGCTGCAGAAACTGAGGTAGAGAAAAGTCAAAGATTAGAAGAACAAAAATCTCGTAATCAAAAACTGATAGCTGCAGAAACTGAGGTAGAGAAAAGTCAAAGATTAGAAGAACAAAAATCTCGTAATCAAAAACTGATAGCTGCAGAAACTGAGGTAGTGAAAAGTCTCAGATTAGAAGAACAAAAATCTCGTGATCAAAAACGGATAGCTACAGAAACTGAGGTAGAGAAAAGTCAAAGATTAGAAGAACAAAAATCTCGTAATCAAAAACGGATAGCTACAGAAACTGAGGTAGAGAAAAGTCAAAGATTAGAAGAACAAAAATCTCGTGATCAAAAACGGATAGCTGCAGAAACTGAGGTAGAAAAAAGTCAAAGATTAGAAGAACAAAAATCTCGTAATCAAAAACTGATAGCTGCAGAAACTGAGGTAGAGAAAAGTCTCAGATTAGAAGAACAAAAATCTCGTAATCAAAAACTGATAGCTGCAGAAACTGAGGTAGAGAAAAGTCAAAGATTAGAAGAACAAAAATCTCGTAATCAAAAACGGATAGCTACAGAAACTGAGGTAGAGAAAAGTCAAAGATTAGAAGAACAAAAATCTCGTGATCAAAAACGGATAGCTGCAGAAACTGAGGTAGAGAAAAGTCAAAGATTAGAAGAACAAAAATCTCGTAATCAAAAACTGATAGCTGCAGAAACTGAGGTAGTGAAAAGTCAAAGATTAGAAGAACAAAAATCTCGTAATCAAAAACTGATAGCTGCAGAAACTGAGGTAGAGAAAAGTCTCAGATTAGAAGAACAAAAATCTCGTAATCAAAAACGGATAGCTGCAGAAACTGAGGTAGAGAAAAGTCAAAGATTAGAAGAACAAAAATCTCGTAATCAAAAACTGATAGCTGCAGAAACTGAGGTAGAGAAAAGTCTCAGATTAGAAGAACAAAAATCTCGTGATCAAAAACGGATAGCTACAGAAACTGAGGTAGAGAAAAGTCAAAGATTAGAAGAACAAAAATCTCGTAATCAAAAACGGATAGCTACAGAAACTGAGGTAGAGAAAAGTCAAAGATTAGAAGAACAAAAATCTCGTGATCAAAAACGGATAGCTGCAGAAACTGAGGTAGAGAAAAGTCAAAGATTAGAAGAACAAAAATCTCGTAATCAAAAACTGATAGCTGCAGAAACTGAGGTAGAGAAAAGTCAAAGATTAGAAGAACAAAAATCTCGTAATCAAAAACGGATAGCTACAGAAACTGAGGTAGAGAAAAGTCAAAGATTAGAAGAACAAAAATCTCGTGATCAAAAACGGATAGCTGCAGAAACTGAGGTAGAGAAAAGTCAAAGATTAGAAGAACAAAAATCTCGTAATCAAAAACTGATAGCTGCAGAAACTGAGGTAGAGAAAAGTCAAAGATTAGAAGAACAAAAATCTCATAATCAAAAACTGATAGCTGCAGAAACTGAGGTAGAGAAAAGTCAAAGATTAGAAGAACAAAAATCTCAATCAAAAACGGATAGCTGCAGAAACTGAGGTAGAGAAAAGTCAAAGATTAGAAGAACAAAAATCTCGTAATCAAAAACGGATAGCTGCAGAAACTGAGGTAGAGAAAAGTCAAAGATTAGAAGAACAAAAATCTCATAATCAAAAACGGATAGCTGCAGAAACTGAGGTGGGAGAAAAGTCAAAGATTAGAAGAAGAAAAATCTCATAATCAAAAACGGATAGCTGCAGAAACTGAGGTAGAGAAAAGTCAAAGATTAGAAGAACAAAAATCTCGTGATCAAAAACGGATAGCTACAGAAACTGAGGTAGAGAAAAGTCAAAGATTAGAAGAACAAAAATCTCGTGATCAAAAACGGATAGCTGCAGAAACTGAGGTAGAGAAAAGTCAAAGATTAGAAGAACAAAAATCTCGTAATCAAAAACGGATAGCTACAGAAACTGAGGTAGAGAAAAGTCAAAGATTAGAAGAACAAAAATCTCGTGATCAAAAACGGATAGCTGCAGAAACTGAGGTAGAGAAAAGTCAAAGATTAGAAGAACAAAAATCTCGTAATCAAAAACTGATAGCTGCAGAAACTGAGGTAGAGAAAAGTCAAAGATTAGAAGAACAAAAATCTCGTAATCAAAAACTGATAGCTGCAGAAACTGAGGTAGAGAAAAGTCAAAGATTAGAAGAACAAAAATCTCAATCAAAAACGGATAGCTGCAGAAACTGAGGTAGAGAAAAGTCAAAGATTAGAAGAACAAAAATCTCGTAATCAAAAACGGATAGCTGCAGAAACTGAGGTAGAGAAAAGTCAAAGATTAGAAGAACAAAAATCTCATAATCAAAAACGGATAGCTGCAGAAACTGAGGTAGAGAAAAGTCAAAGATCAGAAGAACAAAAATCTCATAATCAAAAACGGATAGCTGCAGAAACTGAGGTAGAGAAAAGTCAAAGATTAGAAGAACAAAAATCTCGTAATCAAAAACGGATAGCTACAGAAACTGAGGTAGAGAAAAGTCAAAGATTAGAAGAACAAAAATCTCGTGATCAAAAACGGATAGCTGCAGAAACTGAGGTAGAGAAAAGTCAAAGATTAGAAGAACAAAAATCTCGTAATCAAAAACTGATAGCTGCAGAAACTGAGGTAGAGAAAAGTCAAAGATTAGAAGAACAAAAATCTCGTGATCAAAAACGGATAGCTGCAGAAACTGAGGTAGAAAAGAGAAAAAGACTTGAAAGACAGAGAGATCGGAATCAACATCAGAGGTTATTAGGCTTTGAATTTTGCAAAGAAAAGCTTATTGAAAACACTTCAATGAATTACATATGTGTGTCAGAGTGCCGATATCGCCCAAAGTCCAGCATGACTAAAATAATATTTGAGTGAGCAAAGACAACTTTCCAAGGAGAACAGCTAAGTAAGCTGACAATCAATGATCAGACTGTATCCATGGATGGCAATTATTACGTATGCAAGGCATGTAAGGATACAATAAAAAAAGGTGGAGTTCCAAATTGCAATGAGAAAGCCTTTGAGTTCATTATATCCAATCTGCCAAACAAATTTCAAAATGAGTCTATGAAACTTTACAAATGCGAGGCCTTCTTATTGAAACTGATCATTCCCTTCATCAGAATTGCTCACTTGCCAAGATCACCAGACTTCAAAGTGCGGGGGCCAATGATAACAGTTGAAGCTGATGTGAAGCAGTCAATGGAGAAAATATTGCCCCGGAATCAGGAATTTATACCAATCTCCCTGAAACGAAAGCCAAACTACAAAGGCAGTGTCGTAGAGGAGGTGATATCGAAGAGCAAAGTTCTAGAATATTTCAATTACTTCAAACTGCATAATCCTCTTTTCAAAGAAGAAGTATTTGATGGAGGAAGGTTGGATGACTTTATCACACAAGCACTTGCTAATAGAGATGCCCAAGATGCCTCAGGAGGTAAAACTGATGAGGATGAAGGTATTATTCAAAATGGTGAAGAGAACACAGATGCTGCAGAAAGAAGCCCATCTCAAGGAAGCCAGCAGGAACAAAGAAGCAGTGATGCCAATATTCCTGATTTTATTACAGAAATTAACGAGGACACAATGTTAGAGACATTCAACACTAAAACTGATAGAGCAAATGGAGCTACTGACTTGGTGGCACAGTTAATTCTGACTCATGAGCGGACAACTACACCTGAAAATAATTATTCAACACCTTGGAAGAAAGTTGTATTGGCACCGACTGCAGAAGGTAAATTTGTAAACTGGAAAGATGTTGTTAACATTGAGGAAAAAGCTTTCCCTCATTTGTTTCCTCATGGTATTGGAGGCTACTTATCAACATGTGTAGACAAAGGGGTTATGTTTAGCAATTACATCAAACAAAGGCTTAATGGAATAGACCGCCGATACATTAATGATTATTTGTATATTTGCTTCTTATATCATGTCAAAGAAGCACTTGAAATAAAGAGATCGCGTGTAACATTCTTCAGAAAGACCAAAATGGATAGAACTAAATATACAAAGCAATCTATCAAGGACATGGACAGGGCATACATGGAAAGAACAGACTTGGGCTTTAAGGCTTTTAAAAATGTGAGAGGTACAGCACCCTATTTCCAAGAGAATAAGAAAAGCTTTTTGCCATGCTTCGTCAATTGGGGTCTCCTCATATATTTTACACAAAGAGTGCAAATGAGCTCAACTGGATAGAACTAATGAAGGCATTATTAGAATAGGAAAAGAATAAACACGTGGCAACCCAGGAAGTTGAAGGCTTGAGCAAAAAACAGAACTATATGCTTCTCAAGAAATACCCAGTAGATGTTGTCCACCATTTCGATGCAAGGTTTAGAACACTTTTGCAGGCATTACAGAAACCTATTAGCTTAGGAAAGTACAAGGTAGTTGACTATTTTTACAGAATTGAATTTCAGCAAAGAGGAAGTGCGCAGGCCCATTATGTGCTCTGGTTGGCTGATGAGGCAGGTAAACCTCCACCAGCTGTTGATGTGAACAGTGAGTCCTCAAAAGAGAGTTTCCTGACCTTCATTGACAGCATAATTAAGACAACTAAGGAAACTAAATCAGACAACGCTGGTATTAATAATCTAATAGCAAAATACCAAACACATAACTATACTTCTACCTGCGAGAAGAAAGGTCAGAAATTAATAACAATAAAAGAGACAGAAGGTCATGGTGCACTAGATGGAAAAGAGAAAGGTGAGGAGCTCCTTTTACCAGTATGTCGCTTTGGTTTCCCCAAATATCCCATAATGAGGACAACAGTGCTCGAGGCATTTTCCAAAGATACACCTGTTGAAAATATAAAGACAGCTAAAGTCAATGCCACCAAGATAAAGAAATACATCTTGAGACAAACATATGGTTCTGAATGTCGCTCAAAGTTCTTAGCCATGAGTTTTCCTGAAACGTTGGATAGGGTAGGCATGCCATATGAGGTCTACCTAGAGGCTCTAAGGTCGACTGTTACCAAAAGAAAGTTACAAGTTTTTTACAAACGCTCATGCCAAGATGTTTTCATTAATAACTTCAATCCAAGCCTATTAGAAGCAGACAATGCAAATATGGACTTTCAAGCTGTTAGTGATCCTTACAGTGTTGCAGAGTATTGCTGTGGGTATATACTGAAAGCCGAGACTGGACAAAGCAAGTTGCTTCAAGCAATTGAGGAGCAATAATCTCGAAGTGGAGACTCAAAAGATGTGAAACTTAAGAAGCTGGGGAAGGTACTTGATGATACAAGAGAAGTGTCACTCCAGGAACTCATATACCGTCTTTTTGGATACAAAATGTGTGCCTTCTCAAGGAAACAGAAGTTTATAAACACTGCTCCACCTGCTAAAAGAGACGGCCTGCTAAAAGGAAACATTGAAGATCTTGGTGACAATGACGACATATTCCACCCAAATATCGTGCAATATTATGAAAACAGGCCAGCATCACTTGACAAATTGACCTTGGCAGAGTTCACAAGTGACTATGACATTTATAATCGGGGTAACAAGAAAGACAATAACTTGGACAATATTCCGGAAGATGATAATTCTGATGTTGAGGATGAAAAATGTGAATCACATGCTGGCATTCTTGTCTTAATGAACAACATGGGGACACTCAGAAAGCGAAAGAGAAGGGCTATCATAAGATACTCCCTTAGCAGTGAAGATGAGAATTCTTACATGAAGGCACTAATGATGCTTTTCTGTCCCTTCTGAAATGAAGTTGCTGAAATACATGATTATAACAGCATAGTTAGTAAATACCGAGATGTTCATGAAGAGGTTGATAATAAGCGGAAGGAATTTGAATCAAATAAGGACCTCTTGGTTGAGCTTGAGAATTTTGATATGACTGACGATGATGAAGTAGAGGAACCAAGTGAATATGTTGAAGAAGAAACAACAACAAATGAGGAAATTCTTGATTTTATGAAAAAGGCATCAAGGATTTATGATGGAAAATCAGTCAATATTGAAGAAAGACGAAAGCTAAACAAAAACATCAACTCTTTAAATCAGCAACAACGTAAAATATTTGATGACTTGATTGAGATGCCAGATGATCAACAGTTCAGCTTGTACATCAGTGGTGATCCTGGGACTGGAAAAACGTACCTGATCAATACACTCATTCAAGCACTGTGGGTGAAACACATGAAATCAGGTGTAGATCTAAACAAAGAGCTCCTATTGGTCATGTCACCAACAGCTGCTGCAGCCAAGCACCTGAAATCAGGGGATACAATCCATGGGAAGTTGAAAATGATGGGTGGTGAAAACTTTGAACGACTTCTGAACTTTTCAAGTGAGGCCAAGCTTGCAAACGACTTCTTGCAAGTAAAGATAATCATTCTTGATGAAATAAGTATGGTGGGAAGTAATTTGTTTTTCAAGATAAATCAAAGGTTGGAACAGATTCTTGGAAAACAAGATGGACCGTTTGCAGGTTTGAGCATAATAATAACTGGTGATTTATTACAACTACCACCTGTTCTAGACAAGCGAATATTTGAAACACCTACAATCAGAGCACGTGCAAATTTTACAGCTGTGAATACATGGAAACGATACATCAGAATGTATATGCTAACTCAGAAAATGAGATCTAAAGATGACATTGCTTTCTCTGAACTTCAGACACGTATAGGTAGGGACGAAGTAACATATGAAGACATAGAGGTCCTCAAATCTCGGGTTAAGGAATGTCCAACGAGAAATGAAAATGCTTGGTACAAAGATAGGAAGCAAGTTTTGATTGCAAAAACACATCAGGTCAAGGATGCTTTTAATGATGAACAGATTCAGAGGCTACATGGAGATTCGTATATTTTACCAGCAAAAGATATTCCAAGTAAGAAAAGTTATGTTATGCCTGATCTCAGCAAAGCTAACGAAACACAACTCAAGGGTCTTCCAAATCTTCTTCACCTAAAGAGTGGTGCACCTATTAAAATTACAAGCAACATCAATAAAGTTGACAAGCTAACTAATGGCACATTTGGTTATGTAGTTGATGTGGATACCAAAAATAGCATTGTTTGGTGTAGGTTTGATGATGATACTGGTGTCATGACAAGAAGTATCTGCAACGCTAAGTGTAGCCTAGACAGGTATGCAGTACCGATAAAGCCATTGAAGGAGATTGTAACATGGAAAAAATCAACAGAGAGAGTAAGTTTTCGGCGGACTCAATATCCATTAGTACTTGCATATGCCATTACCTGCAATGCAGCACAAGGAATCACAAGAGACAGAGTTATGGTCGACTACACAACAAAATGTCAAAGTTTTACAAGACAACATGGTTGTTTCTTTGTTGCTGTCAGTCGGTCAAGAACTTTAGAAGGTGTGTTTCTGAAGAATTTTCAAAGAGGTTATATTTATTGTCATCCATCTGTAAAACAAGAATTAGCTCGACTGGAAGCATCTGCTGTTCATGAATGTTCACCCAAATTTTTGGATGAGAAGGCATTCGAGTGCTCAAAGGATGATATGGTGTTAACTGATTACAAGGTTTCATATATCAATATTAACAGTTTGCAAGATGCTGATCATCTTGAATGTTTAAGAAAAGATAATAATTTAGGGTTTTCTGATTTATTGTGCATAGCTGAGACCAAACTAGGACCTGATGTAGACAATTCAATGATTGCACTTGAAGATTTCTAAATAGTTGAAAGAATCGATGTTTCGTCGAAATCAATGGGATTAGTCATTTACAAGAAAAAGAATACAGATTTAGTTTGGCTTTCATGCTCAGGCTTTAAACTAGCTTCAGGAAAAGGTCAAATAATCATTTGTAAGTTAAATGTAGCCTTAATTATGTTCCTCTCCCTTCACCCAAAATATGAAAGAAGTGATCTCGCAGATCTTACGAACTTCATTGGAGCAACTGAATGCAATTCAAATGCAAAGATTATAATGGGTGACTTCAATATGGATACTCTCTCAGGTCTTACACATAAGGAAGATCATTTGAAGTACATTTGTGAAAGTACTGGGTGTGTTCAAGCTTTGAAAGCCATGACACATATAAATGGAGGACAACTAGACCATATCGTATTGGATTCGAAATTTCCCTTTACATTTGTTTCTAGTTGCTTCACTAATTTTTATAGTGACCACAAAGCTATATCAGTGCGATTTTCTACAAGTGAAGGAGTTACAGCAAGGAAAGACAAAGTAAATGTTTGAAGAGGAGTAAGAAAGTGAATGTGGTTGTACCAACAAGCTTTCAAAGCAGTTACATAATATATAAATGGAGGACAACAAGACCATATTGTTACAGATCGCGGTTTAGATGTTATGATGGGCCGAGCGGATGGTCCAACCGCGACCGTTACAGGATCCCCAATTGGCCCGATTCCACCCGACGTTGACCAGATCGCACCACAGATATTCAATCGGGAAACCTCTAAAGCGACCGAAAGAGAAGGAAAAGAGAAGAAGACAGAGTACGGAGGAAGAACAGATTTATTATACACACACAAGCAATGGATGGAAGAAGCAGTCACACAGTGAATCGTTAACTTATACTATTCATTTTACTTAACCCCAGGACAACATTCAAGACAGACGACGTTCACACTTACATGGGGGAAATTGCAGGCAGGGATGGCGGAGGTGGGTTGCTGGAGAGGGAGGCAGGGTCAGGTCCCTGCAACCGGCAGGGCTGGAGGTAGCAGCTCCCAATTCCTCGCGTTTTTGGCGGGAAAACCCTCGGTCGCGTATCCGCTGCCGATGCTGTAGACGTCACGCGCTGGCTCGGTCACACCTGTTCCTCTCCTTCTGGTGGAGCCGTCTCCCTCCTCTCAGCGCGTCTCTTCAAACCTTGTTTCCTCCCCAAGTATCTCTCCTTTTTGGGTTTGGAGCGTCTCTCGTCTCACAGCTCACAGCTCACTCACAGCTCCTCTCGCAGGTCACCTCTTCTCTCATCTCCCGAAGCAGTCCCTTCCAGTCGCTTTTATTACTCCGGGCGGAATCAAGCCGCCGGCTGCGAGGGCACGCCTACCGGGTCGCTAACCGCGGTGCTGGTTGGCTGTTAGGGCTGTCCGATTCCTCTTTTGATCATGACGACGTGCCACGCCTGTGAGTTGGCGGCTCCTACCCCCCTCTTCTCCGAGATTAGTACATGGGCAATGGCGGCTTGCGGGATTGAACACCACTCGCACCGCTTTTGAAAGGAACTTTGGAGAGCGGAGATGATTGGGGAAATTGAAAGGGGCCTACGCTTATTTCGTTTGATACAATGCAGTCAATCTAGTGGGAAACACATATTTAGCCTACATAGAATAAGGAAATACACTATTTAAAAAGATATATCGTGGCCTGTGTGTAAGTTTCATGGAATTAACTAGGAGGACGGCTGCGACCATTATTTACATTACGAGGGTGTTACACACAACAAAACCATACGTTTCACATTCGTTACACTTCCTCCAAAATTGTTACACTTCTCAAAAACCGTTACACTTCTCAAAACCGTTACAATATCCTATTGGGTTCTTCATTTCCCTTTACATTTGTTTTTCGATGCTTTACTATTTTTCATCGTGACCACAAAGCTACATCAGTATGATTTTCTACCAGTTATATAGTTGTTGTTATGTGGAAAGTAAAGGGTTGTGAGTTATGTAGAAAGTAAATGTTTGAAGAGGATTAAGAAACTGAATGTGGTTATACCAATATTGTACATGATGGACAGAGAGAAGTTGCTCTAAAACAAAAATGTTTCGAAACACAGTCTGTGATTCTTGATGATACTACCATGGTTCTGGAATTGTTTGAATTTATGACCATTTTTGCATGCTAGAGAGAGGTTTGGTAGATTCCTCCAATAGCAGTATGTTCCTCCAATACCTACTAAGAGGTATTGCGTATGCTGTTACCTGTTATCTGTGTTTGCTACATTGTTACCTGTTAACTCTACTTGTTTCAATCCTGTTATTATGCTCTGTGGGTGAACATATGAGTCATTTTGCTATGCATTTAAAATGTGGACAATTTGCCAACTTACGTCATTTCAATAAATATAATACCAAATCGTTATGGTCTTTTTTGTACAACAGCCCCTCCCAATTCTGTTTCAAGGTGCCACATGGTGACATCGGCGGGCACTTTAGTTGCCCGCCGATGTCACTCTCAGAAGTATTATTTGTGCACATTTACCTCAGAAGTGCATTTGTACACAATGCACGCAGTGCAGCATCAACGGACGCCAAAGTGCATTGTGCACCTCTCCCTCCCAATACAGTCTCTATGAGCTGCACTGCGGTATTGCCGGGCGCCTGAGGCGCCCCGGCAATGCCGCGCTGTAGCATATTTAATTATTTGGCATGGGGGCGGAGTACTTTGAATGTATGTGTACTTGTTGTACACCGCTCCTTTCCTATGCCATCTCCAGGCATTGCAAATCGTCATTGCCGGGCATCAAAGGGGGCTCGGCAGTGACGCACGCTGAAAGAGAGTACTCAGTTTTCACTCTGGTTTCTTGTTTTCTTGTTTTCTTGCTTTCTTGTTTGTTTGTCCGGGCGATATCTCAGCCATCCTTTGAGCTAGGAAGCTGAAATTTCGGCACAATAGTGAGCAAGTCCTTTGTCAAAAACGTTTTTTTTTTTTTTGATTAATCAATAAATTGAGGAGTTATTTAATTATTAGCGATTAATTAAGTACTTATTTAATTAATCAAATTTCCTTTCTCTTCTGACCATTAACTCAGGCACCTTTTGAGTTAGGAAGCTGATATTTGGACATACTAATGACCAGGTGATTTGGCTGCAAAGGATATTTTTGATTTATTAATTAATCAATTAATCGATTGATTATTTAATTATTTGATTAATGACAAAAAAATTTTTTTTTTTAAGTTACAGATTCTGATGAAATAGTGGTAGTTTATGTGTTCTCTGACCAAATTGATTAATAATTTAATTTTTTTATGATTATTATTTATTTATTTTCATTATTAATCATTTATTTATTTTCTTTCTCATTTGGCCAATATCTCAGGCACCTTTTGAGCTGGGAAGCTAATATTTGGACATGAGTGACCAAGTGATGTGGCTATCAAGGATATTTTTGATTTATTGATTAATCATTTCATCTATTAATTATTTATTGATTAATCGATTAATTATTTATTGAGTAATCAATTAATTCTTTAATTTTTTATAAATGACTTATTTAATTCGATTTCTAAAAGATACATCTTCGGATGAAGCACTGGTGGTTTAGTTATGCGATTAGCCAATTGCTTATGAAAATATTTTGTGACAATCTTTTATTGATTTTAATTATACAATTAATCAATCAATTAGTGTGCACCTCTCCCTCCCAATGCAGCCTCAATGAGCTGCACTGCGGTATTGCCGGGCGCCGGAGGCGCCCCGGCAATGCCGCGCTGCAGCATATTTAATTATTTGGCATGGGGCGGTGTACTTTGAATGTATGTGTACTTGTTGATTAATTAATTAATTAATTAATCGATTAATTATTTAATTATTCATTAATGACAAAAAAATTTTTTTTTTTTAAGTTACAGATTCTGATGAAATGGTGGTGGTTTATGTGTTCTGTGACCAAATTGTTTAATAATTTAATTTTTTAATGATTATTATTTATTTATTTTCATTATTAATCATTTATTTATTTTCTTTCTCATTTTGCCAATATCTCAGGCACCTTTTGAGCTGGGAAGCTAATATTTGGACATGAGTGACCAAGTGATGTGGCTATCAAGGATATTTTTGATTTATTGATTAATCATTTCATCTATTAATTATTTATTGATTAATCGATTAATTATTTATTGAGTAATCAATTAATTATTTAATTTTTTATAAATGACTTATTTAATTAAATTTCTAAAAGATACATCTTCGGATGAAGCACTAGTGGTTTAGTTATGCGATTAGCCAATTGATTATGAAAATATTTTGTGATAATCTTTTATTGATTTTAATTATACAATTAATCAATCAATTAGTGTACACCTCTCCCTCCCAATGCAGCCTCAATGAGCTGCACTGCGGTATTGCCGGGCGCCTGAGGCGCCCCGGCAATGCTGCGCTGCAGCATATTTTATTATTTGGCATGGGGCGGTGTACTTTGAATGTATGTATACTTGTTGTACACCGCTCCTTTCCTATGCCATCTCCAGGCATTGCAAATCGTCATTGCCGGGCACCAAAGGGGGCTCGGCAGTGACGCACGCTGAAAGAGAGTACTCAGTTTTCACTCTGGTTTCTTGTTTTCTTGTTTTCTTTCTTGCTTTCTTGCTTTCTTGCTTTCTTGTTTGTTTGTCCGGACGATATCTCAACCATCCTTTGAGCTAGGAAGCTGAAATTTTCGGCACAATAGTGAGCAAGTCCTTTGTCAAAAACTGTCTTTTTTTTTTTTGATTAATCAATCAATTGAGGAGTTATTTAATTATTAGCGATTAATTAAGTACTTATTTAATTAATCAAATTTCGTTTCTCTTCTGACCATTAACTCAGGCACCTTTTGAGTTAGGAAGCTGACATTTAGACATGCCAATGACCAGGTGATTTGGCTGCAAAGGATATTTTTGATTTATAAATTAATCAATTAATCGATTAATTATTTAATTATTCAATTAATGACAAGAATTTTTTTTTTTTTTAAGTTACAGATTCTGATGAAATAGTGGTAGTTTATGTGTTCTCTGACCAAATTGATTAATAATTTAATTTTTTTATGATTATTATTTATTTATTTTCATTATTAATCATTTATTTATTTTCTTTCTCATTTGGCCAATATCTCAGGCACCTTTTGAGCTGGGAAGCTAATATTTGGACATGAGTGACCAAGTGATGTGGCTATCAAGGATATTTTTGATTTATTGATTAATCATTTCATCTATTAATTATTTATTGATTAATTGATTAATTATTTATTGAGTAATCAAATAATTATTTAATTTTTTATAAATGACTTATTTAATTAAATTTCTAAAAGATACATCTTCGGATGAAGCACTAGTGGTTTAGTTATGCGATTGGCCAATTGATTATGAAAATATTTTGTGATAATCTTTTATTGATTTTAATTATACAATTAATCAATCAATTAGTGTACACCTCTCCCTCCCAATGCAGCCTCAATGAGCTGCACTGCGGTATTGCCGGGCACCGGAGGCACCCCGGCAATGCCGCGCTGCAGCATATTTAATTATTTGGCATGGGGCGGTGTACTTTGAATGTATTTGTACTTGTTTACTTTTTTGTTCGTATTGGGTATGCGATTCTGCCTGCAAAGTTTGGCCTCAATCTTTCAGTTGTTTTGGAGAAAATTTGATTTCAGTGGTTTTTCAGGATTTTCGCAACAATATGGCGTCCAAACCACGTGACCTACAACGTCATTATAATTTCATTTCTGCATCAATTTATACCGAGAAAAGGTGCTTAAGAAATTTCATCCTGATCGGATAAAGTTTTTTACTTGTCGAATTATGACGTCATAACGGCGGCACCTCTGACGTTGTCATTCACAAATGTTATTCCGCATGGAGAGTTCTTTGCAATGAGACCTGTCTCAATTATTTATGTGCAGCGCTTTATGAGATAGAGGTGCAAAGGTTTTTAGTTTTTCCAAGATGACACCTGCACCACGTGACCTGTGATCTCATAATCACTAAAATATTCTACAGGAGGAGGCCCTCATATGGCGAAAATTTCATGTCAATCGGACCAACGGTTGCCGAGAAAATGAATTTTTAAAATGCAGACATGCACGTACGTACCCGAATGCTAAACCCTGCCTTTCGCTTCGTGAGCGCAGGGTAACAAGGACGTGAAGGAGAGGAGTACAAGGATGATGAGGAACAACGAAGACTGGAAAAAGCTGGCAAACAAAATAGTGGAGATGAGATTGACACCATTTGGGGAAAGACCACAACTATATGAGAAAACAACCGATGGACAAAAATGCTGTTTGGACGACACCCAAATACACGACAAGGAATGTGGAGTAATCCACCAACCCATCTGCAAAAATCTCAATATTCCAGTTCCAGAAAACTCATGCTATCGTTATCCAAAAGCAATCATGGAAAACAATGAAGTAATCCCTGGCTCAGGTACAACCTCATTATCCCATTGAGCATAGAAAACAAAGGATTGTGACCGGATATCACATGTGGGTTCAAAAAAAGAAGGCAAAACCCTGTCTCCTGCAATGCGTCAGAATGGCTAATTATAGGACCCGCATCCGGATCTTCACCAAAATCTAACCAACATGTCCTCGTCACACACACACAACCTGTCCACCCACCAAGTTTTGTCAAAATCCATCCATAATATTTTGAGATATTCTGCTCACACATAAACAAACAGTGGTGAAAACATAACCTCCATCCACCTTTGGTGGCAGGGGTAAAAATGAATAAATAAATCACAGAACATAAAGGTTACTGCTTGACATGCTATGTTGTTTTAAAAAATATGTCACGTACCAGACTTGGGTGTTAATCCATCATCCTGAAAATGGAGACAGCAGAAATCACTGAGCCCAATTCCACAGAAACCAGAAACGTTGTCCCAGTGCACATTTTGGGATCCGAAAATCTTATCACAGAAACTGGAAAGTTCCCGAATAACATTCTCCAAAATTTAGCCAATCACAGCCGTTATCTAATCAGGTTGAGATAATGACGTGAGGGATAGATATCTGCAATAGGAAAGCTAAATGTTCAATGGTTTTTTGAAATATCATGTGCACAAAGGTACACGGACAGATGATCGGTCGGTCGGAGCGACAGTAATATAGTAACAAAATTATTTTAGCACATATAGTAAAAACAAAAAAGGCGTCGGTTGATGGTAAGGAAGGTTTGGCGGCAGGAAGGGCACCCGGCCGTAAAACATTGCTTCAAAAAGGTGACCGAAAAACAACAACAACCACGGTGCCCAAAAAAGGCCAACCCCCGCTTGCGGGGAAAAATGGCCTCTAAAGGTGTTTTTTTTTTTTTTTTGTATTAGCGATAATTATTTTGATACTATATTACCTTGTTACTACATTATTTTGTTGCAACACATTACTGTATTATTTTGTTACTATATTATTTTGTTACTACATATTGCGATATTATTTTGTTACAATGTTATTTTGTTCCGACATATTACTTATTTTGTTATGGTATTACATACCTGTCTGAAATTTGGTTTAAAAAAATCCCATTAACAATTCACAAGTTATTGCAGCAGACACACGGACGGACAACCGAAGAACATGATACCTGCATATCAGAACATAACAAGGTACTGGAACTTTTATTCATTTTCACAAAATGTGGAGAGTTGTTGTTGTTGTTGTTCTCCTCCTCTTCCCTTTATAAGGAGGACAAACGATACCAAGCTTCTGCCCAGCCTTGACCGTGATACTCCTCCAATCCCCTCCGTCCTCAGCCAACTCTCTCCACCCTCCAACCACACCCACTTTACTGATATCTTTCTTCACACAATCCTCCCACCTCAACACAGTCTACCTCTCTTCCACCTAGCATATTTGCTCAACCTATCTGCTTTCTTTGCCATTCTTTCTTCCCCCATCCGCACCAAATGTCAAGCCCATTTCAGCCGACATTTCACCAATGTCCCGGTCAAACTCATCTGCACACCAATCTCCTCCCTCAGTTCATCCATTCTCCTTCTATCCACCCTCTTCACTCCCACAATCCTCTTGACTCAGTTGTTCTTGCAAACCTGCAGTCTGTCAGTGTATCTCTGTCAGTGCCACTGTCTCCAGACCCTAAAGGTAGGCCGGTGTTACACATCACATCAGAACCTGCCCTTTCATGTCATTAAAATCTGTCCGCCATTACACACTGCACCCTCCTCCACACTTTTGAACCCACCAAAATCCTCCTCCGCATCACTGCCTCTGTTTTACTCAAACCTATTTCCTTATCTGATCTCCTTCCCCTCCAACCTGATATTCATTTCTTTTCTCTTCTGCCCAACCCACCTCACCTCGGTCTTCTCCATGCTTATTTTCAGCCGATGTTTCTCAAATGCCTCTTTTCACTCGCCAAGTACTCCTGCATCTCCTGCCCACACTCCACCACAACAGTCAGATCATTCTCACACAATATCCTCAGAATATCTTTCATGTATACCTTTCATATCTCATGTGTCCCCCAATGCTGATTGCATATACAAGGTAACATGAAAAAAATGTTTAAAAATATGCCCCGAATTACATTTTTTGCTATTCTACTATATGGTACTGTATTCCATTTTTGCTAATGTACCAAGAGGGTGGGGTCAAAATGATACTGCTAATACACCTTATTGCCATGTGATCATAACAACCAAGTAGACGAATTTTTACACAATCGTTCAGGAGAAGACAGCATGACGGACAGACATATGGAGGTACAGAGCCGATTACAATATGACTACGATGAAGCGTCTTCATATTTTTCAGAAAGCGTGGGAAAACAAGGATAAACCTTCCATGGCTTAAGAGAGGTAACAAACCACTTCCTGCATGCAGATAACTTAAATGTACCGTTAGACATGGAACACCGAGGTATTTAATGCAATTCCCCCCCACCCCCAGAAAAAATAATAGGGGCAAATAGACCCCAATTTAAAAAAAAAGTGAACATCACGGGTGATGAAGGTTGTGGTCAAGTTTTTCAAAATCGTCAATGCAGTTTCAGATAAGACAGCAAATAACCATTTTAGGATATCAGGCCCGCTCACCAGCCCCCACCCACCCTCCCTCCCTCCTCCTTGAACTCCAAATTTTTAATGCCGTGTATAAAATTGAGTTCCAACACACAAAATATAATTTTATCCAAGTTTGGTCACAATCCCATTAGCAGTTTCGGAGAAGAAGCTGCAAGTGTTTATGGACAGACTGAAGACGTGCCATCCCATAAGCTCCCCGGAAATATGTTCCAGGTGAGCTAAAATTTACCTTGTAATCTACATCAAAAATCCATTAATATTAGACAATACAAAACTGCACTAAAAGAGATTACACAGGTTAAAATAATACAAAAAAAACAATGGTAGAAGATCAAGATATTTGTTGACGTGTGATGTTGTATTAAAAAGTCACATACCAGATATGGCTCTTAATCCATCATCCTGAGAGCGGAGGCTGCAGACATCACTGAACCCGATTCCAGAGAAACCACGAACATTTTCCAACTGCACATTTTGGGATCTGAAAATCTTTTCACAGAAACGGGAAAGTTCCCGAATAACATTCTCCAAGTTGACGAAAATACTTCCCAACAGAGAAGATCCTGCAATCTGGACATCTTGTGGCTTCGAAAAAGAATTCATAAATTTACAGAAGTCAGCATACATTGCAAATTGTAATTTCTCTTTGGAGAGAGAAAGGAGCTCGATTCGCAATGGATCCGACTCAGTACAAGCTCGAATAACCTTCTGATTCTCAATTCCAAGCTTATCGATCACTGCTTGGGCTGTTTCTGCTCTCAGGCCTTGGGACATGAGCCATTCCAAGAAGCTCTCCATTGCACCGATGACCTGCCAAGGATACAATGCTTATGTTAATCACAGAAAAGTTATACATGTTATTTTCTTTACTGGAATGTTTTTGAGTTATTTCCATTGACAATCCAATCAATTATTATCCAATAAATGCGGGGTTTGCATCCAGTTTGTTCACCCGCTGTGTCCCATTTTGAAAGATTTATTATCAATCAGCATCTAATGAATGTGAGTGTTTATAAACAGAGACGAAAACAAACCCAGAGTAAACTAGAGGAGACCATTCGGCCCATTATGCTGCGCCACGTCAACACCAGCCAAATTTCATCCACCAAAACGATGCAATTTCATTTGGGGAATGAGGAGAGAAATGTGGATGAGACAATGTGGCACAACCATAGATATCCCAAGCGAGTCAAATACAAATGAGGAAACAAAATTATTTTCATTGTTTAAATAACAAAAAGAGAAAAAGCAATCTTTTGTGTTATTTTTTCAGAGGTGGGTGTGGGGGGGGGGGGGATAGATTTGGGTGATGGCGGTTCTTAGATGACAAACACACAACATCAACAATAACCGCTTGTCAAGACCCCCCACAGGCACGACACCACTTCACTTCACTTCACTCATATGCACACAATCTCCCAATCCATGCGCAAGTCACAAACGTCTTGCCAATATCCCGACACTCTTCTATCTCTAATGCTTCCAGGTACCTATCTAATCCTAATTTAAACTTATATATCGATTCTCTTGCCACCGCCTTTCTCGGAAACCATCTTATGCATTAACTACTCTCTGAGTGAAAGACCCTTACCTTACTACCGTATTAACTCTTCTTTTCTTTACTCGGCTATGGTCCCTGATCCTGTCACTGTCTCTGCTGTATTTAGTTGAGTCTAGCTAGGCCCGGAATCAATCAAGTAGGCCTGCACTGAAGCCTCTCAATCGTAGCTATGTCTTTCCGACTTGTGGTGACCAAAAATGGAAACAATATTCTGGATGAGGCCTCACTAAGTGCTCAAGTACATAATTCAATTTTATTAAAATAATGATATTAAAGATCGTTTTTAAAAATCCAGAAGTGTAGCGCTACTGAAGCAGTCTCATCCATTACCAGTATGGCCTTGCACAATGCAACAAGCCGATGTTGAGTTGCAGTTTCGAAGATGTACACTTTATTGATCAACACAGAACAAAGTGTCATTCGGCTTTGTACGACATATCCATATTAGCAGAGTCTTCTTCACCACAATCAAATCCAAATTTAAATTTATCTATTGGTTATGTTGTCATTGACATCTTTTTTTTTTTGTATACAAGATCGAAGCTTGATCGTCAGCACTGAGTGGCCTGCTGACGAGGAGGGGAGTGTCGTTGAAGCTGAAGGGAAAGGTGTATGCTGCACGTGTGAGAAGTGTCATGATTTATGGGAGCGAGACATGGGTAATGAACGTAGAGCAGCAAAAAAGGCTGCAAAGGGTGGAAATGCGAATGGTTCGGTGGATGTGCAGAGTATCATTGAGAAAGAGAGGAAGACAAATGACGAATTGCGAAAGATGATGGGAATAGAGCCTGTGATTGATGCTGTGAAGAGAAACAGGTTGAGATGGTTTGGTCATGTATTGAGGCAGGATGAAAGTGACTGGTTGAGAAGAGTGATGGAAATAAATGTAGAAGGAAGTCGAGGACGGGGAAGACCGAGAAAGACTTGGCTAAAGGTGGTGGAAGAAGAAATGCGGGCAAGGGGGTTCACAAGGGAAGATGCTGAAAATAGGGCAAAATGGAGAAGATTGTCATGGGGACCACAAGGCTAACCCCCTCTCCAGCAAGGAAATAACCTTAAAATGCCTATTGTTGTTGTTGTTGGTCCCTGGTCCTGTCACTGTCTCTGCTGCAGAATTATTCTGCACTTATTTTGTCTGTACCCTTCATTATCTTAAACATCTATCATATCCCATCATAACCGCCTCCTTATAAAGCTGTCCCCTTCAGGCGCTCCTCGTAGTTGAGTCTAGCTCGGCCTGGAATCAACCTAGAATAGCCCTGTGCTGAACCCACTCCAAAGCAGCTATTTCTTTCCAGACTTGTGGTGACCAAAACCGCAACAATATTCCATATGAGGCCGCACTAAGTGTCCAAATGCATACTTCAATTTTCATAAAATAATGACATAAAAGATCGTGAAAAAAATCCAGAAATTTAGCGCCACTGAAGCAGTCTCATCCATCACCAGTCTGGCCTTGTGCGCTTTAACATGCCGACGTTGAGTCACAGTTTAGAAGATGGACATTGGACATTCTATTGATAAGCACAGAACACAGCGTCAATCGGCCTCATACTGCATCGAGTCTTCTTCACCACAATCCTGTCCCTCTTACGTGCCAGGCCTTCTCATGCTAAATATCAATATACTAGCAGAAGTACCCGGCATTGCCGGGCAGGGAGGGGAGGGAAGGGGGGAGGGGAGGGGAGGGGAGGGGGGAGGGGCGAGGGGGAGGGGAGGGGCGAGGGGGAGGGTGAGGGGGGAGCGGGGGAGGGGGAGGGAGGGGGGGAGCGGGGGAGGGGGAGGAAGGGAGGAAGGGAGGAGGAGGGGGGAGAGGGAGGGGGTAGGGGGGAGGGGGGAGGGGGAGGAGGAGGGGAGGCATTGCCGGGCCTAGCAGAAGTACCCGGCATTGCCGGGCGGGGGAGGGGAGGGGAACGGGGGGGGGGGGGAGCGAGCCCCTTGGCAAAGCGAGCGATTTTTTTTCATAGCGTCATAGCGTCATAGCATTCATATCGTTCATAGCATCATATCGTTCATAGCATCATAGCGATTTTTTTTCATAGCGTCATAGCATCATAGCATTCATAGCGTTCATAGCGTCATATCGTTCATAGCATCATAGCGATTTTTTTTTTCATAGCGTCATAGCATTCATAGCGTTAATAGCGTCATATCATTCATAGCATCATAGCAATTTTTTTTCATAGCGTCATAGATTCATAGCGTTCATATCGTTCATAGCATCATATCGTTCATAGCGTCATAGCGATTTTTTTCCATAGCGCCATAGCGTCATAGCGTTCATATCGTTCATAGCGTCATATCGTTCATAGCATCATAGCGTCATATCGTTCATAGCACCATAGCGTCATAGCGATTTTTTTTTTTCATAGCGTCACATCATTCATAGCGTCATAGCGATTTTTTTTTTCATAGCGTCACAGCGTCATAGCGTTCGTAGCATTCATAGCGTCATAGCGTCATAGCGTCATCACGTGATCGCTCTGAGCGAATCAGTGCCCACCTGCTCTGATTCCGTGCGCTGAAATGCGCTGAGGTAAATATGAATAAAAAATATGGATCGTCAAATATTTTGAGGTCGGCCATGTTCGTCCCAGGCTCAATGGCATGTCTATGCCAAATATCAAGCACGTAAGCCTCTCCGTTTAGGAGTCTACCGGTAACATTACACACACACACACACACACACACACACACACACACACACACACACACACACACACACACACACACACACACACACACACACACAAACTGTGTTTTATATATATAGATACTGTTGCGAATTTGGGTAGTGATATATGTAGAGCAGAGTAGATCTGAGTAGGTAGCATGCTTCGACTGTCACGATAGGGAATCTACCTGTAATAAGTTCTGTGTGTTTAGGCGTTTTGTCGGTCAAGGTATACAACTGTGAATCTACCAGGAGATTCGTGTGTTAGGTAGTGTAGGGGTTAATGAGTAGAGCCCTTGTGTGTCTCAGCTGGTAACCAAAACTTTGTCCCTTATAGCAATACAGACCACGTAGACACTAGTTAGGACCTTCAGTACAACATTAATGACGCCCTTCCCCCCAGACATGACTCAGGAAGAAATCGGGCTCGAACGCCACCGATAATCGCCACCACAATTTGCACCTCCGAGAGGCCTACCCGCCTCGCATAGCACGTGCTGAGACCAAGGAAGAGAGGATGGGAGTGAGAGTGTCGCAGTGGGCATGCCCCTGGATGAGCCGGCGAGGCAGTGGAGGCTATGATTGGCAGAGCAGTGTGCCAATGCTGACGTCACCGGCCAGAGATATTATCAGCGCCGGACGCCTTGGCTGGCAGTTCAGTTCAGAGTTGGATCGAGAGTTCATGTGCACCAGAGTGAGGAGTGAGATCTGAGTTGAGAGTTCGTGTGCACAGTGGCCATTGCGCAGTTGAGAAGATCTGACCCAGAGCAGTTCGATTCCTGGCACTTCACAGTTCAGTAGTTGATCCCAAGCAGTTGGATTCCTGGCAGCGCAGTTCATGGACCCCGACCCGAGTTGGGCTGAGGTGTAGCCTGAGTGGAGCTTGCTGTCCTGCTGTGGGACCTCGTGGTGCTTTGGAGCTTGGTGCACGGACCTCGGGTGCAGCGGCGAGGGCATTTGCTCTGGCGGGGCGTGCGAGGCGGACAGAGGATTCTTTGAGGCCGGGAATTGAAGACGACAAGACAGCTAAGACCGAGCTCCGCGTACCCAATTACATAACGGACGTTTTTATTTTCGTATTCATCTCCCTCGTCTCGTGTTTGAAATCTGTTGTGTGTGGGATCCCAATTTAGCTACCTTATTTTATTATCGGCGCACATTTTCCTGTCCTGCCTTTTTCATTTGAATAAACCCTTGTATTATTTTGCATCCCGCATTCAAACCTGTGCCGCCTGAGTTAATTTCCTCTCACAGGACCGGAGCTACGCCGGCGTGCTGCAGTTAAGTGCTTTCACTGCAGCCTCCATTTCCCTTCTTCCTCCCGTGCAGCCATAGCCGAATCCGTGTTTGGGTAGTTGCCTCCAATAAGACCGTTTAGGCTATCCACAACTCTGATATTAATCGGAGTTGCATGACAATACCGTGGTTCTTGAAAGTACGAGTATTGTGAAGGCGATTTCTGTTAAACAATATTCAAGTATTTAATTCAATTTAAATGAACATTTGAAAGTGCAAAGTTAAAAAAAGTTCCAGGTTTTACCACCATTTTATCCAGCGGCTATTGCACCACCTTATCATTCTAACATGTTACAAGAAGGGGCATTTGTGGGAAAAATGCCAGGGGCAAAGAAAAGGCTCCTTTATATGGTACGTGCCATGTGGCAAACTATAGAAAAGAAGGGACATTCCTTATCTAAGTATAAAATGCCAAATAAGGCCGAAAAAAATATATTGGTCTCTGGTCAGACCAAAGTTCCAGAATTGATGTGGCGATGCGTTTTTTTCTTTTTTTTTCTTTTTTTGAAAAGCATGGATTGCACATATAAAGGTGTTGTTTTTTGTGTCCTCATGCCATGCGGTCCTCCTCATCTGCCATGGCGCTGTCCAGAGAGAAATTAAAGACAGCCAACGGGACAGGTCGGCCTTTTTGTAAATAATGAACACAAGCTTAATAAGTTATTTTAAAATGTATTTATTCTGAAAATCATTAAGTTCTTCAAGCATATTATAGACTGCCATTTCGTTCTCATGATCGCCTCGCCGTACCGTCAAACATTCCAATGCGTCGTTCACGTCAACACTGCGTAAGCGCAAGTGGTCTAACAGGCCGATGGTCTTCCAGGATCTCTTCTCCCAGTCCACCAGATTATCGAGCAAATAAAATAAATTTACTTCATGCAGCTGTATGAATCATTGCCATTTTTCCCAAGAATATCCCTTCTTTTCTATCATGTGCCACATGGCACACACCAAAAAAGGAGCATTTTATTTAGTTTGCCACGTGGCACATACCAAAAAAGGAGCCTTTTCTATAGATTGCCACATTGCGCATACCATATAAAGGGGCTTTTTCTGTAGTTTGCCACATTGAGCATACCATATAAAGGGGCCTTTTCTATAGTTTGCCACATGGCGCATACCATATAAAAGGGCCTTTTCTCAAGTGTGCCACATGGCGCATAACATATAAGGGGGCCTTTTCTATAGCTTGCCACATACCATATAAAGGGGCCTTTTCTGTAGTTTGCCATGTCACACATACCATATAAAGGGGCCTTTTCTATAGTTTGCCAGATGGGACACACATACCATATAAAGGGGCGTTTTCTGTAGTTTGCCACATAACATACAAAGGGGCCTTTTCAATAGTTTGCACATACCATATAAAGGGGCCTCTTCTATCATTTGCCACGTGGCACACACCATAAAAAGGGCCTTTTCTATAGTTCGCCACATGGCACATACCATATAAAGGGGCCTTTCTATAGTTTGCCACACGGCCGTACCATACAAAGGGGCCTCTTCTATAGTTTGCCATGTCTATATAAATAAAGGAGGAGTGTGTGTGTGTGTGTGTGTGTGTGTGTGTGTGTGTGTGTGTGTGTGTGTGTCTGTCTGTCCGCTTATAACCCAAGAACTACACATCGGAGAAACGTTTTAGACACAGATTCGGAATCAGCATAAAATCCTGGTGGTTATAGGCTACTTTTTATTTTAATATCAATGGTTTAAAAAACTGGGCCAGCTGCAATTCCATGGTGTAGTTTGTGGCGGCGCTATTGCCCCCTTCCGATCCCATGACGCATTGCGGTTCTGATTCGCGATAAGGTCTGTGCGCTAATACCGACACTTTTCCACCTTTTCCATACCTTTTAATCAGATTTAACTTATTGTCCATCGTAACCACATTACGCTTGGAAACACTAGCATTATCCTTCTTCGGACCCATGGCTAGACACAGTAAAGGAATACTGTACGTCACCTCTGTTTTGAATGAGAATCAGCAGTTGCGCGTACTTACAGTATACTGTACGTACATATTTATATATTTTTAATGTGCTTTTTTATTGTATTTTTAATTGTTTTTTTAGCTTATTTTATTGTTAATTTATGTACTATTTCATTTATTTTAAATATATTTTTAAGGAAAACAAATGTTTTCACGTCCGTAGGAGTGACGTAAAGTTGCACATAATGACGTTCGCTGCCCGGTCATGAAAGAAATTATGATTTTCTTGACAAAGTGACATGAAGACCAGGCAGTAAACCTCCCAACTGAGTTTCTCAAGTCGTCAGCCTCAATTCTAAAATCCTTAATTTTCATCCTATTGACTTGAACTTTGAATAGGATTTACATATCGGCTTACTGAATTAAACCACCAACTATTTTTGAGATCGGCGTAAGCCAAAAGGTCAACGTAGGCCAAAGGTCAACCACATTTTTTTTTAGTTTCTAAAATCCTCAATTTTCATCCAATTCACTTGAAATTTGAATGGGATTTACATATCAGCAAACTGAATTCAACCAACAACTATTTTTGAGATCACCATATGCCAAAAGAGCAACACAGGCCAAAAGTCAACAACAATTTCAAATTTCTAAAATCCTCAACTTTCATCTGATTGACTTGAAATGTGAAGAGGATTTGCATATCAGGTCACTGAAATTGAACAACCAATTATTTTTTAGGTTAACATAGGCCAAAAGGTCAACAACTTATTTCAGGAATATTTTAAGACATATTTCTGGCACAGGGGCAATCAATGAAGGTTGTAGGCCTGAACTTCACAGAACAAGTGTTTGCCCATGGCCAGCTGTACGTGGGCTGCTCGAGGGTTGGAAAACCAAGCAATCTTTATGTCTTGGCATCAAGTAAGAAAACCAGAAATGTTGTATACCCAGAGGTTTTGAGAAATTGAACATTGAAAAAACGTCATGTCGGAAATGTACTGTGATATTGCTCTAAAATATACATGTTCTTTTCATCATATATTTGTATTATTCTTATTCAACCCGGGCGAAGCCGGGTACCTCAGCTAGTACCATATAAAGGGGCCTTTTCTATAGTTTTCCACATAGCATGTACCATATAAAGGGGCTTTTCTATAGTTTGCCACATACCATATAAAGGGGCCTTTTCTATAGTTTTCCACAAAGCACGTACCATATAAAGGGGCTTTTCTATAGTTTGCGACATGGCACGTACCATATTAAGGGGCCTTTCTATAGTTTGCCACATGGCACATACCATATACAGGGGCCTTTTCCATAGTTTGCCACATGGCACATACCATATAAAGGGGCCTTTTCTGTGGTTTGCCTCATACCATACAAAGTGGCCTTTTCTATAGTTCGCCACATACCCTATAAAGGGGTCTTTTCTATCGTTCGCCACATACCATATACGATAAAGGGGCTTTCTATAGTTTGCCACATACCAAATAAAGGGGCTTTCGATACATTGCCACATGGCACGTACCATATAAAGAGGCCTTTTCTATAGTTTGCCACATGGCACATACCATATAAAGGGGCCTTTTCTATAGTTTGCCACATGGCACATACCATATGGTATGTGCCATGTGGCACATACACGCAGCTCAATGGAATACTGCTCAGAGCGATCACGTGATGTTCCATCCCGTCACATGTCACAAGTTTTTTCACCTTTTATGCGATCGTGTTTTGTATCGATTTTGTGCGATATGAATTAAGTGTCTTTGAAACAGCTGTGAAACGTCTTTCCACAACCCTTACGTAACCGATTGAGGCAGTTTATTGCCGCACAAAACGAGATCCGCGAACCTTTTCTGAAGTTTGCCACCTGGCACATACCATATAAAGGGGCCTTTTCTGTAGTTTGCCACATGGCACATACCATATAAAGGGGCCTTTTCTATAGTTTGCCACATACCATATAAAGGGGTCTTTTCTATAGTTCGCCACATGGCACATACTATATAAAGGGGCCTTCTCTATAGTTTGCCACATGGCACATACTATATAAAGGGGCCTTTTCTATAGTTTGCCACATACCATATAAAGGGGGCTTTTTCTATAGTTTGCTACGTGGCACATACCATATAAAGGGGCCTTTTCTATAGTTTGCCACATACCATATAAAGGGGCCTTTTTCTATAGTTTGCTACGTGGCACATCTATATATATAAAACACAGTTTGTGTGTGTGTGTGTAATGTTACCGGTAGACTCCTAAATGGAGAGGCTCACGTGCTTCATATTTGGCAGAGACATGGCCATTGAGCCTGGGACGAACATGGGAGAACTCAAAATATTTGACGATCCATATTTGTTATTCATATTTACCTCAGCGCATTTCAGCGAAGTACCCGCTAATCTCAGCCGGAGTCAGAACAGCTCGCTGATTCGCTCAGAGCGATCACGTGATGTTCCATCCCGTCACACGATTGTATCGATTTTGTATGATATCGAGCGTGTTTTGTATCGATTTTGTGCGATATGAATTAAATGTCTTTGAAACAGCTGTGAAACGTCTTTCCACAACCCTTCCGTAACCGATTGGAGCAGTTTATTGCTGCACCTTTGCAGCTTTCATCCTTGCGGCTTTCGACTTTCATCGGCTTTCATCCGCAGCTCAATGGAATACTGCGGCTTTCATCCGCAGCTCAATGGAATACTGCTCAGAGCGATCACGTGATGTTCCATCCCGTCACATGTCAAGTTTTTTCACCTTTTATGCGATCGTGTTTTGTATCGATTTTGTGCGATATGAATTAAGTGTCTTTGAAACAGCTGTGAAACGTCTTTCCACAACCCTTACGTAACCGATTGAGGCAGTTTATTGCCGCACTAAACGAGATCCGCGAAGCAAGTTGGTCGAGTCGTGCTGACCAAGATGGCGACACGGCGGCTTCACTTTTCACGGAGTATGAGCGTTCTATATATTTTCAATTCAGTGCGCCCGTGAATTGTGGCATAGACATGACCATTGGGCCTTCACGGTGTAATTTGTGCGAGGCTTTTGTCCGAGTGAGCTTGAGTCGAGAGGGCGAATGTACGGGTTGGGAATGGATGGGTCTCCCTTCCCCCGTCCGGCAACGCCGGTATTGGAGGACGTCACAGGATCGGTGAGTCTCCAAAACCGCTTCGTGCTGTTGCGAATATGCAGGACTATGTCGCGATTGTTGTACTGCTCTCTGACCATGAGAACTGCAACGTCATGGTTGACTGGCCCTCCCCTTCCCTCCCCCTTCCCCCTCCACCCTACCCCCTCCCCTTCTCCCCTCCCCTTCCTTTCCCCCCTCCCCTTCCCCCCTCCCCTTCCTTTCCCCCCTCCCCTTCCTTTCCCCCCTCCCCTTCCTTTCCCCCCTCCCCATCCCCCTCCCCCTCCCCATCCCCTCCCCCTCCTTTTCCCCCTCCCCCTCCTTTTCCCCCTCCCCTCCTTTTCCCCCTCCCCCTCCTTTTCCCCCTCCCCCTCCCCCTTCCCCCTCCGTCCTTCCCCTCCACTTCTCCCTTACCCTTCTCCCCTCCCCTCTTCTCTTCTCTTCTCCCCCCCCATTCCCTCCCCTCCCGGCAATGCCAGGTACTTCTGCCGGGTCCCTCCCCCCTCCCCCGCCTTCCATCCCCCTCCCCCCCACCTCCCCTCCCCCTCCCCCCCACCTTCCCCTCCCCCTCCCCCCGCCTTCCCCTCCCTGCCTTCCCCTCCCCCTCCCCCCGCCTTCCCCTCCCCCCTCCCCCGCCTTCCCCTCCCCCTCCTTCCCTCCCCCCTCCCCCACCTTCCCCTCCCCCACCTTCCCCTCCCCCTCCCCCCTCCGTCCCCTCCCCCCTCCGTCCCCTCCCCCTCCCCCGCCTTCCCCTCCCCCCTCCCCTCACCCTCCCCCCGCCTTCCCCTCCCCCCTCCCCCGCCTTCCCCTCCCCCGCCTTCCCCTCCCCCTCCTTCCCCTCCCCCCTCCCCCACCTTCCCCTCCCCCCTCCCCCACCTTCCCCTCCTTCCCCTCCCCCCTCCCCCACCTTCCCCTCCCCCCTCCCCCACCTTCCCCTCCCCCACCTTCCCCTCCCCCACCTTCCCCTCCCCCTCCCCCACCTTCCCCTCCCCCCTCCCCCACCTTCCCCCTCCCCCACCTTCCCCTCCCCCACCTTCCCCTCCCCCTCCCCCCTCTGTCCCCTCCCCCCTCCGTCCCCTCCCCCTCCCCCGCCTTCCCCTCCCCCCTCCCCCTCACCCTCCCCCACCTTCCCCTGCCCCTCCCCATCCCACCCCCTCCCCGCTCCCCCTCCCTCCTCCCACCCCCTCCCCTCCTCCCCCTCCCCCGCCTTCCCCTCCCCCCTCCCCTCACCCTCCCCCACCCCTCCCCCCCTCCCCCTCCCCCATCCCACCCCCTCCCCGCTCCCCCTCCCTCCTCCCACCCCCTCCCCTCCTCCCCCTCCTTCCCCTCCCCTCCCCCCTCCCTTCTCCCCCCTACCCCCTCCCCTCCCCTCCCTATCCCCCCCTCTTCTCCCTCTCCCCCTCCCCCCCTATTCCGCTCCCACCCCCTCCCATCCCTCATCCTCCCCATCCCCCCCTCTTCCCCTCCCCCTCTTCCACTCCCCCTCTTCTCCCCTCCCCCCTCTTCCCCTCCCCCTCTTCTCCCCTCCCCCCCGTTCCCCTCCCCTCCCCCCCCGTTCCCCTCCCCTCCCCCCCCGTTCCACTCCCCTCCCCCCCCGTTCCACTCCCCTCCCCTCCCCTCCCCCGCCCAGCAATGCTGGGTACTTCTGCTAGGGTACCCGGCAATGCCGGATACTTTCCTCCCCCCTCCCCCCTATCCCTCACCCTCCCCTCCCCTCCCCTCCCCCCCTACCCCTCCCTTCCCCCTCCCCTCCCCTCCCCCCCTACCCCTCCCTTCCCCCTCCCCTCCCCTCCCTTCCCCCTCCCCTCCTTCCCCCTCCCCTCCCCTCCCTTCCCCCTCCCCTCCCCTCCCTTCCCCCTCCCCTCCCTTCCCCCCTACCCCCCTCCCTTCTCCTTCTCCCCTACCCCGTCCCCTCCCCCCTACCCCCTCCCCTCCCTTCCCCCCCTACCCCCTCCCTTCTCCTTCTCCCCCTACCCCGTCCCCTCCCCCCTACCCCCTCCCCTCCCCCCTCCTCTCCCCCTCCCCCCTCCCCCATCCCCCTCCCCTCCCCTCCCCTCCCCTCCCCCTCCCGGCAATGCCGGGTAGTTCTGCCAGTACCATATAAAGGGGCCTTTTCTATAGTTTGCCACATGGCACATGTAGTGAAAATGTATCAAAGTTGGACCCAGGTGTGATGCTCACTTAAACCGCTGAGAGGCGTCTATAAGACCTCGGACGTCCGTGACTCTGAGCCACTCCTGTGACATTATACGATGACATGTAGTCTTGGATGGTACGTACCCGCTCGTGTTCTAGGCTTGCTTGCATTGACTGATATCGATCCTTTCTATATGATGCCAAGATCCTGATACATATATTGCATGATTGTATTTTACAGGATGATGCCAGAGATCTGATTGTTATTAAACCTACCTATGGGACAAAGTTGTGGACTTGGGTTGATTTTCACAACACTTAATAACAATCAGATCTGGTCAGTCTTGATCATTCTTGCCGACCACTCGAGGACAAGAGGCGGAAATGGCGGGACACAAGATGATCCAGGTACCGACATTCGGCGCCGACCCACAAGCAGTGGATTCGGGCTCGGAGCTAACTCATTGGCTCAAGTCACTGGAGAATCAGTTCAAAGCCCAGGATGCCGTTCCCACTGATGAAACAAAACTGGACGTGCTGCAGACTAAAGTACACCATCACGTCTACAGGAGCATCGAACAGTGTACGACGTACAATGCCGCTGTGGCAGAGCTAAAGCGAATTTATATTAAGCAACGGAGTGTGGTGTATTCCAGGCATCTGCTCGCAACATGGTGTCAACAGCCCGCTGAGTCGATAGATCACTTCGCCCAAGAGCTGCGACGTCTACTTGCAGACAGTACTCAAGAAGTACGCACTCACGAGCAAGTCCAGGATGATCTTGTCCGAGATGCTTTTGTCTCTGGGATCAGCTCTTCGACTCTCAGGCTAAGACTTTTGGAGACAGCGGACCTGATGTTCACGGAGGCTCTACGGCTGGCACACGTATACGCTGAGGCCCGGGAGCAATCTAACGCCTATGACCACACACGGGTCATTGCGGGGACTTCTCAACACGCGCGCCCGGAGAGAGCTACCGCCGAGGATATGGGAGCGGACTCGACCACACTAGCGGAACCCCTGGCCGCTCCCGAGGAGGACCCGGATTCCGGCTTGGCGGCAGCTGCGGCGGCTAGGCCAAAGCCTGTACGAAATGCTACGTGTTACTTCTGTGGGAATCGACAACATCCCAGGTCTGCGTGTCCGGCTCGGGAAGCGATATGCCATTTGTGTTCGACTAAAGGACATTTTGCAAAAGTTTGCCGAAAGACTGCGCGGGGCACACGAGCACGCGCGACCTTGAATGGGCTTATCGCTGAGCCAACGGGCCGAGCATAGAGCGGGACGCCTCACCCGGCTTTGATGAGCGGCGCTCCTCCTCGTTGGCCCCTGGCTGCACGCTCAATCTTGGTGAGATACATCGGGCCGCCAAAACAAGTGGCGCTAACACGACCGAACGCAGAGCGACCGTCCTTGACTGGTCTCCGAACATCTCATGATGGCTTTGAGACTCACCGCGTGACACGAGCGCCATCCGAAGGCTGCTCATACGAACTACAAGCTCTTGCTTCAGCACGTGAAACTACAGTTGGCTGCGACCCTTCTCGCGTGACAGGAGCGCCATCCGAAGGCTGCTCGTACGAACTACAAGTTCCTGCTTCGGCACGGCAAACTATGCGCTTGACACGAGCGCCCTCCGGAGGCTGCTCGAATGACCAAAAAACTGTAGCCGGCGTGGGATCAACACGCGAGGCACGATCAACTCGCTCGGATGGCTCAATACCTGCCAGACCTCCAGCCTTGATCAGGCCATTATTCCACTTATGATCGAAGGCATTTTTGCGCGGGCTTTAGTCGATACGGGGTCCACGGATAGTTTTATTGATCATCGACTGGTGCGAAAACATGGATGGCCGGTCCTAGGGACAACACGACGGATCTTTATGGCCTCCCAGGGGCTTAGGCTCAGCACAAAAGGGGAATGTCGATTGAAGCTTGTGATAAAGGGACGCATGTTTCCAGATGTACATCTCATGGTCTTACCTGCTTTATGTGCTGACATTCTGTTAGGACATGATTTTCTTAAGCGACATGGACGTTTGGAAATGGAATTCGGTGGAACTGACACGCTTGCTGTGTGTGCACTCGCAGGAATGGAAATTGAGCCTCTTTCGCTGTTCCCCAACATGACCACTGACTGCACACCTGTAGCGGTAAAATCACGGCGCGACTCACGAGCAGACACGCAATTCATTGCGGAAGAAACGGCCCAGCTCTTAAAGGAAGGTATCATAGAACCTAGCCGATCGCCATGGCGGGCCCAGGTCTTAGTGGTGCGAAGTGAAGCGCATCGCAGACGCATGGTAATCGACTATTCACAGACGATTAATCGCTTTACACAGCTGGATGCCTACCCCCTACCGGGGATGGGCGCACTGGTTCGATAGTTGGCCCAGTACTCAGTCTATAGCACTCTCGATTCTGCGTAGTGCGTATCATCAGATCCCCATCTCTAGGGCCGATCGCATCTATACAGCCTTTGAATCGGGTCAAAGGTTATACCAGTTCACCCGACTACCTTTTGGGGTGACGAACGGGGTCACCTGTTTTCAGAGGGCTATGGATGACCTCATTACTAAGGAGAACTTGACGGATGTCTTTATATATCTGAACAATCTTATGGTTTGTGGACATGACCAGGGGTATCATGATGCTAATCTGAAGCGCTTCCTCGAGATCGCGCAGAGGTATCGCCTAACCATGAATGAGGCTAAGTGTCGTGACTCCCTACGCACGATAGATCTTCTGGGGTACACCGTGACCCACGGCTCTGTTGCTCCAGATAAGGAGCGTCTGCGACCTTTGCTCGATATGGCTCCGCCCTGCGATCGAGCTTCGCTGAAGCGTGCTCTCGGGCTGTTCGCCCATTATTTTAAGTGGGTGCAAAATTTCTCCGTGAAGCTCCGCCCCCTTGTGGCCTGCGACACGTTCCCCATGATCCCAGCTGCCTTGGCTGCCTTTAGGGGCCTTAAGTCTGACATCGCTGGCACCGCTGTGGCGACGATCGACGAGAGCGAATCTTTCGTCTTAGAAAGTGATGCCTCGGATCATGCGATAGCGGCGACTCTCTCCCAGGGGGGGCACCCTGTGGCTTTCTTTTCGCGGACTCTCACCTCCGCTGAGCGGAGGCATTCGTCTGTCGAAAAGGAAGCGTATGCGATCGTCGAGTCGATTCGGCGATGGCGACCGTACTTGCTCGGGCGATGCTTCCAAATCATCACGGACCAACAAAGCGTGGCGTTCATGAACGACACCTTACATGCTCAACACATTAAGAATGAGAAAATCACTCGATGGCGTATCGAACTCGCCAACTTCTGCTACACCATCAAATATCGCCCGGGGAAGGATAACCTAGTCGCCGACGCCTTATCGAGGCCGGCTACGTGCGCAGGTATCATAACTTTGGAGGGTCTGCGCGCTTTGCACGACACTATGTGTCATCCTGGGGTGACGCGTTTCGCTCATTTTGTGCGTCGTGGTAATCTGCCGTATTCGGTTGAGGACATCCGCCGGGTCTACCGCGACTGCGCTGTATGTGCGGAACTCAAACCGCGTTTTTACAACCCTCCCAATGGGGACGCTGGTTAGGGCTACTAGACCGTGGGAGAGATTGGTGATGGATTTCAAAGCACCGCTGCCGGTGTCGAGTAACTCTCGTTATCTGCTCACGATCATTGATGAGTACTCACGATTCCCTTTCGCTTACACATGCGCGGATATGACGGCTGCCACAGTCATACAGTGCCTGCAGAATTTGTTTTCTATGTATGGGTATCCGGCCTACGTGCATACCGATCGGGGTGCGGTGTTCCTGTCCCAGGAAGTCAGGTGTTTCTTGCTCCAAAATAATGTCGCTTCGAGTTACACCACTCCGTATAGACCCCAGGCGAATGGGCAGGTCGAACGCTTCAATGGGATTATATGGAGGGCCGTCATGCTAAGCCTCAGGACCCTCGGCCGGGGCCTAGATAAATGGGCTTGGTCGCTACCTGCTGTGCTGAACTCGAGCAGGGCTCTACTATGTACGGCCACCAACCAGACTCCTCACAAAAGACTGTTCCACCACCCTAGAAGCTCGGGTAGTATCCGATCTTTACCCAGTTGGCTTGCTGAGCCGGGGCCGGCATATCTCAAATGTGCGGTTCGCACAAGCAAGTACGATCTCTTAGTGGATAAGGTGCAGGTACTCCAGGCTAATCCCGAGCATGCTCGTGTGATGACGGCAGATGGACGCGAGTCCACTGTCTCCGTACGCCATCTCGCCCCTTGTGGGGTCATCGACCCTTATAGGGATATCGACGAACCGATCTACGAATCTATGGACTCTCCCGAAGCTTCCCCTATGGAGCATCTGCCGTCCCCCCCTTCGCCAGATACACCCCTGCCTGAAGGCACTGAGGTGCCCCCTCCGACACCTGCCTCCAGCGGCTACTCCGATGCAGGGGACTCCGGGCTTGGCGATGTCGTACCTGGTAGTTTCCGGACCCGTGCTGGCAGGGTAATTCGCCACCCTGACCGCTACGGATGGACCGACTGACATGGCATGACATCCCCAATCAATTAATGCTGATGCATGCTTGATTCCTGCCTGGCGGCAGTGTAGTTCTAACGGCGGGGAGAATGGAGTGAAAATGTATCAAAGTTGAACCCAGGTGTGATGCTCACTTAAACTGCTGAGAGGCGTCTATAAGACCTCGGACGTCCGCGACTCTGGGCCACTCCTGTGACATTATACGATGACATGTAGTCTTGGATGGTACGTACCCGCTCGTGTTCTAGGCTTGCTTGCATTGACTGATATCGATCCTTTCTATATGATGCCAAGATCCTGATACATATATTGCATGATTGTATTTTACAGGATGATGCCAGATATCTGATTGTTATTAAACCTACCTATGGGACAAAATTGTGGACTTGGTTGATTTTCACAACAGCACATACTATATAAAGGGGCCTTTTCTGGAGTTTGCAAAAAGGCACGTACCATACAAAGGGGCCTTTTCTATAGTTTGCCACATGTCACACACCATACAAAGGGGCGTTTTCTATAGTTTGCCACATACCATATAAAGGGGCCTTTTCTATAGTTTGTCACATGGCACATACCATATAAAGGGGCCTTGGCTATAGTTTGGCACATGGCACGTACCATACAAAGGGGCCTTTTCTATAGTTTGCCACATGGCACATATCAGAAAAAGGGGCCCTTTCTCCAGTTTGTCACATACCATACAAAGGTGCCGTTTGTATAGTTTGTTACATACCATACAAAGGGGCCTTTTCTATCGTTTGCCACATGGCACATGCCATACAAAGGGGCCTTTTCTATAGTTTGTCACATGCCATACAAAGGGGCTTTTTCTATAGTTTGCCACATGGCACGTACCATATAAATGGGCCTTTTCGGTCGTTTGCCACATACCATACAAAGGGGCCTTTTCTATGGTTTGCCACATGGCACATCCCATGTAAAGGCGCCTTTTCTATAGTTTGCCACATGGCACATCCCATGTAAAGGTGCCTTTTCTATAGTTTGCCACATGGCACATACCATACAAAGGGGCCTTTTCTATGGTTTGCCACATGGCACATCCCATGTAAAGGCGCCTTTTCTATAGTTTGCCACATGGCACATACCATACAAAGGGGCCTTTTCTAAAGTTTGTCACATACCATTCAAAGGGGCCTTTTCTCTAGTTTGTCACATACCATACAAAGGGGCCTTTCTCTAGTTTGTCACATACCATACAAAGGGGCCTTTTCTATAGTTTGTCACATACCATACAAAGGGGCCTTTTCTATTGTTTGTCACATACCATGTAAAGGGGCCTTTTCTATAGATTGCCACATGACACATACCATACAAAGGGGCCTTTTCTATAATTCGCCACATGGCACATACCATACAAAGGGGCCTTTTCTATAATTTGTCACATACCATACAAAGGGGCCTTTTCTATAGTTTGCGACATGGCACATACCATACAAAGGGGCCTTTTCTATAATTTGTCGCATACCATACAAAGGGGCCTTTGCTATAGTTTGCCACATACCATGTAAAGGGGCCTTTTCTATAGTTTGCCACATGGCACATACCATATAAAGGGGCCTTTTCTACAGTTTGCCACATGGCACATACCATACAAAGGGGCCTTTTCTATAGTTTGCCACATGGCACATCCCATGTAAAGGAGCCTTTTCTATAGTTTGCCACATGGCACATACCATACAAAGGGGCCTTTTCTATAATTTGTCACATACCATACAAAGGGGCCTTTTCTATAGTTTGCCACATGGCACATCCCATGTAAAGGAGCATTTTCTATAGTTTGCCACATGGCACAACAAATAAAGGGGCCTTTTCTATTCTCCTGGCATTTTTTACAAGAATATATCGAAACACACATCAAGTGAATCTGTTGAAAATTTATGATTTCTGCCACCAAGACCAAAGACATGTTCCCCTCAAAAACAACCCACTTCGAGTTTCGCGCGCCGCTGATGCAGTGCCCCCTGTTCCCGGGAGCCTCGTACTCATTTTGCCGAATTCAAAAGGACGACACGCTTGGTCAACACACCTGGTGTTATTTTAACGACGTGACCCCAACATCTTAAATCAGCCACATTAAACATGAAGCCAACACCAGGATTAGTTTCACAGGTAACGAAGTAGACCGTCACTCGATAGCACACAAACCTCCGCCAGGATAAACAGGTGACGTTTTGTATCCACTGATAGACCGGATCTGGATTCGGACCTAAACCTAAATCGAATCAGTCTCGTCTTCTGCTTCTTCTTCTTCTTCTTCTCTTTACCCTTCTCATCCCCCAAGATTCCCAATAATCCATCCACAACTCTTTGCCATATCTTGCTCTGTATAATCATAATGTTCGGCCGATCTCTCTGTTAATATTGTGAAGAATCACTTCAAATTATCGTTTTACAAAATATCTTGCTCAGTATTAATAATAAAATGAGAAACTCCGAACAAACCTTTTCCTCAGAAGATCCGACCCGATCACTGTTCAGCCGCTTGTGGAAAAGAACACGGAGCTGATGTCAGTCCAAGCAAGTCATGTTCCATGTACAGACCGGAAGTGACGCCGGAAGTACGTCACCACTGTATGCCATAATCACCCACTAGGCGGTGAATGTGTAGGTGTTACGGTGTGTGTGTTATGCAACAAGTGAACACCCGTAGCAACCAACACCCCGTGACGTGTACATATGCATCAAATTTCCTTGCATTGTATATTTGCATTATAACAGTTTTCATTGAATCTAATAATCCAGTGAATCCCGGTGAAATGACCAATGTAAAATCATTATGTGACGTAACATTCAATTTGACGAACAAATTATGAAACGATTATATTGATATTTCCCCCTTGTGCAATAAAAATAATTAATTGATATTCCCCGTTTTTTATAATTTATTGATATAAAATAAATGTGTCACTCCCCACATTTTATTTACATTCGTGTTATGTTAAAAAGGATTCCGAAAACTTGTCTGACTTTTTAACAGGTAACAAACATGTTTCTAGCTCACCTGGTCCATGGTCAGGGAAATGTATCGATCGAGGTGTGTGTGTGTGTGTGTGTGTGTGTGTGTGTGTGTGTGTGTGTGTGTGTGTGTGTGTGTGTGTGTGTTTGTGTGTGTGTGTGTGTGTGTGTGTGTTTGTGTTTGTCAGTGTGTGAGTCAGTGAATTGAGGGAGTAAAGCGCGGTGTTACGCGCGCTGCTTGTGAGCAAGGAGGAAGCGGACAACGCGGTAACTTGTAAGAGCCTTTATTCAAGAGCTCACTGTAACACAGCTGCTCAGGGCTGCGCGCCCCATGTATATCGTGAGGCCACGCCTCTCCCCCGGGCGTGGCCCACCCCCACTTGGTGTGCGGGGTGATGTCACCACGTCAGTGCTTTCGTGTCCGCCACACGTGCCCCCCCAGAATCCCCGCGCACCTGAAGGGTCAGTTTGCGGGGCAAACGGATGACCCGGCCGAAGCGCCCCCTGGCGACTGGCGGCGTCTGGGATGCAGGGATGCCATCTGCGATGCCTCCGGTTGCCCCTGGGATGGGTGCAGGACCGGGGGGCGGCATGGCGGCGGGGCTGGGCGGTGCCTGGGGTCCGCCCGCAGGGGGGCGGCCCTGACGCGGGGGTCGGGCCACTGGCGGTGGATGGTCCACGTCGAGGTGGGCCGGCTTGAGGCGGTCCACAGAAACGCGGTCAGGAGTACCGCCGATGTCCAGGGTGAAGTACTTCACCCCGGTCTCCAGCACGCGGAAAGGCCCGTCGTACGGGGGCCGCAGTGGTGTCCGGTGGGCATCGTGGCGGACAAAGACGTACTCCGCCGTGCGAAGCTCCGGGGCGACGTGCGTCGGTGGGTGCCGGTGGCGTGCCGTTGGCACCGGGGCGAACCTCTGGGCGGTCTCCTGCAGAGCGGAGCGCTGCTGTGCCGCGGACCATGGTGCCGTGGAGTCAGGGAGGAACTCGCCCGGCACCCGCAGCGGTTGCCCGAAGACCAACTCCACCGCGGATGCACGCAGGTCCTCCTTGGGCGCCGCCCGGAGGCCCAGCAGGACCCAGGGGAGCCTGTCGACCCAGCCGCCGTCGCGGAGGGTGGCCCAGAGCGCGGCCTTCAATGAGCGGTGAAATCGCTCACACAGGCCGTTAGCCTGGGGGTGGTAGGCCGTGGTTCAGTGCAGCCAGACCCCAAGCCCCTGCGCGACTGCCCCCCAGAGCTCCAAGGTGAACTGGGGGCCGTGGTCGGACGAGATGTCTGAGGGGGCGCCGAACCGGGCGACCCAGGTGGCGATGAAAGCCTGCGCGATGTCCGCCGCCGTCGTCGACGCCAAGGGCACGGCCTCTGGCCACCGGGTGGTGCGGTCCACCATGGTGAGGACGTGGATGAATCCCCGCGAGGGGGGCAGGGGTCCCACCAAGTCGACGTGCAAGTGGTCGAACCGCCGCTCGGGCACCGTAAACGGGGCCAACGGTGCCTGGGTGTGCCGGTGCACCTTGGCGCGCTGGCACGCGAGGCACATCCTGGCCCAGCCGCGGACGGCCTTCCGGAGGCCATGCAAGACGAATTTGTCGGCGATCAACCTTTACGAGGCCCTCGCGCCAGGGTGGGACAGGCCGTGGATGGCGTCAAACACCTGGCGCTGCCAGCCAGCGGGCATGATGGGGCGAGGCCGCCCGAGGGAGACGTCGCACAAGAGGGCCGCACCCGCGCCGTCGAACGGCACCTCGGTGACGCGGAGGCCCGTGACGTCAGTCCGCAAGGCCTGGACGTCGGGGTCAGTGGCCTGGTCCGCTGCCATCTGGGCATAGTCGATGCCGAGGTGGACTGCATGGGCGATGGCCCGGGAAAGGCAATCCGCCACCGGGTTGTCCTTCCCCGCGACGTGCCGGATGTCCGTCGTGTACTCGGACACGGCCGAGAGGTGACGCTGCTGCCGGACCGACCACGGCTCGGTGACCTTGCCCATCGTGATGATCAGCGGCTTGTGGTCGACGAAGGCCGTGAACGCACGGCCCTCGAGCAGATGGCGGAAGTGCCTGACCGCCAAGTGAAGCCCGAGCAACTCGTGGTCGAAGGTACTGTAACGGCGTTCGGGCGGGCGAAGCTGCCGGCTAAAGAAAGCCAGCGGTTGCCAAGCTCCACGCACCCATTGCTCGTGCACTGCGCCCACCGTGTAGTCCGAGGCGTCGGTGGTGAGGGTGATCGGTGCATCGGGCGCAGGGTGCGCGAGCATGGTGGCGTTAGCCAAGGCAAGCTTCGCGCCCGTGAATGCCGCGTCCATCTGCTCGGTCCAGGTAACGTCGCCTTTGCCTGGCTTACCTTGGAGAGCTTCGTGCAGGGGGCGCAGGAGCTGGATGATACGGGGCAGGAACCGATGGTAAAAGTTCACCATGCCCAGGAACTCCTGCAGCCCCCTGATCGTGCGGGGGCGTGGAAAGCCCTTCACCACCTCCACCTTGGCCGGCAGGGGGACGGCTCCGTGCCTGGTGACGCGGTGCCCCAGAAAATCGATTACGGCGACGCCGAACCGGCACTTTGCGGGGTTCACAATCAGGCCATGCTGGCCCAGGCGTTCGAAGAGCGTGCGGAGGTGGTGTAGGTGCTCTTTGCGGGACGCGCTGGCGACGAGGATATCGTCCAGGTAGACGTATACAAAATCCAAGTCGTGCAGGACGCTGTCCATCAGCCGCTGGAACACCTGAGCTGCATTCTTCAGACCGAAGGGCATCCGCAGGAATTCGAAGAGTCCGAACGGCGTGATGACCGCCGTCTTCGGGACATCCTCCGGCCTGACGGGGACCTGATGGTAGCCGCGTATGAGGTCCACCTTCGAGAAGAAGGACATGCCCGCCAAACGGGCGGAAAAGTCCTGAATGTGGGGGACGGGGTCGCGGTCGGGGGTGGTGGTGTCATTGAGACGGCGATAGTCCCCGCACGGTCGCCATCCCCCGCCGGGCTTCGGCACGATGTGCAGTGGCGACGCCCAAGCACTCTCCGAGCGCCGAATGATGCCGAGTCGCTCCAGGGTAGCGAACTCCGCTTTTGCTACCGCCAGCTTCGTCAGCTCGAGGCGGCGTGCCCGGGCGTAGACGTGTGGCCCGACGGTGGGGATGTGATGGGCCACCCCATGCTTGACGGCCCCCACCAAGAAGGTGGGCTGCATGAGGGCCGGGAAGCCGTCGAGGAGGCGGGTGAATTCGTCCGCTGCCTGAAGCGTACAGATCAACGTAGCCGGAACCGAACCGTTCGGCAAGCCGCTTGGCAAGCCACTCGGTGAGCCGCTCGGTGAGCTGCTCGACGAGCTGGGCAGCGCACAAGCGAGTGGGCTGAACGTCTCGGCCTGGACAAGATGTCTGTGCTTTACGTCGACCAGGAGCCCATTGGCGCACAGGAAGTCCGCGCCAAGCAATGCCATGGGCACGTCGGCGGTGACGAACGACCATCGGAAAACTTGCCCTCCGAACCGCAGAGAGAGGCAGCGTTTTCCGTACGTACGGATGGGCATCCCGTTTGCGGCAAGCAGTGCGGGGCCCCCGCCCGCGGCGTGCTTGTCCGACGTACCGGCAGGAACGACACTCACCTGCGCTCCCGTGTCGCACAGGTAACGGCGCCCGGATAAGGTGTCCGTTATGAACAGCAGGCTGCTCGAATGGCCGGTGCTCATTGCCACTATTGAGCGCCGGCCTGGGCGTTTTCCGACCTGTTGAAGGAGCATGGCGGATGACACTGTCGAGCCTCGTGGCCGAACTTGGCGTGGAACCAGCACCAGGTGGTGGAGCTGGAGGAGTGCGGCTGTCTCCGCCAGGCCGGTGGAGCCGGCAGTTTTCCCCGCGGTGGCGGTTTTCACCGCGGCGGTGGGCGGGGCGTGGCGGCGGCCACGAGGTGCATATCAGTATGCTGTGTATGCTGTGGAAGCTGATGCTGTGGATCAGCATCAGCCTCGGGATCCACGAGGTGGGCCGCACCGACTCTCGCCCGCGTGTCCGAAGCCGCGAAGTACCTGTCTGCCTCGGCGGCCAATGCTCGGGGTTCCGTTAGCACGGTCCCGGCCAACGTGAGGCGTACCTGTGCTGGAAGTTGGCGACGGAAAAGTGCCCGGAATAGAGAACCAGGGGCTTCGTCGCCCAACAGTGACAGCATATGGTCCATTCGGACCGACGGGCGCATGTCGCCAAGCTCGGGGAGATGCAGGAGGCGGTCGGCCCGTGCGTCCTTCGTGAGGCCGAACGTGGCTAGGAGCAGCCGCTTGAGTGCCTCGTACCTGTGGCCGTCCGGTGGGTGGCGAAGGACGGACACAACTCGAGCGGCCGTGCCGGGCCCGAGGGAGGCGACGACGTGGCAGTAGCACGTGTCATCGCCGGTGAGGTGCCGAAGCTGAAACTGGGCTTCGGCTTGGACGAACCAAACTTCGGCCTGGGCCTCCCAAAATTCGGGAAGTTTAACCGACATCGCGTTGTTGGCCATGGCAATGGCATCGTGTTTGGAAGGATCACTACGGCAGTTCAACATCGAGGGTCACCAGTAAAGCGCGGTGTTACGCGCGCTGCTTGTGAGCAAGGAGGAAGCGGGCAACGCGGTAACTTGTAAGAGTCTTTATTCAAGAGCTCACTGTAACACTGAGCTGCTCAGGGCTGCGCGCCCCGTGTATATCGTGAGGCCACACCTCTCTCCCTGGCGTGGCCCACCCCCACTTGGTGTCCGGGGTGATGTCACCACGTCAGTGCTTTCGTGTCCGCCACAATAACACAGTTTTCATTGAATCTAACTAGGGCATGCCCGTACTATATATATATCTAAAATTATATCCCCCCCCCCCCCTCTATTTACATGAAATGGTTTGGTTCATGAAATGTTTTGGTCCATTCGCAACGCCAAAGCGAACGGCGAACGCTTTACATGAAATGGTTTGGTTCATGAAATGTTTTGGTTTATTCGCAACGCCAAAGCGAACGGCGAACGGCTTGCGAGTACAGTGACAATCCCCCCCCCCCCCCTCTATTTACATGAAATGGTTTTAATTAGTTTTAAAAGATAGTTTAACGCCAACATAGCGGCAACATAGTTTGCCAACGTGAAATAAATGAATACGCTCTCAAATGTGCCGTCCGAGGCAGAGTGTGTTCGCCACGTTCGGCACACGCGATAGCTCGCTGCTCTCTGATTGGTTGAATCGTTTTTTGGACATAGCTCGGTAAGTAATTGTCCGATTAATATGAAACCTTGAAAAGGCACATCCTCGGGTCCCCAGCAATATACCTGGCAAGTTTAAAGTATATCGGTCCGGTAGTTGTCGAGAAACAGCGGTCGCATACACACACACAGAGATTACTGGAATTATAGATAGATAATCCAGTGAATCCCGGTGAAATGACCAATGTAAAATCATTATGTGACGTAACATTCAATTTGACGAACAAATTATGAAACGATAATATTGATATTTCCCCCTTGTATAATAAAAATAATTCATTGATATTCCCCGTTTTTTATAATTTATTGATATAAAATAAATGTGTCACTCCCCACATTTTATTTACATTCGTGTTATGTTAAAAAGGATTCCGAAAACTTGTCTGACTTTTTAACAGGTAACAAACATGTTTCTAGCTCACCTGGTCCATAGTCAGGGAAACGTATCGATCGAGCTGTGTGTGTGTGTGTGTGTGTGTGTGTGTGTGTGTGTGTGTGTGTGTGTGTGTGTGTGTGTGTGTGTGTGTTTGTCAGTGTGTGAGTCAGTGAATTGAGGGAGTGGGTGTAAGTGAGACAGATAATGAGTGAGTCAGTGAGGCAGACAGTGAATGCATTGTGTGAGTCAGTCAGTCATTGAGTTGAGTGAGTCGGTGTGAGTCTGAGTGTGTATGTGAGTGAGTGAGTCAGTAAGTGAGTGGGTGTAAGTGAGACAGTCAGAGAGTGAGTCCGTGAGTGAGTGAGTCAATGACTGAGTCAGTCAGTGAGTCCGTGAGTGAGTGAGTGTGAGTTGGTGAGTGAGTAAGTATGAGTCGTTGAGTGAGTGAGTGTGTCATAGTGAGTGAGTGAGTCACAGTGAGTGAGTGGGTGTGCATGTGAGTGGGTCAAGCAGAGGCAGATTAACATTTTTTGGGGCCCTGGGCACAAACCCTTTGCACAAACCACCGATATTTACGAAACCTCACCAAATCATAGAGTTGGCGAGAAGGAAAAACAAACCTATTGATTTTGAGGTCAAAAGTTCAGGATAGGCCAAAGGTCAACAATTTTGGCAGATTTGTAAAAATCCTCAATTTTCATCCAATTCACTTGAAATTTAAAGAAGATTTGCATTTCAGGACAATGAATTCAGCCACCAATTATTTTTGACGTCAACATAGGCGAAAATGTCAACATCGGCCAAAGGCGAACAACTTATTTTAAGGATTTCCCAAGTATCGGTCTGTACACAACAGATTTCTTGTTTGTCTGTTTGTATGTCAATTACCCACAAGCTACACTTCCAACCTGATCATCATGAAACTTTACCAAGTTGTTGAGGTAGTCACAACTGAGAAGCCGATTGATTTTTAGGTCAAAGGTTGTCTTGAGATCAAATTTCTAAAATAGTCATTTTCAACCGATTGCTGTGAAAGTTGAACAGCATTTTCATATTGAATCATCGCATTGGGGAATCAACTATCTTTTGAGGTTAAAAGGTCAAATGTCAACTCAAGGTCAAACTTATAAAATCATCCATTTATGTCTAAAAACTCATCAATTTTCATCCGATTAACCTGAACATTAAAGAGCAATTGCAAAGTGCCTCACTGAATTGGGAAATAAACTATTTTAAGGTCAAAAGGTTGAAGGTCAAACTTTCAAAATCATCAGTTTTCATCTAAAAATCAATGAGTTATGATTAAGATTGTCAACTTTAATCTCAATAAAATGGACAATTTGATGTCTCAATGGCAACTTTTTGGGGTGGTTTTGGGGTGGATTTTATCAAGTATTGATTGTGCTCTGCACGACGTCTTTGTTGTTACTTGCAAATCGAAGATTTTTCAAGTATATTGGTTGGTTGCGTTTGTGGTTCTGTCTGTTTGTCTGTCTGTTTGTCTGTCTGTTTGTCTGTTTGTTACTTGCCGGAAAAAATTCCGGCAAGTATGTTGGTTGGTTTGTCTGTCTGTCTGTCTGTCTGTCTGTTTGTCTGTTTGTGCACAGTGCTACGTCTACATCGTTGCACATATCATCGCCATACTTTACACACATATTTGCCTTGCCCTGGAATAGACTGTGCCCAATTTTTAACTCTCTAGGCCCAAGGTGAAGCTCAAGGTCACCCAATTAAAGTCACCCAATAATTTGCACCTTCCAATTGAAGCCCCGCCCTCCGGGCGGGTACCCCGTTGCTAGTGATATATAATGGCGATACAACAATTTTTACCGCTTTGCTTTGAAGAATGGGAATGAAGGGGGAGCAGCGTGTTAATATGTCTGCTTGAAGGCTTTTGGTGGTGAGGGGGCTTGAAGCCAGATTTTTATCTTACAGCCGCCATGTTGGTGCTCGTCGTCACTGCAATGTGAAGCGAAAGACGCCTCAGAGCTGTCACATTCACAATCGCTATGTTGTATGTATTCCTGATATGTTTCCTTCATTGTAAAAACTACCAAGTCAACAGTTAAAAGGATTTTTAGCCGATAGGCGTTATGGCCTTGGCTAGATCGATGGAGACACCGATCTGTTAGCTTATACACTGCCCAAATAGCAATCTGGATTTCTCTCATGTAGAGATTAAACCCACGTCGTTTGAACTTTTGCAGAGGTCATTATTTACTTTTAATGATCCAAAATGGCCAATAAAAAGTACATTCCGGCAAGTCCTCAGTCTCTTATTTTTCATTTGTTTGTTTGTTACTTGCCGGAATCGTTTCCGGTAAGTATGTTGGTTGGTTGGTTTGTCTGTCTGTTTGCCTGTTTGTCTGCTTGTGCGCAGTACTATGTCTACATCGTTGCACATACCATCGCCATACCTTACACGCATATTTGTCTTGCCCTGGAATAGACTGTGCCCAATTTTTAACTCTCTAGGCCCAAAGCCTCCATTATGACGTCATCATTCGATAATTTGACAAGTACAAAACTTCATCCAATCAAGATGCAATTTCTTGAGCGCCATGTCGGCATAAACTGGTGGAGAAAATAATAATAATGATGCCGTCATCGGTCACGTGGTCGGGCCGCCATCTTGGAAAACCAAAAAACTTTGCACCTCTATATCTCCGAAAGTGCTGAATAGAAAAAATTGAGACATGGCTTTTTGTAAAGAACTCTCCACGGGGAATAAAATGTTAATGATGATGTCATAGGTGCCTCCATTATGACGTCATAATTCGACAAGTACAAAACTTCATCCGATCAAGATGAAATTTCTTGAGCATAATCTAGGAATAAATTAGTTTAGAAAACAAATAATGATGACGTCATCGGTCACGTGGTTCGGCCGCCATATTTGTCCAAAATGGCCTATTAAAAAAAAGTACATTCCGGCATGACCTTGGTCTCTGACCGATTTTTCATCTGTTTGTCTGTTTGTCCCCGGCCTACATGTCACAATTCTAAACCGATCGTCACGAAACTTCACCAAGTTGTATAGGTCGTCCCAATTGAGAAGCCTATTGATTTTGAGGTCAAAGGTCATCTGGAGGTCAAATTTATAAAATCGCCATTTTAAATCCGATTGACTTGAAAATTAAATAGCATTTGTATATCAAGTCACTAAATTGGGAAATGAACTATTTGAGGTCAAAAGGTCAAAGGTCAACTCAATGTCAAACTTCCAAAATCATGAATTTTCATCTTAAAAAACCCATCAATTTTCATCCGATCGACTTGAAAATAGAACAGCATTTGTGTGTTGCCTCACTGAATTGGGAAACCAACTATTTTTGAGGTCAAAAGTTCGAAGGTCAACTCAAGGTGAAACTTCTAAAATCATCATTTTTCATCTGAAAAATCATCATTTATCATCCTGTTGACCCGAGCTTTGATCAAGATCATAAATTTTAATCTTCATGAAATGGACAATTTGCTGTATCAAAGGAAAACTTTAGGGGGGGGGGGCGGATTTTGCAAGTATCGTGCTCTGCATGACGCCTTCTTGTTACTTGCAAAATCGAAGATTTTTCAAGTATATTGGTCAGTTGCGTTTGTGGTTCTGTCTGTTTGTTTGTCTGTTTGTCACCGGCCTACAGGTCACAATTCTAAATCGATCGTTACGAAGCTTCACCAAGTTGAAGAGTTGGTCATAAGCAAGAAGCCTATTGTTTTGGGGTCAAAAGGTCAAAAGGTCCACATTGGCCAAAGGTCACCAACTTTGCCGAATTTCTAAAATCCTCAATTTTCATCTGAATGACTTGAAATTTGAAGAGGACTTGCATATCTGGTCACTGAATTCAACCACCAAGTATTTTTGAGGTCAACATCAGCCATATTTCTAAAATCCTCAATTTTCATCCAATTGACTTGAAATTTGAAGAATTCTTGCAAATGTGGTCACTGAAGTCAACCACCAGCTATTTTTGAGGGCAACATAGGCCAAAAGGTTAACATAGGCCAAGTTTCAAAAATCCTCAATTTTCATCCGATTGACTTGAAAATTGAACAGCATTTGCACATTGAGTCACTACATAGGGAAACTAACTATTTTTTAGGTCAAAAGGTCAAAGGCCAAGGTCAACCTTCCAAAATCATCATTTTTCATCTGAAAAATCGTCACTTTTCTTCATATTGACCCAAGCTTTGATCAAAATTGGACAATTTGGAAAATTTGGTGCATCAATGGAATTTTTTTTCTTGGGGAGGGGGAGGGCGGATTGTGCAAGTATCGTGCTCCGCATGAGGTCTTCTTGCTTATTTATTTGTTTTTGGATACAAAGATGAGGCTTGTGGAAGAACAAAAACTTTATTGTCGAGTGCTCACCAAGTGGTTTAAGCACACAAGCAAGCACTGCAACAAAACCGTTGGTAAGGAAAAGCTGGCTTGGCAAGCGATAACAAGATGATTGGTAACTGAACACACAAACTAGACAGACCGAAGACCCTTTTACATTCTGCCGCTTGTGTAATGAACAAAGTTAATTTCGGGTGATGTTCAACCTTTTTCACCTTTTGTTACCTCCGCAACCGAAGGTGGATGGAGGTTATGTTTTCACTCATGTTTGTGTGTTTGTTTGTGAACAGAATATCTCACAAAATTGTGGACAGATTCGGACGAAATTTGGTGCAGAGGTTGGGTGTGTGACATAGACGAAAATATTCAATTTTGGTGAAGATCCGGATCCGAATCCGAGTCCGGATCTGGATCTGAAAATTTTTAAAGTGATTTTTCACCATTGAAAGACAGGGCCAAAAACGATAATAATGCACGATATCTCAAAAGATTGTGGACAGATTCGGACGAAATTTAGTGGATAAGTTGCGTGTGTGACAAGGAAGAACCGATTCAATTTTGGTGAAGGTCCGAATTCGAATCGGGGTCGGAGAATTTTTTTATTTCGTAAGTGATTCTTCACCAATGATATGATATGACCAAAAACGATATATTATAGCACGATAACTCAAAAAGTTGTCGACGACAAAATTATGAGTTGCTAAGCGACAAGAACAAGCGATTGGATTTTTGTTGAAGTCGAATTTTAATTCGACATTTCAGTGTCCGACCTAACAAAACATAAGGCCCCATTAAAAAAAGTTCTTATCTTATCACCCTCGCGTGCATCACTTTTGGTGGAATTCCGATTTTTAAAAATCTTTTTTCGATCGTCTTTTCGGTCATTCTTTGCTCGAAAAGCGGACGATTCCTTGTGAATAACAATGAACGATTCCTTTTGCTCCGGAAGTCATCGGATCGATAGTTTTTACTTTATGCGCATGCGCAGTTACCACAAGGTTATGTATTTGACCTTGACCGTCAAAGCGCCAGCAAACACCGGGTGATATTTGGCTTTGGCCAAAAAACAAGCGTTACGCCTAGGTCCCCCATCGGTGAAGTGATGCAAGTTGACAAAGTGGAAGACGCAAGGCGGCCATCTTGGATTTTGACGTGGCGACCCAATTTCAATACGGTTCTTCCTTATGCCGAGATACACCCACACACCAGATTATAAGTTGGTAGTTCGCTTATTTTTCAAGATATTCATCTCAAGGTTCAGACATACATGGCGGCGGCCATCTTGGATTTTGACGTGGCGACCCAATTTTCAAAAGCCTTCTTCCTTTTGCATAGATACACCCACACACCAGATTAGAAGTTGGTACTTCGCTTATTTTTCAAGATATTTCGCTCACAAGGTTCAGATATATATATGGTGGCGGCCATCTTGGATTTTGAAGTGGCGACCCAATTTTCAATAGCGTTCTTCCTTGTGCCGAGATGCACCCACTCACCAGATTAGAAGTTGGTACATCGCTTATTTTTCAAGATATTTCGCTCACAAGGTTCAGACATATATATGGTGGCGGCCATCTTGGATTTTGACGTGGCGACCCAATTTTCAATAGCATTCTTCCTTGTGCCGAGATGCACCCACTCACCAGATTAGAAGTTAGTACTTCGCTTATTTTTCAAGATATTCATCTCACAAGGTTCAGACATACATGGCGGTGGCCATCATGGATTTTGACGTGGCGACCCAATTTTCAATAGCGTTCTTCCTTGTGCCTAGATACACCCACATAGTGGGGCAACTTAGCATAACAATTGTGCATTTTGTGAGGAAAGCACCAAATTTGGCACACTAGTAGACGATCCTATTATGAACAGATTTGGATATTGGGCCATCTCAAATTGGATTTTTTTTTCATTTTTCTTTTCAAGCCATTTTCCAAAATGGCCGCTAGCGGTTACTATAATTTCACAAACCCTTAGTGTACCAGTCGTTCAAAGGATAATACTAACACTAACATTGGTCTGAACATTTATTAAAAGCTGAATTAAGAAAAACATAACCTGTAGCCACCTCAAGTTTAAAGATAGCCGCCATTTTTCAAGATGGCCGCTAATTATTTGTTGTACCGGACGACTATCTCACTCATAGAAATTGATCGAGTTGTCCGATTTAAATGATTTTAGTGTCAATTTGCCAATGTTAGACTATTCTAAAACATAATATTTAAAAACTTGCATGCCACTAGAAAATCAAAGATGGCCGTTTTTTTTCAAAATGGCCGCCACTCATGGCATCGAGTTATTCACATACTAGTGAACATCTGTTTACTGTTTGGTATGATATCGAAATTGTTCTGAATCAGTGACATAGTCTGCTCTGGTTTTCTCCTAGCCCATAGTCATAAATACTATTGCCACTTCTACTACCAGGTGCCAAGCCAATAGTGCTATGTATGTTTATCATTGGTTTTCATTCAGAATCTGTGTCTTAATCAGATTTTGAAAAATGGCTGCCATAGCCATCAGGGGCTGAATCTGAGATGGCCCAATATCCAGATCTTTTCATAATATGATAGTCTACTAGTGTGCCAAATTTGGTGCTTTCCTCACAAAATGCACAATTGTTATGCTATATTTAGCTTAGCTGCAGGACTAACACACCAGATTAGAAGTTGGTACTTCGCTTATTTTTCAAGATATTCAGCTCACAAGGTTCAGACATACATGGCATCAGACATACATGGCAGTGGCCATCTTGGACTTTGACGTGGGTTGCACCCACACACCAGATTAGACGTTGGTACTTCGCTTATTTTTCAAGATATTCAGCTCACAAGGTTCAGACATACATGGCATCAGACATACATGGCAGTGGCCATCTTGGACTTTGACGTGGGTTGCACCCACACACCAAATTCGAATGTGGTCCTTCACTTACGCACGCACGCCCACACGCACACACGGACAGACGGACAGACACACGGACGGAGGGGAAAAACGGGGGACAAAAAAGAAAAAAAACGCCCTCCCTCATCACTTCTCCAGCCTGGATGGGGTGATAAGATAATAATTTTTTTATGGGGCGTAAACTGTTCACCTCGTGCAGGTATGCTCTCCACCGAATGCCACACTAGTTGAGCTGTGTTTCGCTTTTAAACATCGCTGGAGTAGTTTTGTTTCACCTTGGCACAGGTGTTCTGATTTTAAAAACCGCAACGTTTCGCCATGATCATTTACTAATGGTTGGTGCATTTAAAACTAAAATTTACTAAAGTACTAACGGGTTGGTCCATTTACTAATGAGGGGTGTTTTTTGATCGTGCAATATATTATAGTGTGGATTTAATAAACAATATCGATATGTGTTAATATTAGGAATTATACAATTTCTATTGTGGTTATTGTTCCATTTGTATACATTAAAGGTAGTTATTATTTTACTAAACCTGCTTTTTCTACGAATACTAACCTCATCCCCAGTGACGGATTAACCAATGGGCACACTGGGCACATGCCCAGGGCCCCGAGTTTGAGGGGAAATATATTTGCTCTAAAAATGTTCAATAACCAGATCCACCACTATAATATGAAACACTTCATTTAATATCCATCAATCGCTTATCACACAAGCATACGGTAGCTCATCATTCGTTTAAAAATGACAGGTTGCTGTGCTACTTGATTTGATACATCAATCGATTAGGGAAGGGATTTAAAATGTATTGAATCTCTGACACTCAATAACATCAATCGCGGGCAGAGCACAGATGACAGATCCGACATGGTATCCACTCACAGCTCTATGATATGGAGGAACGACCAGCCGATGAGAGTGTGTTTGCTGATGACGCCACACCGCCGCCATAATGGGACTCCCAACCGACCGAAAGTTGCATAAATTAGCAAGATGGAAAAAAATCACAAAACAGCAGGTTTCAAAATAAAGTGTGAGTTTTAATTTTTATAGGGGTTTCGATGGTGTGGTGACTACCCAGGGCATGTTTTTAAATAAAGTGAGTTTTAATTTTAATAGGGCTTTTTATGGTGTGGTGACGACCCAGAGCATGTTTTTAAATAAAGTGTGAGTTTTCATTTTTATGGGGATTTTCATGGTGTGGTGACTACCAAGATCATGTTTTTAAATAAAGTGTGAGTTTTCATTTTTAAAGGGCTTTTCATGGTGTGGTAACAATCAAGAGCATGTTTTTAAATAAAGTGTGAGTATTAAATTTTATAGGGCTTTTTATTGTGTGGTGACTACCAAGATCATGTTTTTAAATAAAGTGTGACTTTTAATTTTTATAGGGCTTTTTATGGTGTGGTGACGACCAAGAGCATGTTTTTAAATAAAGTGTGAGTTTTAATTTTTATAGGGCTTTTTATGGTGTGGTGACGACCAAGAGCATGTTTTTAAATAAAGTGTGAGTTTTAATTTTTATAGGGCTTTTCATGGTGTGGTGACTACCAAGGGCATGTTTTTAAATAAAGTGTGAGTTTTAATTTTTATAGGGCTTTTCATGGTGTGGTGACTACCAAGAGCATGTTTTTAAATAAAGTGTGAGTTTTAATTTTTATAGGGCTTTTCATGGTGTGGTGACTACCAAGGGCATGTTTTTAAATAAAGTGTGGGTTTGAATTTTTATCGGGCTTTTCATGGTGTGGTGACTACCAAAAGCATGTTTTTAAATAAAGTGTGAGTTTTAATTTTTATAGGGCTTTTCATGGTGTGGTGACTACCAAGATCATGTTTTTAAATAAAGTGTGAGTTTTAATTTTTAAAGGGCTTTTCATGGTGTGGTAACAACCAAGAGCATGTTTTTAAATAAAGTGTGAGTATTAAATTTTATAGGGCTTTTTATTGTGTGGTGACTACCAAGAGCATGTTTTTAAATAAAGTGTGAGTTTTAATTTTTATAGGGCTTTTTATGGTGTGGTGACGACCAAGAGCATGTTTTTAAATAAAGTGTGAGTTTTAATTTTTATAGGGCTTTTTATGGTGTGGTGACGACCAAGAGCATGTTTTTAAAGAAAGTGTGAGTTTTAATTTTTATAGGGCTTTTCATGGTGTGGTGACTACCAAGAGCATGTTTTTAAATAAAGTGTGAGTTTTAATTTTTATAGGGCTTTTCATGGTGTGGTGACTACCAAGAGCATGTTTTTAAATAAAGTGTGAGTTTTAATTTTTATAGGGCTTTTCATGGTGTGGTGACTACCAAGGGCATGTTTTTAAATAAAGTGTGGGTTTGAATTTTTATCGGGCTTTTCATGGTGTGGTGACTACCAAAAGCATGTTTTTAAATAAAGTGTGAGTTTTAATTTTTATAGGGCTTTTCATGGTGTGGTGACGACCAAGAGCACGTTTTTAAATAAAGTGTGTTTTAATTTTTATAGGGCTTTTTATTGTGTGGTGACTACCAAGAGCATGTTTATAAATAAAGTGTGAGTTTTAATTTTTATAGGGCTTTTTATTGTGTGGTGACTACCAAGAGCATGTTTTTAAATAAAGTGTGAGTTTTCATTTATATAGGGCTTTTTATGGTGTGGTGACGACCAAGAGCATGTTTTTAAATAAAGTGCGAGTTTTAATTTTTATCAGGCTTCTTATGGTGTGGTGACGACCAAGAGCTTGTTTTTAAATAAAGTGTGAGTTTTAATTTATATAGGGCTTTTCATGGTGTGGTGACTACCAACGGCATGTTTTTAAATAAAGTGTGAGTCTTAATTTTTATAGGGCTTTTCATGGTGTGGTGACGACCAAGAGCATGTTTTTAAATAAAGTGTGAGTTTTAATTTTTATAGGGCTTTTCATGGTGTGGTGATGACCAAGAGCACGTTTTTAAATAAAGTGAGTTTTAATTTTTATAGGGCTTTTTATTGTATGGTGACTACCCAGAGCATGTTTTTAAATAAAGTGTGAGTTTTAATTTTAATAGGGCTTTTTATGGTGTGGTGACGACCCAGAGCATGTTTTTAAATAAAGTGTGAGTTTTCATTTTGATGGGGATTTTCATGGTGTGGTGACTACCAAGATCATGTTTTTAAATAAAGTGTGAGTTTTAATTTTTAAAGGGCTTTTCATGGTGTGGTAACAACCAAGAGCATGTTTTTAAATAAAGTGTGAGTATTAAATTTTATAGGGCTTTTTATTGTGTGGTGACGACCAAGAGCATGTTTTTAAATAAAGTGTGAGTTTTAATTTTTATAGGGCTTTTTATGGTGTGGTGACGACCAAGAGCATGTTTTTAAATAAAGTGTGAGTTTTAATTTTATAGGGCTTTTTATGGTGTGGTGATGACCAAGAGCATGTTTTTAAATAAAGTGTGAGTTTTAATTTTTATAGGGCTTTTAATGGTGTGGTGATGACCAAGAGCATGTTTTTAAATAAAGTGTGGGTTTTAATTTTTATAGGGCTTTTCATGGTGTGGTGACTACCAAGGGCATGTTTTTAAATAAAGTGTGAGTTTTAATTTTTATAGGGCTTTTCATGGTGTGGTGACTACCAATAGCATGTCTTTAAATAAAGTGTGAGTTTTAATTTTTGTAGGGCTTTTCATGGTGTGGTGACGACAAAGAGCACGTTTTTAAATAAAGTGTGTTTTAATTTTTATAGGGCTTTTTATTGTGTGGTGACTACCAAGAGCATGTTTTTAAATAAAGTGTGAGTTTTAATTTTTATAGGGCTTTTTATTGTGTGGTGACGACAAAGAGCATATTTTTAAATAAAGTGCGAGTTTTAATTTTTAAAGGGCTTTTCATGGTGTGGTAACAACCAAGAGCATGTTTTTAAATAAAGTGCGAGTTTTAATTTTTATAGGGCTTTTTATTGTGTGGTGACTACCAAGAGCATGTTTTTAAATAAAGTGTGAGTTTTCATTTATATAGGGCTTTTTATGGTGTGGTGATGACCAAGAGCATGTTTTTAAATAAAGTGCAAGTTTTAATTTTTATCAGGCTTCTTATGGTGTGGTGACGACCAAGTGCACGTTTTTAAATAAAGTGTGAGTTTTCATTTATATAGGGCTTTTTATGGTGTGGTGACGACCAAGAGCATGTTTTTAAATAAAGTGCGAGTTTTAATTTTTAAAGGGCTTTTCATGGTGTGGTAACAACCAAGAGCATGTTTTTAAATAAAGTGTGAGTTTTAATTTTTATAGGGCTTTTTATTGTGTGGTGACTACCAAGAGCATGTTTTTAAATAAAGTGTAAGTTTTCATTTATATAGGGCTTTTTATGGTGTGGTGACGACCAAGAGCATGTTTTTAAATAAAGTGCAAGTTTTAATTTTTATCAGGCTTCTTATGGTGTGGTGACGACCAAGAGCACGTTTTTAAATAAAGTGCGAGTTTTAATTTTTATAGGGCTTTTTATGGTGTGGTGACGACCAAGAGCACGTTTTTAAATAAAGTGCGAGTTTTAATTTTTATAGGGCTTTTTATGGTGTGGTGACAACCAAGAGCACGTTTTTAAATAAAGTGCGAGTTTTAATTTTTATAGGGCTTTTTATGGTGTGGTGACGACCAAGAGCATGTTTTTAAATAAAGTGTGAGTTTTAATTTATATAGGGCTTTTTATGGTGTGGTGACAACCAAGAGCATGTTTTTAAATAAAGTGTGAGTTTTAATTTATATAGGGCTTTTTATGGTGTGGTGACGACCAAGAGCATGTTTTTAAATAAAGTGTGAGTATTAATTTATATAGGGCTTTTTATGGTGTGATGACAACCAAGAGCATGTTTTTAAATAAAGTGCGAGTTTTAATTTTTATAGGGCTTTTTATGGTGTGGTGACGACCAAGAGCATGTTTTTAAATAAAGTGCGAGTTTTAATTTTTATAGGGCTTTTCATGGTGTGGTGACGACCAAGAGCATGTTTTTAAATAAAGTGTGAGTTTTAATTTATATAGGGCTTTTCATGGTGTGGTGACTACCAAGAGCACGTTTTTAAATAAAGTGCGAGTTTAAATTTATATAGGGCTTTTTATGGTGTGGTGACGACCAAGAGCATGTTTTTAAATAAAGTGTGAGTTTTAATTTATATAGGGCTTTTTATGGTGTGGTGACAACCAAGAGCATGTTTTTATATAAAGTGCGAGTTTTAATTTATATAGGGCTTTTCATGGTGTGGTGACTACCAAGAGCATGTTTTTAAATAAAGTGTGAGTTTTAATTTATATAGGGCTTTTCATGGTGTGGTGACTACCAAGAGCATGTTTTTAAATAAAGTGTGAATTTTAATTTTTATAGGGCTTTTCATGGTGAGGTGACGACCAAGAGCATGTTTTTAAATAAAGTGTGAGTTTTAATTTATATAGGGCTTTTTATGGTGTGGTGACAACCAAGAGCATGTTTTTAAATAAAGTGCGAGTTTTAATTTATATAGGGCTTTTTATGGTGTGGTGACGACCAAGAGCATGTTTTTAAATAAAGTGTGAGTTTTAATTTTTATAGGGCTTTTTATGGTGTGGTGACAACCAAGAGCATGTTTTTAAATAAAGTGCGAGTTTTAATTTTTATAGGGCTTTTTATGGTGTGGTGACGACCAAGAGCATGTTTTTAAATAAAGTGTGAGTTTTAATTTATATAGGGCTTTTCATGGTGTGGTGACTACCAAGAGCATGTTTTTAAATAAAGTGTGAATTTTAATTTTTATAGGGCTTTTCATGGTGAGGTGACTACCAATAGCATGTCTTTAAATAAAGTGTGAGTTTTAATTTTTATAGGGCTTTTCATGGTGTGGTGACTACCAAGGGCATGTTTTTAAATAAAGTGTGAGTTTGAATTTTTATAGGGCTTTTCATGGTGAGGTGACTACCAAGAGCATGTTTTTAAATAAAGTGCGAGTTTTAATTTTTATAGGGCTTTTTATTGTGTGGTGACGATCAAGAGCATGTTTTTAAATAAAGTGTGAGTTTTAATTTTTATAGGGCTTTTCATGGTGAGGTGACTACCAATAGCATGTTTTTAAATAAAGTGCGAGTTTTCATTTATATAGGGCTTTTCATGGTGTGGTGACTACCAAGAGCATGTTTTTAAATAAAGTGCGAGTTTTAATTTTTATAGGGCTTTTTATTGTGTGGTGACGACCAAGAGCATGTTTTTAAATAAAGTGTGAGTTTTAATTTTTATAGGGCTTTTTATGGTGTGGTGACGACCAAGAGCATGTTTTTAAATAAAGTGTGAGTTTTAATTTTTATAGGGCTTTTTATTGTGTGGTGACGACCAAGAGCATGTTTTTAAATAAAGTGCGAGTTTTCATTTATATAGGGCTTTTCATGGTGTGGTGACGACCAAGAGCATGTTTTTAAATAAAGTGTGAGTTTTAATTTTTATAGGGCTTTTTATTGTGTGGTGACGACCAAGAGCATGTTTTTAAATAAAGTGTGAGTTTTAATTTTTATAGGGCTTTTTATGGTGTGGTGACAACCAAGAGCATGTTTTTAAATAAAGTGTGAGTTTTAATTTTTATAGGGCTTTTTATTGTGTGGTGACGACCAAGAGCATGTTTTTAAATAAAGTGTGAGTTTTAATTTTTATAGGGCTTTTTATGGTGTGGTGCCTTCCAAGAGCATGTTTTTAAATAAAGTGTGAGTTTTAATTTTTTATAGGGCTTTTCATGGTGTGGTGACGACCAAGAGCATGTTTTTAAATAAAGTGTGAGTTTTAATTTTTTATAGGGCTTTTCATGGTGTGGTGACTACCAAGAGCATGTTTTTAAATAAAGTGTGAGTTTTAATTTTTATAGGGCTTTTTATTGTGTGGTGACTTCCAAGAGCATGTTTTTAAATAAAGTGTGAGTTTTAATTTTTATAGGGCTTTTTATTGTGTGGTGACTACCAAGAGCATGTTTTTAAATAAAGTGCAAGTTTTAATTTTTATACGGCTTTTTATTGTGTGGTGACTACCAAGAGCATGTTTTTAAATAAAGTGTGAGTTTTAATTTTTATAGGGCTTTTTATTGTGTGGTGACGACCAAGAGCATGTTTTTAAATAAAGTGTGAGTTTGAATTTTTTAAATCAGCCTTTTCATGTTGTGGTGTCCAATGTCCAACATGGCAGCGAATGACTTCAGCGTTTTCAGCAAACCAATGATCCAGTTGTATTTAAATTTGTGAATCCACTTCATATCCAGACGTGGACAATTAAGTCATTATTTACCACTTTATCTATCTATAATTCCATTAATCTCTGTGTGTATGTGTGTATGTGTGTTTGTATGTGTGTATGTGTGTATGTGTGTATGTTTGTCTGTGACCGCTGTTTCTCGACAACTACCGGTCCGATATACTTGAAACTTGCCAGGTATATTGCTGGGGACCCGAGGATGTGCCTTTTCAAGGTTTGAAATTAATCGGACAAGTACTTACCGAGCTATGGCGATTTAGCCGTTCGCCGTTCGCTTTGGCGTTGCGAATGGACCAAACCATTGCATGTAAATAGAGGGGGGGGTTCTGTGGTCGTTGCGAATGGACCAAACCATTCATGTAAATAGAGGGGGGGGGGGGTTCTGTGGTCGTTACTGCCACGTGGTTTCAAAGTTTTTTTTTGTTGTTGTTGTTTGCACGCATGTTTTTTTGCACCCACGTACGGGCACGCCCTAGGATGTTTACACACACACACCCCTACACAAATTTTTTTTTTTTTTTTTTTGGCAAGGAACGGGCACCCACGTACGGGCACGTCCTAGCTTATATATAGTACGGGCATGCCCTAGTAATCATAATTGGCCAATTTTTGTTAACAGTAATCAGTTGCAGGCAAATTTTCTAATCGGCCCAGCACTACAGTATTAACAGACGAAACAATCACAAGTATGTCGGCAAAAAAAACATTTTATGAACTCGTGTTCTAATATGCAAATGACTTGCAACGTTGTGATGTCTGGAAGCACGAACAATCAGACCAATGAAGGCAATCAACTTTATATCCGCTTTATTGGCATTGCACTCAGCTCCACGTTCCTGGTCCCTGGTGTCGCGCATGCGCACACCAGACTCACGTACATCACAATATCTTCCCCCCTTAATTACAAATCCAACTGGTCTGGATGTCTAGATGTGCAGGAGGACCTACGCAGAGGAGTTGTTATAGGCATAGATCTAGGTGAAATGGACAAATGTACCGGACTGTCGGCCGGCACAGGTACAGGAACTTCGGGAGGAGACGCGTCACTGACGGCTTCAGATGCAGGCTCGCAAACAACAGTTGCTCTTTCGAACAACGGAACAATAACTGGATGAAACGCAGGATTTGCATTTTCCTCCAACTCAATATAACGCCGCTTGATTTGGTCCATATGTTTCCTAACCAGACGCCCATCCTTCAGCTCAACACAAAAAACACGGGTGCCTTCCCTGTTAAGATCGACACCTGGCAGCCATTTCGCTCCACGCCATTGATTTGACTGGTTCAATTTCCACATTAGACTGGTTCAATTTCCAGGAAATGTGATTGCATGAGGCATTTTTGAGGAAAAGCAAACAAATAGGTTTTTCTTAAAGGGAATTTTGTGCTGAATATGAATATCTTGTTTGTGTTTCCCAAAATTGCCTAATTAGGTCATTAATTAAGGTCAATGGTCAATAAGTGCAAAATTCAAGTTTTCACAGAAATTGTTTTATTTTTAATATTCAATACAGTGGTAAAAAAGATTTTCCAATATCTATCATATTAAGCCATACATTGCATGTCAAAGATTTGAATTTAATGGAAAATGTGAAAGAAATTTTCACTTCAATGGAGAATATCTCCGTAACGGTTGACCTTTCTACGGAGTGCCATGTCAGTCGATTTCCCTTTGATGTTTCATGTCAAAATGCACCAGTGAAAAGAATATATGGCATAGCATCATTGTTTAGGTTCAGGGGAATGAGACGTTGTTGTTTGTTTTGCGAAATTTGCATAATTAGCCACCAATTAGGGTCAAGGGTTAATTAGTACAAAATGCGAATGTTTATGAAATTTTCGTAAGGTCCTATTTGACGTCCCCTAGATGAATTTACAAGAATTTTCTACATATCATTCAAATTAAACGTCATATTATGTGCCGAATATTCAAATTAAATGAAAAATATGATAGGAATTCTTGATTCTATCGCCAATATCTCAATAACGGTTCAATTTTGGTCGCATGGATTGGTCTCTTTTCCAACGTAGGCCACCAAAACTGATTTTGGTTTCCTCTCTATATATGACAACAATATATCTAACAATATATTATAAAGGAATATGTCACCTTTTTATATTTCTATATTTTATATTTATATTTCAACCCCTTAAACCAACACTGATGAAGTGTCAAATAACCGTATTGTGGCAATATCCTAGCATTGGCGTTATTTAGTCTTGTTTTTGCATGTTCCAGTCTCCGAATCACTGCATTTGCATGCGTCCGTACACTTCAAATCCCATTTCCTGCACGAACACCTATCACTGGTGCAACCCTTGCAACAGCCACACTGTACAATGTCCTTGCATGCTTTTGGGGTAGGGGGTAAAGATGTGAGCACCGGTGAGAGAAGACCATCAGCCAGCTTCCATCCAGCAGAGTCCATTGGGGAAGGAATTACTGGGTTTGGATTGCACGCTTCTCTCCATATGAAGCTCTGGTAATTTGCACGCTGTATATGGTGATGTGCAGCATCACTGGATGGTGGCATTGATTCTGGTGCCTGACATTTACTGAACAGCTTTACTGAACAGCGAACATATCACATGTTCTTGTGATATCACATCTCACGAGATGATATATCATCACATTACTGAACATTTACTGAACTCACAGTTCAGTTCCCACAGTCCCACAACTCACAGTTCAGAACTCACAGTTACTGTTCCCTCACTCACTCACATTTACTGAACAGCTTTACTGAACAGCGAACATATCACATGTTCTTGTGATATCACATCACTTGTGATATCACTCACAGTTCAGTTCCCACAGTTCCCACAACTCACAGGTCAGAACTCACAGTTACTGTTCCTTCACTCACTCACATTTACTGAACAGCGAACATATCACATGCTCTTGTGATATCACATCTCATGAGATGATATATCATCTCACGTTCTTGTGATATCACATCTCATGTCATATCACATGATATCACTTGTGATATCACATCTCACGAACATATCACATGTGAACATATCACATGTCCCTATCACATGTACCACAATTCTTACCATGAACAGCGAACAGCGAACTTCTCACATTTTCCATTAAATTCAAATCTTTGACATACGATATATGGCTTAATATGACAGATACTCGATAAACTTTTTCGCCACTGTATTGGATATTAAAAATAAAATAATTTGTGTGAAAACTTTAATTTTGCACTTATTGACCTTTGACCTTAAATAATGACCTAATTAGGCAATTTTGGGAAACACAAACAAGATATTCATATTCAGCACGAAAATCCCTTTCAGAAAAACCTATTTGTTTGCTTTTCCTCAAAAATGCCTCATGCAGCTTAAATGAGCACATTTTTGAATTTCTTGCCTAGACTACATAGACTGGATCGTTTACAGCAAAGTCTCGCAACACAGCCGTGCGATCACGATATAACTTCTGACTCTGACGGTTGCTAGCAACAGTTCCACCGACGTCAGGATGAACAAGAGAGAGTGCAGTTTTGAGGTCTCGCTTCATAAGAAATTCTGCTGGAGGCACTCCAGTTACGGTATGTGGTCGTGATCTCTACCCTCGCAACATGCGTGACAAACGCGTTTGAAGCGAACCTTGAGTAACATGCCTTAATCCTCGCTTGATGATCTGGACAGCACGCTCTGTATGGCCATTAGAAGCGGGTTTTCAACGGAGCAGTATGGACATGTCTGATGCCATTCAACCTCATGAATTCCTGAAATTCCTGACATGTGACACACGAACCATAATCGCTTACCAACACATCTGGTAGATCGTGAGTAGCGAGCATGACAAGTAAATTCTCAACGGTAGCATCAGAAGAGCTGGTAGACATGATAGAGCATTCAATCCACTTGTTAACAATCAAGTTAGGTCAGGAATTTGTAATTTGTTCAGGATGCCGGCGATAGTTCGCCTACTCTTCAAGAAGGAAACCGCGGGATCTTTAACGTCCACCAACTCATGTCGGCAGACTGGAATCCCGTTTAACGTCCATCCGAGGGACGGTACGCACATTGATGAGTCACCCTACCTGTTGTGGAAGAACAAACAATCAGGTTGAGAGTAAAATTGATTGACTATAGTTGAAACAGAGATTTTTTTTACCTGCACACAGAAGTTCAACACAAGTTACATGAAGACCCTTGTACTCGACCCCCAAAGCCCTCGCTCGATATTCTCATTTTGAAGAAGGTGGGGACATTGATGTGGAACAGGTGTGAAGTCCTGTATGAGTCCCGATCAGATAGCAGGTAATTACACAAAGGTGAAAATTCTCGAGCAACATTTGGGAGAAAACAAAGTTTCACGACAAAGGAAAATTAATTACTCTGAGAAAGAGAGAGAGAAACATATTTCAGGTGAGAAGTAGATTTGAGAAATGCAAAGCAGGTGTGGATCCATTTTGCAGCAGGAGACACCAATAGTGGGGGGGCCAATGTTTTCCCGTTGAATTCAAATGTTAATTTGTGGACACTGGTTGGGTTGTCTTTAGGGATGATAGAAGTTGTAGAAAAAATATGTCTCCATTTTTTTCAAGTTCTTTATAGCGGCCATTTTGGATTATCAAAATGGCGTTTGTTGAAAACCGAAATTGTCATTATCTTGGCTTCTAAATGACCTAGAGTGTTAATTTTGGTGTCCAAATGTACATATTTGCGGATACTTAATCCAATAAACACACATTTATACACCTACATATGATCAAAAGGGTTCTTATGGCAGCCATCTTGGATTTTCACGCACTTATGCCAACACATATATATATTTTTTTCCATCATTTTCACTTCTAAATCACATAAAGGCTGGACTTTAGTGTTCAAATGTACACTTATAATGTCTTTGTGCAATATTTTTAGTTGGCAGTGTTCATTGTTACATTGAAGGATCTCCATCCTCCTCATCATCAGTGTTATCGATTCCCATGGGGCGCTCCTGACCCGTGTTACCACACACCTCTTCATCTGCCCCACACATACACATCTCAGAACAGTTGAGATGCTGAGACCTGCATGAGCAGTGAGACATGCATTGGGTCTTCTTGCAGTTACATTTGATTAGATGTGTGATGGCAGCTGGGGCTGGAGGGTCCTTGGTTGTGATGGGCACCAGCTGATCTCCTTCTGCTCTCCATCCATGTTCTGTTGGTTGTGGAAGCTGGGGGTCCGGTACATCAGCCTGATGCCACACCATGGCCTGGAAATGTGCACGAGCAATGGCTTCATGTAAAGCTCCCCGTGTTGGTGGCAGCTTCTGTGCCTCTAGCTGTTTCTTGGTAAACAGTCTCCACCTCAGCTTGCCCACATCCACAACTGTAGTACGAGGCTCATACAGCTGGCATACAAATGCCTCAATGTCACTTTCTGTGTCAGCTCTCAGCTCCTCAGAGGCCCCAAGGTCATAAAAACGCAGATACCACCTCAACAGAGCACCTATTGAGGGCTTGCCAACATGTGAGCTTTCCCTTGCCGGCAAACCGACCAGTCTGGTCTGCTCCCGTGAATGCATGGAATCCTGGTAGGGCTGCAGCCTTCCTGACACCAAGTTCATGTACTATTGGTTCCAGTGAGATTTGCCTCTTCTTGTTCCCCACACCCGTGATGAAGTATGTGTCTTTGCATAGTTCATGGTACCGGTGGAGTGCTAGGATGAATACATCAGTATCAGGTGACTGAATGTACAGCTGTGTTGCACCTCTTCGGACGGCATCTAGACTGTGAAGAAAGATCCTCGTATCAGCCTCCTCCTGGGAGCTACGGAGATGCTGTACATCCATGCAGTTGGAGAAGACATCCTGCCTTGAAGTGACGATGAAGACCTTGGTAGTCCCCTCAAAGTGACACAGAGCTTTCTTTGCCAGATAGACAGTTAGCTCATCTTTGTTGTTGGTGTGCGACAGGAACTGTTTTGCTGTCAGTTTCCCAATCGGGGTGCTGTCTTGAACGTGGTAAGCAGTGGGCGGCTTGCCACCTTGGCGCCTCTCCCGTGTGGCCTCTTTCAGTGAATTTGGCAGATCATATCGGTCAAACACGAGGTGGACTTCATCATACCCGTTGGTCTTGCAGTCCAGTGTTGCATTGAAATGGCCAGCCCACTGGGCACATGTTTTGACCCATTGTGGCTTACCCATTGCTTGCACTAATGCCATGCCGTCTATGACAGTCACCTTCTTGGGAGGGGGTGGAGTATGTTCAGGATTGTCGTCGTCTGGCTGCTGACCAGTGCCAGTTGACTTCTTGGGTAGATCTTCTAGGATGCCCATGAGCTTGCTTTTGTCTGTGCATGGTAGTAGTGTCCCAGCCATTGCAAAGAGGGTTCGTGGAAGCGCGGTGAATTCATATTGACCTATGGCATCCTTCAAGTTGATCTCTGGTCGTGAGCGGGCCACGATCAGCATGCGCGCAAACAGTGACCTGTCGTCTTTCAGCTCTACAACCTTGTCTGCCAGTTTGTGCTTCACAGCTTTCCTGGCACTCTTCCACATCTTCAGTTTGACCTTTCCCATTCTGGCCCAAAGGTTGATTTCATTTGTGTTGATGCGCTCTGCAACAAACGTGTTATACGCTTTCTGACCAATCTCATCTTGGTTGCAGACATCCTTCTGTACTTCAGCTGGCATCACCACCTTGGTGATGATAGTCGTCAGGTCTTCACCCTCATGCGTCATGGGATTCATGGACTCTCTGATCACATTCTTCAGTCGACGAATGTTGTCTTCCTGCCGAGCCCAGACTGTGGTTGATAGGTCGTGGTGCTCCTTGCGTGTAGCTGATTGTGAGCCAGCCATCTGACGGGCTTCTTCAGCAAGCCTACTCAGCTCTGGTGCTGTCAGAAAGAACCTTTCGCGGGCACTGGCATTCTGGGTAATGCCCACAATACCCCCTGTCACCTTCATGATCCTGTTGATGTGCTCCAGTGCATGGTCCACACCTACAGCACAGAAGGGGATTTCATTCTTATGGACACTGAAGTTCCCATCCATGAACTCTTGGTAGATCCCTGGATCTGTCATCTTCAGGGCCTTCATCTCTGCAAGGTACCGGGGAGTCAGCCTGGCATATTTCTGTTTGTCATGTGCAAAGAAGTATATGCACATCTCATCCAGTGAAGACAGGTGAAGCTCAAATTGTCCATCACGGGTGGCACGGATGAATGTGTATATCAGCATTATCATCCGCATGTAGCGTCGCACAAACTTGAACAGTGGACTCTTGGCTTCTTTCCTCTCATCAAACTTTGCCATGGCCTCCAGGACTTCGTTTGACTCGAGGACAGCTAGCATGTTGTTCTGCGCGCTTGTCATCTCCTCTCGGTTGTGTAGATGACAGCTCTGGGCAACCTGTTGTGCTGACTGGGTACATGGGCCCCTCAGATGGGGATGCTCTTGGAAGAATTCGTCCACATAGAGGTCGAAGAGGGCTTGGACAGTGGTGATGTGGGCCTCCAAAGCCCTCTTCATGTGCTTGGCTTCCAGTATTTGTCTGGGCGTTGTTGGGCCATAGATATCAGCCTCAGACCAAGCCTCGTCAAGACCACTGTCCTCTATGGCATTCCCAGCAGCCCTCAGTGCAGCCATCACAGTGTGCATCTCCCCTAGTCGCAGTACCCACTTGCCTTTGCAGTCATCTCTGGTCATCTCCAGCTGTTTGGCTCGCTCATACAGGGCCATGTCTAAGGTGATCACTGTCTTCCTATCGGGACCCATGACCATGCAGTTGATTTGCTGTGTCTGTTTCAAGACTGTTATCAGTGTTTGCCATTCATGGGCTGGTGCTGCTACCAATGGCAGGGCGTTGACCTCTGTCAGAGGCTTCGAAGAGGAGAGCAGTGAGTTGTAGGCTGTCCAAGTTGGGATATCGTGATGCTTGATCCTACTGCCAGGTGGTTGTTTTGGATCGTGGACGAGTGACCCAACAGGGTCAGCATGCTGGGGTTCTGCAGCTTGCAGCTGGTCATCTGGTGGGATGATGTCGTCTTGTACGTCCTCAGCTTCAGCTGTTCGCATGATTGTGCATGAAAGTAGCCACACTGTGTCCGTCGCAGAGTACGGCTTGGTGACATCTGGGTTTGACCGTGTCTTGAAGCTATACGTGGTACCTGTGGCAGATTGTTTGTTTGGTGCTTGGCAAGGAACAAAGTCTGGAGCAGTCAGAACCTTGAGTGAGCGGTGTCTGGCCTTTCGGTCATGTAGTGTCAGTGTTCTATGTTCATCTGTGGAGGGTGCATGTTCCCGTCGTTGGTAGAGTGCCCAGGCTGTAGCATGGAGTGTCCGCTTCCCATCAGGTGTGTCTTCATTGAAGTCACTGTTGTCCACTGCAAAGAAGACAAACGTCCCTATGCGCATGGTTCTTGGAAAGTATACACCCTGTTCTGTCGTAGACTCTATGACTGAGTTGGCCAGCTGTGTCTCCAACCGCAAGATCCGACTATAATCAACAGACAGACCGAACCCATGCAGGAAATCCAGAAGCTTCTTGTTTCTGGTGGACTGATGGACTACAATGGCAACGGCAAGCTGCTGTGGCCATTCTAAGCGATGGCGGAATGGTGCATCTGGCTCTTTGGGCTTGTACGTGACTTGGCGTTTTGACTTGTAGCCGTACATGATGTTCTGACTGATGGTTATAACATCTCGATGAATAGTGGCTGAGCGCATAGTCTCTGGCTCAATGCTCGTGGCTGGTCCTTCCAGTAGCCAGCGGAGGAAAGCATAGAGTACTTTGGGTACATGCTTTTCAGCATCATCAGTGTTCATTTCTCCTTCAAATTGCCATGGGTGCTTGTTCTGACAAGCAATGGCACTGCGGAGAACAGAGGCACTCTCAAACAGTTGTTCGATGTTTTTTTCATTTGTCTTCGTCATTGCATCTTCGACAGCTGCATCACGCACGGCAGTGGAGAATACACAGTCTGACTCGTTTCGACGTTTTGGTTTCATGAAGTGAACGTCATCAATGTGAGAGTTGATTTTCTCCTTCATGCCTTGGGTAGTAGGTGATGGGACATTGTGCACACCATTATTGTCAAGAATCCTGGAGTAAACCGACTTCAGGTCAGACATGTTGAGAATTTCACCAGCTTGGAGTAGAGAGCGAACAAGGCTGACAAACTCAATGTCTGCGGCTATTTTGATAACATTAGTTTCTTGCAGTATGTGTTCTTTGTCATCACTTGATGTCCCACTCTTGGGAGCACGTTGGACATTCTGCACCCAGCATGGGAGATGATACTTGACGTCGATCGCATGAGCATCATGTGCACTGATGGCAGCACTCAGCTGAACTTTCCACTTGTGGTTGCTGCCTTCTTCAACAGCTTTCTTCAGCTGTTTACCTGCGTTGAACGTGCATACAACATGTACACTTTCCTTAGTGACCTCTTGACAGAAGAAACAAAGGTCTCTGTTGAATGGAGTTGATGATGAACGTGTGAAGCGAAGAGTCTCGTCTTGCGTAGAACCTGAGGTACTTGCAGCGGCAGGTGCAGAAGAAGGACGTCCACACCTCTTATGAAGATGCTGGGTGTCGCCATGTTCGCAGGCTTTCTGGTGGCGAACTCTAGCACACTCCAGGTGAGCAGTGTTGCATGTAGATCCATAACATGCCCGGTGCCACTTTGCTTTATTGTTCCTCAAGTCAGTGGCAGTGAAACAGCTTAATCGTTCGCTGATCTGTTTGAAGTCGGCATCACCATATCGTGCCCTCTCCTGGATGAACTGGAGAAACTTTGCATATGAGCCCAGTGCTGGCTCAGTCACTAGTGCACCTTGGGGATCCTGGCACTGAATGCAAAGTGTGAAATCAGTTTCTTTCTTGGTTTTCTTGCTTTTTGGCTCCATCATAGCTCAGGGTCACGAATCTGGAACATACAAATAACAAATAACAATTAAGATAGATGTGCATTAAGTTAGATTTTGGACACTGGTTCGGCTGTGCCATAAAAACCTATTTTTATCCCTTGTAGGTTATTAAAGAAGGTTTCATTCAATTCTCTATCCCCAAAAATGTACAACTGGACACCAGAATCGAAACTCTAGGTCATTTAGAAGCCAAGATAATGGAATTTTACGTTTTCGACATCCGCCATTTTGAAAATCCAAAATGGCCGCCATAAAGAACTTGAAACAATTGGAGACATATTTTTTCTAGAACTTATATCATCCCTAAAGACAGCCCAACCAGTGTCCAAAAATTAACAAGCAATTTCACCGGGCATTTCAATCTGCTACATTGGCCCCCCCACTACAAGTTGGAGGCTGTTTAATGCTCTAAGCGGAGTCCAGGTAATCATAACCCAGAATGAGCACATTCCCTTAGGAGAGATAAAATACCTTCTTTGGTACAATCTCTGAACAGGTATTTTTGGTTATTAAAAACATGGAGTTCTTGTACTGAAGGTTATTTCACTTGAAGGTAAAATCATCTCTCCAGGACAATTAAACATTCATAATAATCGATACAGGTATTCGGTTTTGTTTACCTGTTTCGCAATAACTCACAATTAATTTTAGGAGAACACAATTTATTCCCACACCGTGAAACACATGGACGGCAGTTTATACCTGGGTCTGGATTCGAACCCAGACATGTTCAAGATCGTCGGTAAAGAAGGATCATTTTAGCCAAGAGGGTAAATGTCCAGGTGAAGTACATGACATTCCCTTTGGTCTCCTCACACCAATCCCCTTTTCTTACCTGTGCAGGTGCTTCCAGGTGTTCAAATCGAACAGTTGTTCTTTATAACGAGCAGTTAACGAGCGAATATTGTATCAAGGTCCAGGTAAATTGTAATGAGCTAAAGATTCCACCGACAACCCCCAAGACATTCCTCCTGGGAGACAATATCACGTGTACCGATTGTTATCGAGTTCGTTCGATCGAACATGATGGAGTTGTGCAAGGACAAGGAATCGGGACTCCAGGTTACACTTCAGCCATTGTCCGGTGTACACGTTTAAACCAGGTATCCAACAATGGTCTTCAAACGTGATTCACTTCGCTCGAGGAATCGACTCAGAAATGATGGGACACGCGTTATAAACCGGGTTACCTGGTGTGGCTCGGGTTTTCAATCACACCTGAATACCAAAGTAGTGATGATGTTTTATCACGTCGGTGGAGCTATCTATGCTGGTGTCACGTATTCCCGATAATCGAACAAATGCTGGTCGTACCTTTGCCTTATTTTCAGGAATGCCTCGTGGGTTTCAGCAGGAATGGGCAATTTCTTCAGGATGCCGGCGATAGCTTGCCTACTCTTCGTGAAGGACACAGTGGGATCTTTAACGTTCACCAACTAATGCTATCACACAGGACGTCCGGCTTTACGTCCATCCGAAGGACGAAGATGAACACATTGATGAATCACCTGCCTGCGAAACACCTGGACGGTAGTTTATACCTGGGTCGGATTCGAACCCAGTCGTCCAGGGTTGAACCTGAAACACATTTTGAAGATCGTTCTCCCGAATGAGTTCAGTTCAGGCTCCAATTGAACTTTCTGAACTCGAACCTCGATGGGAGAAATCCGTGGATCGGGATTCGGGAATGATGTTTGTTTTGATAAATGATAACGAGATGAGATCGAGTTTGTTTATTAAACGGGATAATCAGAGATAACAGGTTTAAAATAAACGTTATCATCACATAAAGGTTTTAAACCCCCTCAGAATGTTCCCTCATTCAGTTATTCTTTCACAAGAAAATCAACTTCAGGTGAAAAACAAGTTGAAAAATCCAGCTGATGTTATTCAAATAATCACGTGACGTGCTGTGAGACTGGAATGCGCGGGAGATCGCGGTCTCGTTCTACGAGGCTGCGTCATCACGTTGTTCATGACGTCACGAAACAAGGCTGCGTCATCAAGTTGTTCATCGCCACTTCGGTTAAAGAGAATCTCCAAACTCGACACCACGATCAAACACCCCTGCCCGGTAACCCCGTGCCAGCCCTCACCCGTGGGTGTAATACACATCGTGACGTGACCTCTTCTTTCCCCTCCACATCCTTTCATTGTTGTACTCGAACCTTTAAGACAGTTCTCGAGGTTCTTCATGTAGAAAACAGGTGAGAATAACTGGCGACCACCATTGATGGCTGAGTTCAATAAAGGTCATGATCACCTTCAATGTTGGAGGTCACGGATGTTATGAACCACTATATTGAGCACACAGGGTGAGCAAAACCCTTCACAGGTAACACATTGAAAAACAAAACCCACTATAAACCAGGGATAAAGTACAAATAACAAATGAAGAAGCAAAACATTTGGCAAATTATAATCTCACAAACAGTCAACACTTCGAAAAATGTACCAATTAGTCATGTACAGTATATGTAAGTCCATTACAGGGGTAGACTCCCCTCCAACCTCAGGGACTCTTCTGCCCCATTTAGGCAAGTACTATGACTATCACATGACGATCCTAAGCATCCAAAATATAATCCTTCAAGTACTTGGGCTGGTATCGTGGACGGCTGGAGCGTCTTGGTGCACAGTCGCTTGGAGACATTGTTGGATGATCCACACTGGTGTCACCGATGGCCTCATCAGATCGGGAATGATCTGGTTGACGGGTGTTAAGCTTTGGGGATGCAACGGAGATGTGGTCCGGTGCATGGCTGATCGGGATTGGAAAGGATTCAGAACTGTCAGCAGGTGTAGACAGCTCATCGGGGATATGTGGGGGGTCTGGTGGTTTTGATGTTGGTTGGAGGCACACGTCTTCAGTGTACAAAGAATCTCCATGTACCCTATTGCGAGGAAGTGCGGGAGTATCTTCCCAGTAGTTGGATACCTTGTAACATTCTGATTTTTTTACCCGATACGCTGCACTCCTCAATTGGCATCCGACAAACTTGCGTATTGTTGCGGATCCCGGGTTCGTCGACGTACAAAGGGGGGTTTATGACCCGTTCCCCCTCGAACTCCGGTTCCACTACGGCCACCGACCGTGAGCAACTAAACTCGTGATTGACGGATTGCTCGGCAATTCCAATCACCAACCTCCCAGCCATGCGCCGAAGAGTTTGCTGGTCAATATTCCCAAATAACTTCAAGGCACGCAACCGAAGAAACCGGGGATCGACCCCTCACTTCCACACTTTATTGAATGCCGAGCGGATTTGCACAGTGTGGAAAGCGGCATTCCCTACCGTGATTTATGGACCTAATTCAAGCCGAATTCGGTCTTGGATGATGCTCGGCCAACCTATCCGAACAGGTTCGAAAGTAACCAAATGCACAGCCTTTTATTTTGAAGGCACAGAGAAACAGACAAAGATGCAGCTTATTAATTCTTTACTGATAATAAACCCGACTTGGCACCTTCGCACTCTCACACACTCACACAGAGATAGACAGACCGGTTAATGGCGTACTGATGTACATGCAGAGATTGACTCCGAAGGTGGCCAAGTGGTCTGGTGTGCGCAGCTCGCAGCTCGATCCTCACGTGCAGCCTGGATGATGTCAGGTCCGAAGGACAAACTTCAGCACAGGTAGATGAACTTCAGCACAGGTTGACGCTAGACTCAGTGTAGGTGGGACGACCAGCTTCAAAATGGGTCATAGGAGGGGTCAATGCTTGCAGGTCCACCAGATCAGAGCGAGAGATCGGCGAAGCACAAAGCAAGGGAGATCATTGACGAAGGACAAAGGCAAAAGGTCCGGGCAAGAGTACAAAGGCAAGAGCAGTGTCGTCTGGTGGAGCCAAAAGCAAGAGAATCGCCTGGTGGAGCCAAAAGCAATAGAGTCCAGAGCAGGAGGTCGTGGCGCAGCAAAATCCAAAAGCAAGAGGGCTGTCCTCGGCGAGGCGAAATGCAAGAGGAGTGTCCTCTGTGCTGCAAAATCAAAAAGAATCCAAATCTGGTGGGCGGGGGATTCATCACACCCGCCCACGCCTTCAAAATGTTCCACAGCCTCCCATTGGCTGAGGTTTGTCGAATTGGTGTCGACGTGTTCTGACCCGTCATTGGTCACGTTGGTCACGTGGGCCTGTGCTTCTGGCCACGCCTTCCTGCTCATCAGAAATGGCTTCCCTTAACCACGCGAAGGTTTGAAATCTTGCCTAACTCTCAGCGCATATTGGTCTTGATTACTACACAATGGGAAGGGGCTAATCTCTACATTCAATAAGAAATAAAGAACTACTGCAGGCTACATGTTGTCGTGCAATTAACTATAGGGGGTTTGCCTTGGGTCGCGTACAGTCATTCTACGAGTAGTCCACATTGAGCGGCTGGGGTGAGCTGGTATTCATTTCACATGACTATTCGTGTGACACGTAGTTGTGATTCCCCTAACATTTTTAACTCTAATCCCAATGTGTGCAAATTTTTTTTATTGTTTTTTACATTTAAATGTACATTTTTAAACGAAATATGGCCCTCCTAATGCGTTGAGAAACTACCTAACAGATTCACAACCACAACCTTATACTGTTCACGTATTGCCAGAATTTTGAAACTAAACACATAACCGGTGGGCAACATTTTTATATTTTACACTAAACACAATTTATTTACAAAAACTATGACCCAGGACCTGGACTCGAGGAATAAAATGTGGAGCACTTGTTACTGGCGTCATCTTCTGACTTCTTGCCTTGGTGGGCTGGCGATCAAAACTGGCGGGCCCTGACCGGCATACAGGCCATTTCAAGATCAGGGCCATCTAAATCTTCATAAATGCACACATGGATCTGTGTGGCGCCAATGCCACCCAACGGGTGGTCCATATGTGTGGCAAGATGATGGGGCAGCCAGGAGGTGTAACAGGAAATGGGTTTGGTCATAGAGCTAGTGGTCCATAATTGGTGAGTGATGGGATGATGGGAGTGAGTGATGGATGGCAGCAAGATGCAGCGACGGCAAGGTAAGTCCTCGTGATGGTCCTGGATCGGGAAGGCAGAGAAAATGCAACGAACACAAGGAAAGGACACGGTGGCAACGCAAAACACAGGTATGACAAGCGGGTGAGAGGAACGCCGGCAGAGTGAACTAGAGCCTGGCCCTACCCGTACGTAACCGCACCGTTAACTATACTACCCTAGCACTCCTTTTATTTACAATTCGTCTCTACGTCTTGTCTCCCACACCCCCTCTTTATGCCAAATTCGTCCACAACTCCCCTCAGGTTCTCCCAGGAAGGAAAGGCGGAATGCACACAATGTTTCGTACTCACGTCGTGATGCATCTCACCAATCAAACATTGAGCCCTGTGGTGCGAAATCTATCCCCTTGTGGATGGTTGTGGATGGTGCGATGGGGTCTTCACAAACTACTAACTACACTAACATCATTTACACATTTAATCTCCTCGGGGTTGTACCCTGCCAATCGGCCTTCTTTAAACGTTGTGGTTCTAAGAACCCGAATTCCCATTGCCCACATTGTGGTGCCCTCCGAATTTGGGTCTCACCCCACGATTTTCTACCTGTGCCCTCACACAATTTCGGGGCTGGGTCCTGTGGCTCTACCAGCAGGTCTACCTACCTGCAACCCTCCGTTCACTGGAGCTGCCTCCTGAGCATGCCTGATCCTCACACTAATCTATCTGGGGAAGGCCCTCCCTGGCGCTGACCCCCTGATGCCCACCTTGGCATTGGGCAACCCGGGTCCTTCCTCTGGATCCTTGGGCCCCACACACATGCTAACTTAACTGGCTCCCTGAGCCTACGTGCGGCCTTACCTGGCCGACGAGCTACCAGTGACGGAGTGCCCCAATATCTATTACTACCAATTAAGCCACACGCCCAGCCATTTCACTGCCTCATGCAGCTCACACAAAAAAAACTTTCCACAATCAGCACCACAGGTGTCAATATCCATTATAATTTACCTCCACCCTCTATCTATCTTTAAACTACCCACCCGGGCCTCCGGGAGTGGGTTCCACTCCCCCCATTCAATAATTCGCACCATGCATTCCACACCACAACACAATTCCATTTACACTTACACACATCATCATTTATCTAACTGATTTCCCCTATAACTCGTGCTTCTCCCGTCTTCCCTTTACACTATGCACACCATTTGTTTCACAACCACTAAACTCTTCTACGTCCCCACTATAGTTCATGGTCACTTCTTAAATCTCAGTCACTATGGTCTCTCTAGATCCCGAATCATTATCCTAGCCCTCCCTCAGCTAGAGCTTCGGTGCCCCCATGGAGCAACCATTGCTGGCCCCTCCATGGGCCTAACAATGCTATCCCCCTAAACCAGTGCTCATGGCCCCCCCTACAACTCTGCTGCCATCGCAATTAACTCCAAGGTCAATCTGTTCATTTGGGTCCTGGCCATTAATTTTTCATCCTCTACATTTTCTATATCCACTGGAACCTGCTCGTCTTGGCCAGCCATCATCCGATTTTAATTTTAATTTTGTTTTAAACTAAATTTCCACACGCTCGTAATTTCGCAGTACATGAAGCGTACTCCCGGTCCAAATATCCCAAGACTCCTGACACGACTTGTTGCGGATCCCGGGTTCGTCAACGTACAAAGGGGGGGTTATGCCCCCTTCAACTCAAACTCCGGTTCCACTAAGGCCGCCGACCGCGAGCGACTAAACTCGTGATTGACGTATTGCTAGGCAATGCCGAACGCCAACCTCCCAGCCACGCGCCGAAGAGTTTGCTGGTTAATATTCCCAAATACCTTCAAGGCACGCATCCGAAGAAACCGGGGATCGAACCCTCGCTTCCACACTTTATTGAGTGCCGAGCGGATTTGCACAGTGTGGAAAGCGGTGTTACCTAACGTGATTTATGGACCTAATTCAAGCCCAATTCGGTCTCGGATGATGCTAGGATAATGGAGAAAAGACGTGTCTGAACAGGTTAGAAAGTAACCAAATGTACAGCCTTTTATTTTGAAGGCACAGAGATACAGACAAAGATGCAGCTTATCAATTATTTACCTGTAATAAACCCGACTTGGAGCCATCACACTCTCACACACTCACACAGGGAAAGACACACTGGTTAATGGCGTACCAATGTATGTGCAGGGATTGACTCCGAAGGTGGCCACGTGGTCTGGTGTGAGCAGCTCGCAGTTCGATCCTCACATGCAGCCTGGATGAGGTCAGGTCCGAAAGACAAACGTCAGCACAGGTAGATGAACTTCAGTGCAGGTTGATGCTAGATTCAGCGCAGGTGGGATGACCAGCTTCAACATGGGTCAACGCGGGAGGGGCCAACGCTTGCAGGTCCACCAAATCAGAGCGAGAGATTGGCGAAGCACAAAGCAAGGGAGATCATCGACTAAGGACAAAGGCAAAAGGTCCGGGCAAGAGTACAAAGGCAAGAGCAGTGTCGTCTGGTGGAGCCAAAAGCAAGAGAATCGCCTGGTGGAGCCAAAATCAAGGGAGTCCAGAGCAAGAGGTCGTGGCGCAGCAAAATCCAAAAGCAAGAGGGCTGTCCTCGGCGAGGTGAAATGCAAGAGAATCCAAATCTGATGGGCGGGGGTTTTATCACACCCCATGCCTTCAAAATGTTCCACAGCCTCCCATTAGCTGAGGTTTGTCGCATTGGTGTCGACGTGTTCCGTCCCGTCATTGGTCACGTTGGTCACGTGGGCCTGTGCTTCTGGCAACAACTTCCTGCTCATCAGAAATGGCTTCCCTTAACCACACGAAGGTTTGAAATCCTGCCTAACTCTCAAAGCATATTGGTCTTGATTACTACACAATGGGAAAGGGCTAATCTTTACATTCAATAAGAAATAACTAACTACTGCAGGCTACATGTTGTCATGCAATTAACTATAGGGGGTTTGCCTTTATGGCAAAACCGCAACAGTATGTTAAACCAGGGTCCATCGATGGTGGAAACGAGGTGGCGGTTTCTTGCGCATGACTTGTTACGGTCAGAGTACAGATGGACTAAATCACCAACTTCTACCAACATGTTGGGCCTCACAAACCCCTTGGGCACCTTGGACTTCTCACTAAATGGGTGGTTTGTGGAGCAAAGCTGGTGTTGGGTTTGGACCATTTGCAGGTCAGAGAACTGGATTTGTTGATTGGTGAACTGATCCCGCTGGCACCACATCTCACGGGCTGAGAGACCCTATTACTCCTGGCTTTGGGGGGTTGCTTGTGTACATCTCTCTTCTACGGCCAAACTTTTGATTTTCCTGTTCTATATGTTGAGACCCTTGGAAAAAATCTGGGTAACACTCCCAGATCAAGTACGTTTTTTCTGCACACCCCAATACGTGATTATGACTTGAGGCCAATTAGCCGAAATAGCAAAATTCAGTTTTCATGGAATAATTCAAGAGTAGGCAGCTTTAGATTCAAATGTAACATTTATTTATCATGTTTAGACATAAGTAACACATTTTTAGCATGGTTCAATACTATAAACTGTCTTTTTTAGAAAAAAACACGTCATTTAGCTTCTTTTTCTCCAAAAATCACTTTCAGTTTGAAAGGCGCTCAAAATCCGATCACCTCTCATACACCCAATTATGTAGATAAAGCAACCAAAATTTGTCAGAAGCTTCCTTATGAAGTCCTTTAATAGGGATAAACATGGGTTTCTTTGTGGCTTATCAGTCTTTCACATTTTATATTTTCAGCATATGGTCCGACCTTGCCGATTTTTACAGCCGTACAAACGTAACTAATATCCATTTTTTGTTTTTCAGGCGTGGCCGCTGACGATGGAGTCTGTTGCTCTCTCAGGACCGCCCGAAGACAGTTCGTTTGATGCGACTAACTGCATCATCTGCCAGAAAAGCGCGGGGGATAAAACTGTGAGCACAACTAATGGTTGCAAAAGGATACGAGAAGCAAGTTACATCCACAATGATCAAGTTTCCAAACGGCTTAAGCTGGTTAAAGGAGATGGGTTTGTTTATCATGTGACCAATGACTGTTACAAAAAATACACCATGACTTCAGTTCTCAATAGGAAAAGGAAGAGTCTCGCTGTATGCCAAGACCTGTCCCGTTCTGAGCAGGAAGAAGATAGAAGTACTCGTTCTAAGGCCGTCCGACATCCACCGAATACAGAGACGTCCACAACAGCCTTACGTCAAGTGAAGTGTATTATCTGTGACAGTAAATCACACAAACAACAGTACACGAAATATCGCATTAGTGAATCAGGCCGTGCTTCAGCCTTTCTGGCTGCGACAAACTTCTTTCAAGATGATGTGTTCACCCGAACGTGCGACCTTCAAGATGTGCATTCTGTGTTTGGAGCAGATCTGTACTACCACAGGGACTGCATGACTAAATACTTGTATAAGTATGACTCTCGTGATAAAGCTTCCATACCAAAAGTGTCTGAGAAACAGCTTGCTTGGAATCAGGTTGTTAAAGAGTTAGAGCAAGGCCTAAAAGAAGGGAGGGGTTATGAACTTAGTGCTATCAGAGACTCTTTGAACAATATTGATGACAAATGTAACTTTCGTAATAGAGATGTAAAAGTTTTCTTGTTGAACACTTTTGGTAATGAGATTGATTTTACATATCCCAGTTCGTTCAAAAAATCAATGATGGTATTCAGTGTTCCAAAGAAAGTGTTAGCTGAGCGCATTCGTTCCCTTGATCCTGTTCAGGTATGCGCTGGTGTGATTAGGAAGGCTCTAGATGAGTATGATTTTGGCCTTGACGATAGCTTTTGTGATGTGCATGATCTAAAGCATTCCTTGAGCGAGATGAATATCCCTGAACCTGTATTACGTTTTTTCAGTCATTTGTACAATTTCAATCCTGACACATATGCAAAAGCAGCCGAAGCTGTCATGACAGAAAGTGATGAACCAGTTGATGAGGATGAAGAAGATGATGATGACTACGATACCGGTAGCAAGCCATCAGGTAACAGCCTCTCCACACAGCGTTGCAGAAAGATACAATCTGTCTTCCAAGTCATGTACTATATCCATCACTGCGGTAGAAAGAGAACTGCAATGCATATTATGAATGCGGAATCAGTTCATGGTCTTGGGCATGGTGGCAAAATTGTAACTACAGTTCTAAACCACGGAGGACTAGCAATCAGCTACCCGGAGCTGCGTAGGTACCAACATGACCTTGCCACGTTTACAGCACAGCACAACAACGATCGCGTTTCAATGCCATCACACTTTGATCCTGGGCAATTCACCTCCGGTGCAATTGACAACTGGGACCATGAGGGGGCAAATGTATCTGAACATGACACTGTGACTGTTCTCTACCAAGACAAACCCCCGTCGTCGACCAGTAAACCAAAGATTTCTGACACGCAGGTCACACATGGTCCACAGTCATTCAGTTTAATATTAAAATGCCAGGTACTGTCCGACTTTCACGAGCCTGCACGCCGTGCTGACATCCCAGCAACTTACAAAGTGGCCGAACTGCCTTACACTTCCTCCGAAGCCTATGCAGCAAAACTGAAGCATATTTCTTGGTCCCTCGCACGCTTGAACGTCATGCATGATGAAGTGTCCATCTACCCCGAGTCACAAACAATGCCATCTTGGAGTGCTAGCAACTCTGTTTGGACGGAAGAGGCCATCCCATTAAAGAATCTTGCATTTGTGCCTGTTCTGCCGCATCCAGTTACAGAGTACGCGACAGTTTATACGGCTATGAAGAACTTTATGGACATTGGTTCTCAGCTGACTCAAAATGAGATAACAATGTATTGTGATGAAGGTGTTTATTGCATCGTCCGTGATATACAACTGCTGAGACCAGAGGAATTCAGGACCCTGGTTCCATGCCTGGGAACGTTTCACTTAGTGAAAACTGTTTTGAAATGTATTGGCAAACTCCTGGATGGAAGTGGTGCGGACATCACATGGTTGCAGGCTGGTGTTTTTGGTCCAACTGTCATCGAGAATTCTGTTCTACATGGAGGTCACTACAGCCGCTGTCTTGAGGGTATGCAGCTCCTTGCTGAAGCCTTTGAACGCCTCCAGTACAAATAATTCTTCTCCGAGAAAGGCATCGACCAATATACACATGAGCTTGCCATCCTGCCGAACCTCCAGTCTAGTGTCAAGGAGAAATGCATCACAGATAGTCAGAAGTATATGGTTCAGTTTGCTGATGCATCAAAAATGTTGGTCGAAGATTTGAACAGATTCATCCAAACACGGTCTGATACCAATGAAAACTTCAAGTTCTGGACTCAGTTCTTGCAAATGATGGATATTGTCCGTGATCTGTTGAGAGCTGATCGTGAAGGGATTTGGGAACTGCATCTTGACGCTGTCCAGCGTGCATTGAACCTGTTTGCGGCATTCGATTCGACCAACTACTTGCGATGGTGTTCTCTCTACCTTGAAGACATGCGACGTCTACCTGAGACTGCACCATCAGTTCATGAACAATTTGCCAAAGGCAATTTTTCAATCAGAGAGATACCCGGCCGATTCACCGCTGTTGGAGGAGACCAGAAATTAGAGCAAAGCATTAACCTTTCATCTAAGTGCAGTGATGGAGTCATTGGACATGCAAAGCAAAAACAGTATGTCGCCCAGTGGGACCTAATATACCATGAAATTATGGCAGTGAAGAACCTACATCGGCAATACAGTGATGTGATTGACAGGACACATGAGACTTACAGCCACCACGAGTCATCTCAAGCCACAACGAACCGCAAAGAAGGACATATTCAGGAGATGATGAGATTCATTGAAGAGAAGGGGTCCCCTCTGTCTCTAGACGCTTCCAAAACACTACAAAACTTTGTGACAAAAGAGGTTATGTCCGATGATATAAAAACTGACATGCTCAATGCCTTTTCAAAAGGAAAAGAGAAGTACCTGAAATTCAGAAAGGAAAGGTTTGTCACCAAGACTGAACGAATAAGCAGTACCATTCACCGCACAAACTTGAAGACGATGAAAACTCTTCGAAAGAAGCCACAGAAGACTACCAAGACGACAGTGAAGGAGATGAACATCGCTGAGAGAAACATAGAAATAGCTCAGGAGCGTGGCCTCACCACTGATGATCTCTTAAAGTATGATGTTGTTCCCTCCCCAGTGTTGTTTGATGATGCAGGAATGATGACTAAACCAGCAAAGAGCCAACTACTGAAGGAGTTGGAGATGCACCTAAAACCGGAAGAATTTACATATAGTCATCGGAAAGACGCATCATTTGTAGTTGACATCATGGCCACAATCCGAAAGGTTAATGTTACGAAACTCTCCAAATTCAATGACCTTCTATCAAATTTCATGTCATTTTCGGCCATATATCATCGGTTTGGGCGGACTGACTATGTATTTGACATGTATTCTGATGACCCATCAGTGAAGGACAGCGAGAGGAAAAGGCGAAGTGACACTCTACCCATCGAATATACTTCAATAGAGCCATCAACACCACTACCTAAGGATATGAACACATTCTGGCCTTCCAACAACAACAAACTTCTCCTTGAAAAACTGATCTACAGCCATGTTCGTTCAAATATTGCAAATACCGGTCAGTACCCAACTGTACTCGGACAGGTGACCAGAGAGAACGAGGATTGGAAATGTATGAAAATGCACAACGGAGATGAGAGCGCACTGGTACACCTTCAATCCACATTAGAAGAGGCGGATCTTCGCATACTCCTTCATGTTTTGGACGCGCTCAAAGAAGGACACAAAATATGTGTTGTCATCTCCAATGATACTGATGTAGTTGTTGCCTTGCTCCACCACATGCCTGTCTTTCTCCAACATGACCTAGAGGAGCTGTGGGTACGAGCTGGAGTTGGAGATAGCACTCGGTATGTGCCCCTTCATACCTTGTTCGAGCGCATCGGATGTCAACTCTGTGCTGTTCTTCCTGCCGTACACAGTCTTACAGGATGTGATATCACTAGCAAAGTTGGGACCAAGAAAGCCGCCTTGAATGCTGAGCCAGAAAAGTTATTGAAGCACTTTGGAGGGTTGCCGACCCTTTCTCAGCCTTTGATCAAGAATGCAGAATCCTACTTGGTCAAAGTACTGAAACCAAAAAGCGATGCGAAGAAATTTTCGAACTTGCATGCGGAGATCTTCCATCATGTCAAAGGGAGTTCTCATCACAACCTGCCACCAACCAGCCAAGGTCTCCTGCCACATATGAAGCATAGCTTTTTCAATGCCTACAATATCATGCATGCTTTGGAGCTTCATCAAGATTCTGAAAATGTGATCGCACTTAAGCCAGAGGATTGTGGTTATACGCATGACAAGGAACAGCTGATACCTGAGACAACGTGGAAAACTCTAGAATCACATTGGACAGTTGTCTGTTCATGCACTAAGTGTGCCAGGTCAACATGCCCCTGTAGGACCGCCATAGTCAAATGTGTAAATTTTTGTCATTGCAAAAAGGCTTCCCCTGATGCCTGCAAGAATCCTGTCGCTTAATAAAGAGTACATGTATTGAAGTTGCACGGGTGGTAAATGGTGGTAATTGACAGCACGCGCTTCCTTGTTATGACAGTTATATTGGGTTTGTGGACATGTTATGATTTTAATTCATGAATCCTTAAGCTATGTAAGTGTAATAGTTTTGCTTAAGCTGAATTTTGAGCGAAATTTAGTCAACATCATTGCCAGGAGGTGTTTGGCGGCCATTTTGAAATTATGCAAATTAGGTATATTCAAAAGGGGTTGATTATGGTTCCAATGAATAGCTTGCTATCAAAAACCCATACATAGACACCAAAATCAGCCGAATATCACACTTACTTCTAAAGTTAGACCAATTTAACCAATTTTGGTTTATACCGCTTTTTGGGGTAGGGGTAACCTTTGTTAACATTTGACCCCACTGTCACTATACAATATAATGAATCATAAATATGATGCATGGAATTATTAAAGGGCTTCATAAGGAAGCTTCTGACAAATTTTGGTTGCTTTATCTACATAATTGGGTGTATGAGAGGTGATCGGATTTTGAGCGCCTTTCAAACTGAAAGTGATTTTTGGAGAAAAAGAAGCTAAATGACGTGTTTTTTTTCCTAAAAAAGACAGTTTATAGTATTGAACCATGCTAAAAATGTGTTAGTTATGTCTAAACATCGACGGTATCCGTGATAATGTGATAAATATAAAAATGTGATATAAAAAATATAATACAATATAAAAATGTGATAAATCTGAAATAATCATCATTGGCCCAAAAACGCTCACAAAATCCACCCATAACTTTGCCCTCAACATCGACGGTATCCCAGTATCCACCTCCCCTCACATCCGGAATCTTGGCGTCATCTTTGACCAAACCCTTTCCTTCGACAAATACACTAAACAGATCACAAAGTCAGCCTTCTTTCACCTGAAAAACATTGCCCGTCTCCGCTCATCCCTCTCCTCCACGGCTGCAGAAACCCTCATCCACGCCTTCATCACCTCCCGTCTGGACTACTGCAATAGCCTCCTCTATGGTTCACCCTCAAAAATCACCAATAAACTCCAATACATTCAGAACTCCGCTGCCCGTCTACTCACTCATTCCCGGACCCGTGACCACATCACCCCCGTCCTTTACAAGCTTCACTGGCTCCCCATCCCCCAGAGAATCCAGTACAAAATCCTCCTCTTGACATACAAAGCCCTCCATAACCTGGCCCCATCCTACCTGGCTGACCTCCTCTCCAGACACACTCCCACCCGCAACCTCCGCTCTGCTGGTACCAACCTCCTGACCCCCTCCATCCGGACCAAATTCAGATCCTGGGGGGACAGGGCCTTCTCCATCGCTGCTCCCACCCTCTGGAACTCACTACCTCACACCATCAGAGACTCCTCCTCACTCACCACATTCAAAACATCACTAAAGACCCACCTGTTCAACGCTGCATTCAACATTCAACCCACAGCATTTAACCCCTGACTATCTCTTCTCCTTCTCCCTCCTTTTGCTTTAAATATTTCCCTATTGATTCTTGTCTTGTCTTTTTGATTCTTGTCTTATATATATGCCGTATATCGCTGCTGTTTGTTTTCTTGATTCTTGTCTTTTTGCAATTGTTGTTTTCATGTATTGTTATGCATTATGTTTTCCACTCTGTCAAAGCGCCTTTGGGCTTCTGGAAAAGCGCTATACAAAATAAATGAATTATTATTATTATTATAAACATGATAAATAAATGTTACATTTGAATCTAAAGCTGCCTACTCTTGAATTATTCCATGAAAACTGAATTTTGCTATTTCGGATAATTGGCCTCAAGTCATAATCACGTATTGGGGTGTGCAGAAAAAACGTACTTGATCTGGGAGTGTTACCCAGATTTTTTCCAAGGGTCTCAACATATAGAACAGGAAAATCAAAAGTTTGGCCGTAGAAGAGAGATGTACACAAGCAACCCCCCAGAGCCTATACTATATGCGCGAATTCGTGAATTCAGACTGACAGTGCCCAGTGCGAGGGTGAGTGGGGTTACTGGTCCTCCCATCGGCTGCCGTCATAAAAGTTCATCCTAAAGTTCACAAACTGCCTTCTTAGCGACGGGATTCTTGTTGGGATTTTTCATGTGACCAATCTCAATGCACATGTGATAATGTTTAAGAAACTCGTCATGAACCAAACGTGTGAAGCCGGGGGCCGGATCGGTGCGAATGATAGCAGATGGACCATCCAATGGCTGGAGCTCACTGCATAAATCGACCAAGTTATCATGGAGTGTGCTGTGTTGTTCATTGTCCATGATACATGATGTAGTGTGAGAGGAGGTACATTCTCACAATACAAGAATGAACTGGTGATTGCGTTTGATTACATCTGCTGTGAAGGATATACCGACGGCACTGGGAGGGTCTCCAGTGGACTGTTTGATGATGGTGTGGGGTGTGTTGCACAATGCAGCTCAATGGTGGCACCAGGAGGGTCTCCAGTAGACTATTTGATGATGGTGTGGAGTGTGTTGCGCAATGCAGCACACTGGTAGCACTTGGAGGTCACCTGATCAACTGCTCCATCCAAGTCGAGAGCGTAGTGTTGAAGTAACAATTTTGTGTGCATAAACAGTCATGTCCACTCATTGAATATTTGTATAATTTAATATCACTGGGAAGAATACTCATTCTGTTACAATAGCAATACATAATGTAATCAACTCACTCTGCACAAGGACTCCTGGTCGACACAGGTATTCTTCCTCGATTGAGTAAACTTAGATCAATTTATATCATTCAGAACAATAGGAGAATATTTATTTGGGTCTTCACAGTCGGAGTGGGTTGGAGGATGGAGATGGGGAGAGAGGGGTGAGGAATTCTGATAAGGAATTAGGGAGGGGTAGATCTGGGGGACGGGGATCACTGATTAAGAAGCGACAATACTTGGGTCATTCTCGAGTCCAAACTCCAAATAACAACCGAACCCAAAGACAACAGTCTTCCGGGGTGAAGAAGCGAATCCACACTCGCCGTTAATGGCTGGGCCTGAGAACGCACCAAATCCCTGTTCTCTTCACGGTGGTCAGGGCGGAAGCGTGCTTTCGATTTCCGGTGGCCAACAACTAAACTTAATTTTACATTTTATCACCCTCCTGGCACAAATCACCATAAATCGCATAACGATATATCGCTAGATATTAAACTGTAGTGGCAAGAAAAATTAAAAAAAAATAGTATACCAGCCAATGAGAAAAACTCCGTATGGCCACACCTTACGCCTACATTTGGATACCCTCAGACCTCAGACAGATTTAAATATTTATTCAAGGTCCACAGGTCCCAGCATCTATATCGATACCAGGTATTAATTCTGATGATCCACAACAATACAAAAACACAGGTAACATAATCAACGAACATTTTATTGCTATAGCAGATCATTTACCCAGAATTGATGGAACAAAATGACCTGCATACCTACCCTCCCTGGTAAGATCTCCTCGTGTCCAACCCCAACAGGTGTATAATCAATTATGTAAACCTGAATTATAAAAAGCAAGCATTTCTGGAGACCTACCTGTGTGAGTAATCAGTGAATTTGCTTATGAACTAAGTTTTCCTTTAACTGATGTTTTAAATGCATCATTTGAACAAGAGAAACTTCCGGATTGTTGGAAGTATGTAGAAGTGACGCCATTTCAAATTCACAACCACTGACTTTGTGGGAATTGAGACCAATAGCACCGACGAGCTAATTCGCAAAAGATGCGGAATCATTTATTGCAAAATGGCTCCTCGAAGGACATTGAAAAAAAATTGATCCGGGATCACGGGACGAGGCGCCACCTGTTTCAGCCGCTTGTATAAACACACGGAGCTGATGTCATTTAAAATAAGTCATGTTCCACGTGTAGCCCGGAAGTAACTCCAGAAGTGTATCCCCACCGTATTACCATGCAGGCCATAACCACCCACTAGGCGGTGTATGTGTTATGGAACAAGTTCACACCTGTAACAACAACCCCTGACGTGAATACATGCATCAAGTGTGCTTGCATTGTACATTCTACATTTGCATAATACATTCTACATTTGCATAATACATTCTACATTTGCAAAATACATTCTACATTTGCATAATACATTCTACATTTGCATAATACATTCTACATTTGCATAATACATTCTACATTTGCAAAATACATTCTACATTTGCATAATACATTCTACATTTGCACAATACATTCTACATTTGCATAATACATTCTACATTTGCAAAATACATTCTACATTTGCATAATACATTCTACATTTGCATAATACATTCTACATTTGCATAATACATTCTACATTTGCATAATACATTCTACATTTGCATAATACATTCTACATTTGCAAAATACATTCTACATTTGCATAATACATTCTACATTTACAAAATACATTCTACATTTGCATAATACATTCTACATTTGCATAATACATTCTACATTTGCATAATACATTCTACATTTGCAAAATACATTCTACATTTGCATAATACATTCTACATTTGCATAATACATTCTACATTTGCATAATACATTCTACATTTGCATAATACATTCTACATTTGCATAATACATTCTACATTTGCATAATACATTCTACATTTGCAAAATACATTCTACATTTGCAAAATACATTCTACATTTGCAAAATACATTCTACATTTGCAAAATACATTCTACATTTGCATAATACATTCTACATTTGCATAATACATTCTACATTTGCATAATACATTCTACATTTGCATAATACATTCTACATTTGCAAAATACATTCTACATTTGCATAATACATTCTACATTTGCAAAATACATTCTACATTTGCATAATACATTCTACATTTGCAAAATACATTCTACATTTGCATAATACATTCTACATTTGCAAAATACATTCTACATTTGCATAATACATTCTACATTTGCATAATACACTCTACATTTCCATAATACATTCTACATTTGCAAAATACATTCTACATTTGCATAATACATTCTACATTTGCATAATACATTCTACATTTGCATAATACATTCTACATTTGCATAATACATTCTACATTTGCATAATACATTCTACATTTGCATAATACATTCTACATTTGCAAAATACATTCTACATTTGCATAATACATTCTACATTTGCATAATACATTCTACATTTGCAAAATACATTCTACATTTGCATAATACATTCTACATTTGCATAATACATTCTACATTTGCATAATACATTCTACATTTGCATAATACATTCTACATTTGCATAATACATTCTACATTTGCATAATACATTCTACATTTGCAAAATACATTCTACATTTGCATAATACATTCTACATTTGCATAATACATTCTACATTTGCATAATACATTCTACATTTGCATAATACATTCTACATTTGCATAATACATTCTACATTTGCATAATACATTCTACATTTGCATAATACATTCTACATTTGCAAAATACATTCTACATTTGCATAATACATTCTACATTTGCATAATACATTCTACATTTGCATAATACATTCTACATTTGCATAATACATTCTACATTTGCATAATACATTCTACATTTGCAAAATACATTCTACATTTGCATAATACATTCTACATTTGCATAATACATTCTACATTTGCATAATACATTCTACATTTGCATAATACATTCTACATTTGCATAATACATTCTACATTTGCAAAATACATTCTACATTTGCATAATACATTCTACATTTGCAAAATACATTCTACATTTGCATAATACATTCTACATTTGCATAATACATTCTACATTTGCATAATACACTCTACATTTCCATAATACATTCTACATTTGCAAAATACATTCTACATTTGCATAATACATTCTACGTTTGCATAATACATTCTACATTTGCATAATACATTCTACATTTGCATAATACATTCTACATTTGCATAATACATTCTACATTTGCATAATACATTCTACATTTGCAAAATACATTCTACATTTGCATAATACATTCTACATTTGCATAATACATTCTACATTTGCATAATACATTCTACATTTGCATAATACATTCTACATTTGCATAATACATTCTACATTTGCATAATACATTCTACATTTGCAAAATACATTCTACATTTGCATAATACATTCTACATTTGCATAATACATTCTACATTTGCAAAATACATTCTACATTTGCATAATACATTCTACATTTGCATAATACATTTTACATTTGCATAATACATTCTACATTTGCATAATACATTCTACATTTGCATAATACATTCTACATTTGCATAATACATTCTACATTTGCATAATACATTCTACATTTGCAAAATACATTCTACATTTGCATAATACATTCTACATTTGCATAATACATTCTACATTTGCATAATACATTCTACATTTGCATAATACATTCTACATTTGCATAATACATTCTACATTTGCATAATACATTCTACATTTGCATAATACATTCTACATTTGCATAATACATTCTACATTTGCATAATACATTCTACATTTGCATAATACATTCTACATTTGCAAAATACATTCTACATTTGCATAATACATTCTACATTTGCATAATACATTCTACATTTGCATAATACATTCTACATTTGCATAATACATTCTACATTTGCATAATACATTCTACATTTGCAAAATACATTCTACATTTGCATAATACATTCTACATTTGCATAATACATTCTACATTTGCATAATACATTCTACATTTGCATAATACATTCTACATTTGCATAATACATTCTACATTTGCAAAATACATTCTACATTTGCATAATACATTCTACATTTGCAAAATACATTCTACATTTGCATAATACATTCTACATTTGCATAATACACTCTACATTTCCATAATACATTCTACATTTGCAAAATACATTCTACATTTGCATAATACATTCTACATTTGCATAATACATTCTACATTTGCATAATACATTCCACATTTGCATAATACATTCTACATTTGCATAATACATTCTACATTTGCATAATACATTCTACATTTGCAAAATACATTCTACATTTGCATAATACATTCTACATTTGCATAATACATTCTACATTTGCATAATACATTCTACATTTGCATAATACATTCTACATTTGCATAATACATTCTACATTTGCATAATACATTCTACATTTGCAAAATACATTCTACATTTGCATAATACATTCTACATTTGCAAAATACATTCTACATTTGCATAATACATTCTACATTTGCATAATACATTCTACATTTGCATAATACATTCTACATTTGCATAATACATTCTACATTTGCATAATACATTCTACATTTGCATAATACATTCTACATTTGCAAAATACATTCTACATTTGCATAATACATTCTACATTTGCATAATACATTCTACATTTGCATAATACATTCTACATTTGCATAATACATTCTACATTTGCATAATACATTCTACATTTGCATAATACATTCTACATTTGCATAATACATTCTACATTTGCATAATACATTCTACATTTGCATAATACATTCTACATTTGCATAATACATTCTACATTTGCATAATACATTCTACATTTGCATAATACATTCTACATTTGCATAATACATACACATTTCAATGTGTTACTCCCAACGATGCTCACGTGTACTTTCATTCGTGTGATGTTAAAAAGGATTCCGAAAACTTGTCTGACTTTTTACCAGGTAACAAACTCGTTTTTAGCTCACCTGGACTTTAGTCTGGTAAACATCAATCGAGCAGTGCAGTGTCCGAAGGTGAGAGAGTGAGAAAGTGAGAGAGTGAGAGAGTGAAAGAGTGAGAGAGTGAAAGAGTGAGAGAGTGAAAGAGTGAAAGAGTGAAAGAGAAAGAGAAAGAGATAGAGTGAGAGAGTGAGAAAGTGAGAGAGTGAGAGAGTGAAAGAGTGAGAGAGTGAAAGAGTGAGAGAGTGAAAGAGTGAGAGAGTGAAAGAGTGAAAGAGAAAGAGAAAGAGAGAGAGAGACTGACTGACTGAGAGACTGACTGACTGACTTTTAAGTCCTTTTATTATAAAACTACAAAAACAATCAATGTAATGTACATTCCAAAACAAGAGATTGCCCTACATGTGTATCTCTAATACATTTTCATTTACCCCGCATATTTTTCCCACACACCGTGTTTCAATAAAATCCTTAATGTTTGCATTTCTACTATAATACTTAAATTCCAGTTTTAACCGAGTTGTGACCAGGGATTGGAAGTGCAGGATCACATTACATTGCTCGGGTGGCTTGCCCTTAATTTTCACTTTTCGCGACAAATAGATGGCCAGTTTAGCCTCTGACAAGAAATAATTTAGAAACATTAACAATTTTTCCTTTGCTGAAGTGACCCCTAGGCCAAAAATAAACAACCGGAGAGAAAAAGGTACATTAACTTGACGAAACACATTGTTCAGTAAAATGAAAAGAGGACACAATCGTATGCAATCAACATACTCATGAAACAAATCTTCAATATTATTACAAAAGGGACAGATCACCAATACCATGGCATCCAAACGGTTTACAAAAGTGTTTGTTGGCAATACCCCGTGAGCCAGTCTCCATTGTAAATCACCCGACCTTTTTGATATGGGTGTACAATGAATGAATGAATGATCGTTTTAAGGCCATTTTCCCCGCTAGAGCGTGGGTTAGCCTTGCGGGCCCCATGACAATCATGGTTCCCTGTTTGAGGCAAAGTTTTTAATGGGTGTACCATGCATTGATTTCCATTCAGGTTCAGAAGGGGGGGGGGGCATTAGGTAAAAGAGCTTTCCATCTCATAACTCCTGTTGCAGAGGTGTTTACATTAATCAAAGAAAGACAGAACTGGTAAATAGATTTACTCTCAAGACTACGAAATAAACAAGAGCCAGTACTGACTGGGGACAAAGTAGAACCGGTGAAAGCAACAAGTAAGTTAGGAAGCGAAGGATTATGAGATGCCCATTTAACCCCAGTACCCCACTGCAACCCAAGTCTAAAGGATGTATGAATAACTTCGACAAGTACCTGACCTGCAACTCTCATTGATCTGATACCAGTAATCTCAGCGACTTCCTTGGCAGATCTCCAACCACAATTTGCTGAGTCCCAAAGATGCCAGACATTTCTGATGCCACCTGAAATGAAGTTTTGGGCAAAACAACGGCTCTTGGAAACCTGGGGAAAGAGTGGGTTGAGGAATAGAGTTTCTCCCACAAACATTTTAACCTCATAGGACTCCTTTTGGCGGCTTACCACTACGGCTTGCCAAGCATTCAACAAGCTCTGGTAGAACAGAGGAAGGTGGGACGCATCAACTTTTTGGGATTCGATCAAAAAAGTCAAGGCCGTAGCCGAGCATTCCAGCTTGCCTCAATATTCGTTGTGCCACAGGGTGCCAGAGCAGTTTTTCAGCATTGAGCAGACGTTGTATTGACTTCAGCCGAAACGCCATCAGCTGACACTTTAGGTCAATGAGCCTTTGGCCAACAAGAGACAAGGGGTGGCAAAGTATGTCCATCCGCAACCAGTGGTAACCTCCCCAATCGAAATTCCCGGTGAGTCTGTTGAATAGCCTTAAGCAAGCCTTCTGGTGGCTGCAAACAAATAAATTTGTGCCACAGGACAGAGGCGACCAGGGTGTTAATAATCAGTATTCGGCCTCTAAAAGACATTTGTGGAAGGAACCGTTTCCATTTGTTGAGCCGCTTGGTTGCCTGTTCTACCACTCCTTCCCAGTTAATATGGGAGTACTGATTGGTCCAAGATAAACACCTAGGTATTTAACACCTTCTCTTGTCCAACTTATGTCTTTCGGAACAGACTGAGGGGGAGTGAAGGGAAGCCTACCGGATGTACCGTGAGCTGAGGGCACCCACAGAGCTTTGCCCGTTTGCCAATTGCACCGCAAACGTGAAGCAAGATAAAACCTGTGTAAGGACTCAACAAGAATAGTTAGGTCCTTATCATTCTTAATGATTACACCGACATCATCAGCATATGCTGATACCATGATGTGGTTCTCTTCTGCAGAAGGCACAAAGCCGGAAAGAGAGGCTCTAAGACTTATGAGTAGTGGCTCAAGAGAAAGGCTAAACAGCACCCCTGAAAACAGGACAGCCTTGCCGAACACCCCTCTGAACCTGAATGGGTGAACCAAGACGATTATTTACTTTGCACAAACTAAATATATTGTTGAATAACAATTTCACAAAGCCTATGAACTTTTCACCAAAACCAAACTTTTGCAGAACATGAAACATGTAAGTATGATCAATGCTATCAAAAGCCTTTTCAATGTCTAGGAAAATCAACCCAAGTCCCTGTTCCTCCTTAAGGCCACAGTCAATCAAGTCTCTAATTAAAAAGACATTATCAGAGATTGATCTTCCCGGTTTGCTGTAACTCTGATCAGGATGAACAATAGTGCCAATGACAAACTTTAGCCGATTGGCCAACAATTTGGAAAAAAGTTAGTAGTCAGAACTCAATAATGAGATGGGGCGCCAGTTCTCTATCCGACGGAGATCACCACCTTTTGGGAGTAGGCATACCACTGCTCTTCTACAGCTGAGGGGTAGTATTCCAGAGCATAAGCTTTCTTGTAGCACCAGCAGTACTTCTGGACCTAAAATGTCCCAAAACGCTGCAAAAAATTCCACTGGAAGGCCGTCGATCCCAGGGGCTTTTCCGTGTTCAAAGCTATGCAGAGCTGTGCTTAGCTCCTCCAAAGTAAACGGCTCTTCAAGACCTTGACACTGGTCACAACTCAACGAAGGCAGGTAATTCGTCATATCATCAACCATATCTTTACACACAGCTTTCTCCGCAAATAAACCAGAAAAAACCTTTTCACCAGCATCTTCACATCACTTTCATTTTGTGTAATATTCCCCTTAGCATCTAACAAGGAAAACATTTGCCTTTGGGACTTCTTAACCCCTTCTAACTGGGAAAAAAACTTTTATGTGCGGTGTCAGAGACCTTCACATTTTGGATTCTGAGTCTAACTGACATCCCCCATTACTTTTTCATGAATCAGTTCTCTTAAATAAGCCTTTTTCTCCAATAATAACTGAAGTTTCCTGCCATTTTGAGACTTAGCCAAGTCTTCCTCTATGTGTAAAATTTCGGTTTCTAAGAGAGAAACAGCAATCTTACTCTTGCTTGTGGAAAAGGACTTAAAATATTGACAAAAGACGCAAATCTGGGCTTTCACGTTATCCCACCATAACTGAACAGAAGAGTAACAAGATTTTCTTTGGATGAGTGTTTCCCAAAAACTACGAAAAGCATCCTTAAAACAGCAATCCTCCAACAAGCTGGTATTGAAAGTCCAATACACACTTTTACGAATTGACTGAGAAAAGGATAGACCAAGTACAACCAGGTGGTGATCAGAGAAAGTAGAAGGGAAATGATTACAAGACACGAGTACGTTTCTAAAAGTGGAATTAATATACCATCTATCAAGCCTTGCAAGTGTTATTAACCCACTAGCACAACGGCACCATGTGTACTGAGATGTTGTAGGGTGCTGTATACGCCATGCGTCAAGGAGACAAAGTGATGAAAAACAATTCAATAGATCTTTATGAGATTCTGGATGTGGTTCTGGTGTATTTCTATCTAAACTAGGTTCAAAGGTGCAATTGAAATCTCCTCCAATACAGATACAATGATCAAAGGCTACTGTGTGAAGGTAATTGGCCAGACGTGTGAAAAAATCTTTATGAGCTAAGCTGCTACTCGGAGCATATACATTGAGTAGGGTGAGGTGAAATCCTTGATAGACCAACTCTAAGGATGCTAAGTGTCCTATAACGATCTCATTAAAATTACATGAGTCAGGAACAAACCCTAAACGAAGCAAGAAAGCAATTCCCGCAGAAACAGAAGACAGATTGCTAAAGAAACACTGCCCAGTATAAAGGCGAAGCCAGTCAGCCTGTGCAGTCTCTGTTATGTGTGTTTCCTGCAATAAACATATATCGATATGTTTCTGAAACAATAAGTTTTTAACTTGGAGCTGATGTAAATGGTTAGCACCACCACCATTCATGTTTAAGGTGCCAAACAGCACTTCCTTCCTTTTCATGCCTTATCAAGGGGGGTTTAGCTGCTGTTGAGACAGTTCCAACCTTGCTTTTGTAATGAATTTCCTCAGTCGATGAATTTGTGCTTTTGTTGCTTCAAAATCTTTAGAATTTCGAACTATACACTTTGCAGTCTGCATGAAGGAAAGCAAGTCAGGAAAATGTTTTTGAATCATGACATTTCGCTGCCTAAATGTCTCATTTAGAAAGGTCACAATAACCTCGGGGGGTATTTGTAACTGCTCAGTGCTCAGATGACGACTGTGACGGCTGTCACCTCCATGTCATCATCTGAAGCAGACAGCCCAGATAGCATTCCACCAGGTTCGTAAATTTCAGTTTGGACCTTTACCAACTCGTTTGTAGACTGGTCTTGGGTCTGGAGGGGGAGGGGGGGGTCTGGGGAGGTTTACTTCGACATGAGATGGGGCTGTTACACCACCATCTTGTACAACTACGTCGGGCACCACTGTCGGGGCCACACAAACTGTATTCTGATCATTTGTTGCAGTGGGAACATTGGGGAGGATTGACGCACTATTTTGTTGACGATCAGGCAGTGGTGGTGATGATGATGATGATGATGATGATGATGATGATGATGATGATGATGGTGATATCTCGTTACGTTCAACCAAAGTCTCATCTATCTATAATTCCACTAATCTCTGTGTGTATGTATGTATGTATGTATGTATGTATGTATGTTTGTCTGTGACCGCTGTTTCTCGACAACTACCGGTCCGATATACTTGAAACTTGCCAGGTATATTGCTGGGGATCCCAGGATGTGCCTTTTCAAGGTTTCATATTAATCGGACAAGTAGTTACCGAGCTATGTCCAAAAAACGATTCAACCAATCAGAGAGCAGCGAGCTATCACGTGTGCCGAACGTGGCGAACAGACTCTGCCTCGGACGGCACATTTGAGAGCGTATTCATTTATTTCCCGTCGGCAAACTATGTTGGCGCTATGTTGGCGTTAAACTATGTTTTAAAACTAATTAAAACTAATTTGCGATTCTTTCGCTTTGCGATGCGATTTGCGATTGCGTTAAACTCGCTCGGGCGTTAAACTATGTTTTAAAACTAATTAAAACTAATTTGCGATTCTTTCGCTTTCCTGCGCGTTTGTCTATGGCGATTTCTTTACCAAACTCCGCAAGCCGTTCGCTTTGGACCAAACCATTTCATGTAAATAGAGGGGGGGGGGGATTGTCACCGTACTCGCAAGCCGTTCGCTTTGGACCAAACCATTTCATGTAAATAGAGGGGGGGGATTGTCACCGTACTCGCAAGCCGTTAGCTTTGGACCAAACCATTTCATGTAAATAGAGGGGGGGGGGGGGATTGTCACCATACTCGCAAGCCGTTCGCTTTGGCTTTGCGAATGGACCAAACCATTTCATGTAAATAGAGGGGGGGGGATATACTTTTAGATATATATATAGTACGGGCATGCCCTAGTCAATAATAATAGACCCTTCATTTGTACAACTATTTGATGGAACCGTACCACCTTGTGCACTTTGGATTAAAATTCCATCATTGGACGGTAATCCATCTTTTTTCTCACTACCTTGAGGTTCCTCAGCTACTGCACCACTCGTATCCAGTACAACTACTTTGGGGGCACTAGTGGAGCCACGAGGAGCGGAGGCTCTATGTTTTTTTGACACAGTCACAAAATCCTCTTTACCCTCCTCACTCTGTAAGGCCACAGTGTCAGCGGAAACATTTGAGACACTGGGTGTCACCTCCTCCACCACACGAGGTAGTGGGTTGTTAACCGTTTTACAATCTTGATCCTTTGAGCTGCTTCCCCACACTTTGAACAAGCGGCTTTCAGAGAAAATCTCTTTAAATGCCCTAACGCCCCACAAAGAAAACATGTTGAGGTCGCTGATGAAGCGTATATTTGATAATCACGGTCATCAATTTTAATCTTAAATGAAATCTTTAAACCCGTATCATCCCCGCGGTCTGGAAGAACCATGTGAAGCTGCCGTCGAAAGCTCATCACGTGCTTTGCTTTTTCATGGCGGCACCCAAGGGGGATCATCGAGATTCTCAAAATGATTGTACCATATCGAGACAAAACCGACACGAGTTTTTCATTGGACACGAAGGGAGGACAATTTGAAACGATTATTTTCATTGCCGGGACATCCATCGGTGAGGCCATAACAAAGTGTCCACTCTCGGTGGTTAACCCGGAACTCATGACATCGTGAACTAGATGCTCATCCGCAACGAAGACCACAACCTTCGGGTTCATACGTGACGCAGCACGTACATGTTCGACTCCGATAACTTCTCCAACCACCAAGACGATCTCTTCGGTCGGAATCCCTTCAGGAGGGACACAATCCAGAGCATGTTTGCGAGTTAACGATTTAAACGCAGCATCTTGCTGCAAATGAGTCATCGCCATAACTAAACCAAAGGAACTCCGTTTTACCCGAACAACTCGGGTTGAGGAGATTAAAAAGAAAAAAGGAAAAGGTAGTAATAATTAAACCAAACGAAGAAAATAAATATTGTTGCGGTTTTGAGAACCCCTCACTTGTAAATAATTCTTGTAAATAATATTCCATCATTTAAAAGGTCAAAGGTCGCACCCATAGACAGTCCACAAGCAACACGTAGGACACCATAGGAACTCCGCAGTTATTTCCTTAGTCTGTGTTTAGTTAAGGCTGTGTTCCCAATAGCTGAATCTGCGTTGCATTAATCAAATAAGATAGGCCCCCTTTCGATTCGTTCATTTTGCGGCTTGACTCTTCAAATTGGTACGCGCCTCTGCCAGCCGCAGCCTTAGCGCTCGCCCCGGCCGACCTTACACACGCGGTCAAGCTGGAGAAGAAGGGGGCGGAGTGCCCAGAGCGAGGCGTGGCCCTGTCAACGATCAACCCAGGGCTGAGGTGAGCTCAATGATAGGCGTGGCTCGATGAAGCGCGGCTTGATTTCTCAGCGCCCTATATAAGCACAAGTGCGGCGCCTTTATACAGAAGAAAAGAGGAGAGTTGGGAGTGAGAGGTTGTTGTGAGAAGTGCTGAGAGGAGAGAAGGGAGAGGGGGCACAGAGAAGAGAGAGATGTGGGGGTGCTCGCATTGCTGCAATGGGCTGAGGCCCTCTAGACCCCTATTGTTGCCGGTTGTTGAGCTTGTTTGTACCAGATGCGCGAGGAATCATTAAGCGGCGCTGAACACCTGAGAAGCTGAGTAAGGAGGTCACGAGCAGAGAACTGCGCATACGGCCTTGCGAAGGACTCCCGCCCACCCCCCCTGCCATATATAAGGTCCGATCGCGTGACAACGGTACGCGCTTTCTGCCTGCCCGGGTACTCGCCACGGTACGAGTTGACACCTGGAAGCCGGACCTCTACGCCGACCATCTGCCTGGACCTTCCTCCCCTACCATCTGCCTGGACCTTCTCCCCCTACCCATCACCATCCCGTGCAAGTCTGTCTGTTTGTCCTGGGGTTAAGTAAGACTGTATAGTTAAGGTAGCCCTGTGTCTGGTTCTTCTTCTTCTTGTATATTCTTTCCCTTTCGTTTCCTCTTTGGGTTTCTGTAAATAATTAATAAACCCATATTTGTTCTTTCCTTACTCTGGTTTCCTCTTCATTCGATCGTTGGCATCTTTTCACCATTGAGTACCGGTGGCGTGATTTCGGAACCGCTCAGGATCGGGTTTAGTCTTGTTAATGGCTCGGGCAGCGGATTGCTAACCGCTCGGCAATTTACCATCTTATCCGTGGTTCGAGCGGGAGTTATCTCCCTGCTTTGCAGTCGGATTGGCACTCAGGTATTTGGGACTCCATTGACCAATCACCCTGGCCAATCTCGACCGGAAAGGAGCGTTATAATTTCCAGGATCGGGGGACGGCCAGCTTAAAAGACAAGGGGATTAACCCCCCCTTGATAAGGGGAGCGCCGACCCCGAATCTGCAACAATTGGTGTCAGGAGTGGGATTTGGACCTGGACCAAATTTTGAGAAAATTTGGTCAAAGATTTCGAGTGGCCAAAATTTTTATTAACAACCAAATTGAATCGTGCCATGGCTAGTCAAGGCGATCGGATGCCGGTGGGGGGAAATGAAGAGTTAGAGTCAACCCAGGACCTCAGGGAGGAAGTGGGAGAAATGGAGGAGGAGAATGAAGAAGGTGCAGTCGAGGGGGTTGCAGGCACACCAAATGGTGGCGCCTCGCACATGGTGACGAGGGCCGCGCCCGCTGCGCAAATCGGGGGGATGAATGTGCAAGACCTCATGGTGCAGATTCATGCAGCCATACAAATGGGGTATATGGGATTGAGAAATGAATTGAGAAATGATATGGGAGACCAAATTGGCGGGTTGAGAAATGAATTGGGCGGTCAAATAGGGGGTGTTAGAAAGCAAATTGGAAGGATTAGAGGACGTAGGTGGCCAGATGGAAGAAATGAATGAGGAGTTGGCGAGGGACAAAGCCAGGTATGAGACAAGGGAATTGGAGAGGGAGAGAAACCGCAGGTTGAGCGAGGAGGTCGCATTTGTACGCGACGAGGTAACGCGGCTTGAGGAACGAGGGAGAAGCGAAGTGGAGCAAGGCAACGTCACGTGGACTGGGGTAGAGATCGCGACCTGGGGTATGGGGAAGCCGGCGACCGCCGAAGTAGAGAATTTGATTTTATTAGCACCAGCGGTCGTCGAGGGAAAATAAATTAAGGAAAAAGAAATAGTGGAAATTGGGGCGGAAGAGATGGACTTAGAAGAGCAACAGCGGGAGCAAAGGATGGAAAATGTGCGAAGTCCGTGTTCGCATCTTGATGCTGTACTTCCTAACCAAATGAAAAGTTTGCAGGTGGTGGAGCGAAGAAGAAGAAGCGCCATGGTGAGTCGGGCTGTATATGGTGCGAAAAGGTTTTGCGGGAAAGTGTTTGGCGCGAAAATTCTTTTCGCGCACTTGGGATCCCAGCATATCCCGGGCGGTTGTGGAAGGTCGGTGGTGCGCTGTGTGAATGGAAATGGCGCACGTGTAAGAAAAAAGTGTGCGTCGAAGAGTGAGTGTGTAACAGAGTATGGGTGTGAGGGTGAGAATGACACAGAGAGTGAGTTGGTTGTGGTGGGTGTGTGAGGTTGCACACCTGGGTTGGTTGTGGAGCGTGTGATTGGGTGTGCGACAGGGGGATTGCACACCCGTGGGTAGATGTGCGCTCAGCGGGTGTGCAAGAGAGTGCACACCCATGAGTGTTGCGGAGTACGTAACGGGGGAGAGGTGTGCAACCGAAGAGTGGTGTGTAACAGAGAGTGCAGTGATAGAGTGTAGGGAATGTATGGGTTGTATGAGAGGTGTTGGAGCGCCGAGATGTATGAGTGTAGAACGGAACGCATGGTTTGAGAATGCAATCCGAGCTTCGACGTGGACCAGGGCAGCGGTTAGGCCGACGTTTAGCCGACGCAAACTCTTGGTGCGCGGTATTCTTTGTGTGCTGCGGTGGCCGGCCGGGATCGTAGTCGCGTCGCTCCTCCACGGAGCGCCATGCACGATTCGGGCCGGGCTCTGCTCTGTATGGTCGGGGCCACGTCGTAGCGGCGAGCGGCACGGTTTCGGGGGAGAAGGGCCAGGTCGGACCTTCGCCCCCTAGCGGGGCGGTGTTCCGACCAGGCAAGGTTGGGTCATCGGGCCGGAGACCGCAAGGCTCCGCGCCGAGATGGACCTTGGAACCTCGGACCGAGTATGCCTCCTCCCCAGAATGGATGCCGGACGGACCCAACCATCAGGAGACTGACCATCCACACGGATAGCCGGCTTTTCGAGGCCGAGCTGTGAATATGCAATTCCCGCACGAGAGGCTCAAGTTTAATGGACATTTGGAAGTGATAGTGATGGCGAATGGTAGTTTTACCATTCACCTCACAACATCCGGGCAAAGGAGCGATAGTTTTATGGGGTGGCTGTGGAAACCTGCCCGGGAGGGTAAGGATAAGTATAGGGACCTAGAGATGACCATCGGTGACCAAGATTTAAGTAGTGACATGATACTTGTAGTGGGGACGTAGAGTAGAGTAGTTGGATAATAACGACGTGGGATGTGCTGAGTGTAAAGGGATGATAGGGAAGCACTAAGTTAGAGGGAAACCAGGTAGATTAGATGATGCACAGTGTGTTTGTGGTGAGAGTGATGAAATGAGGCATTGCAAATGAAAGTATTTGTCGTGAGCGTGATGAAATGAGGCAATACTCGAGAAAGATGTGTGTGTGTGTGTGTGTGTGTGTGTGTGTGTGTGTGTGTGTGTGTGTGTGTGTGTGTGTGTGTGTGTGTGTGTGTGTGTAGAAAGTCTATTGAGCAGAGTATTGTGGATGTGTGTGATTGTGCATTGAGTGATTGACTTGCATGGTGGCAAGTGAGAATGGTTGTATGGAACAGATGGTCTGGAGTGAATGGTCTGGAATGAATGGTGTAGAGTGAGTATGGTGGAATATGTGGAGTGGAGTGTATGGTGCAAAGGAGTGGATGGGGGAAGGATGGACCCCTTCACGAGTACCCGTGAAGGGTAGTTTAAAAGTAGGTATAGGGAGCAGGTAAATTTGGTGGATATTGACATCTGTGGTGCGAGAGTAGCAGAGTACTGCTTTGATTGGTGCATGAGTAAAGTGGCATGGCTGGGCGTGTGGCCTGTTAGAGGGAAGATTGAATGGGCACTCCGTCACTGTTAGTCTGTCGGCCAGGTGAGGCCGAAGGCAGGCTCTGGGAGCCAGGTTAGAGTTCAATGGGGCCCGAGGATCTGGAGGACGGACCCGGGTAGCCCGACGCCAGAGAGGGCGGTAGTGGGGTGAGAGAGCCAGAGGGCCTTCCCCAGGTCGGTTAGGGTGAGGAGCAGGTAAGCTCGGGTGGCGACGTACAGAGGCGGAGGTGTGCAGGGGAGCGGACCTGCTGGGGAGCCACACGACCCAGCCCTGAAATTGTGCGAGGGCACAGGGTGAAGAATCGGGGGAGAGAGACCCCAAATTGGTGAGCACCACAGTATGGTTGGTCAATGGGAATTGGTTTTTAGAACCGCATCGAGTAAAGTGGCCAATTGTTTTGCAGGGAAAGACCCCGGGTAGTGTAACTGTTTTAATGTCATTTAGAAATTAGATAGGAGAAAATCTCTTCACACCATCTGCATCCACTCACCTGGGTGATAAGACTCCACACCATGTTTTGCAAATGTTTGGAATGTGAGACGCATCTCGACTTAGGTGAGACATTGTTCGTTATTCCAGCTCTTCCTCCTTAGGCGGGATTGATGCTGAATTTGGTTTAGGGGAGATATGGGGGGGGGGGGGGGGGGGCAGTAGAGATGGAATCTGTAAAGTTGTAAATTGTGTAAATACGGGGAGGGGCAAGGGTAGAGTAGGTGACATGGGGGGTGACGAACAGATAGGGATGAGCTTTCTTAGCTCGCTCTCCCGTGCCCTTCATGTCTGCACTATCTTGTATTGATGTGTACCCTTGCGCCCTTGCCCTGCTGCTTTGCTTCTCCTTCCTTCCCCACTCATGGACTTGTTTCTTTTGGGCCCGGGGGGAGTGCGCAGGTGACTGCAGTGTGTGCCCGCACCTCCGCTGCCTCCAGCCTGCACTGATGCACCACCTTATGGACCACACATTCTGTGGCCGAGCACCACATATGGACCCCAAGTTCTGGGGCCTGGCATCTCTGCTGGGGACCAGTCATTGCTGCCAGCAACATCTTGCTTACGGACCACGGTTAAGGTGGCACCTATGCCACGCAGGTGGACCACCTCAGTTGGCACTGCTGGACGTAAAAAAAAGTGGATGCAGTGTGTGCCCTTTTTGATTATTAAATAGACTCCAAGCAAGAAGGCAGCCAGAACCAGTGGCCCAGCAGCCAGCCCAGAAGAGAGAAGACATCGAACACCAGTTATTATTGTTTGAAAAGTGTTTGACTGTGCATTTTCATGCTTGGTGCATTTTTGTGTTATGGTGCTTTATGGTGCTTTTGGTATGGTGTCTCAGTGCAGTGCGGTGCAGTGATTTTCCTCTTCTCAAAAGTTCTGCTTTTGTTTCCCAAAAGACAGGTCCTGGGTTCGAGTTGTAAATAATCAAAATAGTGGTCTTGTAAATAATGCTCCCCACCGGCTTTATGTTTAATTTCAAAATCATTCCGCAATTCGGTTAGTCTGTGGGCATGAGTCTGTTAGGTAGAATGCAATGCAGCAGGCGGGACATACTTAATTGTTAAAACTGTCACACTCAGGGTGAGGTTAAAAGGAGAGGGTTACTACATCTGTGTCACATTAAGTTAAAGTTTTGTCGGCACGGAACATGCCTGGAGGAAAGGCGGGTGCAGTGTTGTGGTTTTGAGAACCCCTCACTTGTAAATAATTCTTGTAAATAATATTCCATCATTTAAAAGGTCAAAGGTTGCACCCATAGTTAGTCCACAAGCAACACGTAGGACACCATAGGAACTCCTCAGTTATTTCCTTAGTCTGTGTTTAGTTAAGGCTGTGTTCCCAATAGTTGAATCTGCGTTGCATTAATCAAATAAGATAGGCCCCCTTTCGATTCGTTCATTTTGCGGCTTGACTCTCCAAATTGGTACGCGCCTCTGCCAGCCGCAGCCTTAGCGCTCGCCCCGGCCGCCATTACGCATGCGGTAAAGCTGGAGAAGAAGGGGGCGGAGCGCCCAGAGTGAGGCGTGGCCCTGTCAACGATCCAACCAGGGCTGAGGTGAGCTCACTGATAGGTGTGGCTCGATAAAGCGCGGCTTGATTTCTAAGCGCCCTATATAAGCGCAAGCGCGGCGCCTTTATACAGAAGAGAAGAGGAGAGTTGGGAGTGAGAGGTCATTGCGAGAAGTGCTGAGAGGAGAGAAGGGAGAGAGAGGAGAGAAGGGAGAGAGTGCACGGAGAAGAGAGAGACGTGGGGGTGCTCGCATTGCTGCAATAGGCTGAGGCCCTCTAGACCCCTATTGTTGACGGTTGTTGAGCTCGTTTGTACCAGATGTGCGAGGAATCATTAAGCGGCGCTGAACACCTGAGAAGCTGAGTAAGGAGGTCATGACCAGAGAACTGCTCATACGGCCCTGCGAAGGATTACCCCCCGCCCCCCCATATTTGTTCTTTCCTTACTCTGGTTTCCTCTTCATTCAATCGTTGGCGTCTTTTCTCCATTGAGTACCGGTGGCGCAATTTCGGAACCGCTCAGGATCGGGTTTAGTCTTGTTAATGGCTCAGGCCGCGGATTGCTAACCGCTCGGCAATTTACCATCTTATCTGTGGTTCGAGCAAGAGATATCTCCCTGCTTTGCGTTTGGATTGGCACTCAGGTATTTGGGACTCCATTGACCAATCACCCTGGCCAATCTCGCCCGGAAAGGAGCATTATAATTTCCAGGATCGGGGGACGGCCAGCTTAAAAGACAAGGGGATTAACCCCCCCTTGGTAAGGGGAGCGCTGACCCCGAATCCGCAACAATATGATTTAAAGTGGAACGTCTATACTCCGGCAAGATGACGAATTAACGACGAAACCAAAAAATTTTGGCGATAACCAACGCCCAAAATGGGGAAAGGCCTACCGTCAATGCCTCCAAATAGCTGCTCCCTCTCCTTCTCTTGTCTCGACAAAGAGAGGAGAACACGGGGAAAACTCCACAAACACGTGCAAGACACAAAGGGAGTGAAATGGGGATAGAAAGAGAACAACACAGCACAGTACTCACAGCTCTTCACACACAGCCGCCATGATGCCACACCAAAAACACAACAGCCGGCAGGACGAGAGAGAGAGGGAGAGAGAGAGAGAGAGAGAGAGAGAGAGAGAGAGGGAGAGAGAGAGAGAGAGAGAGAGAGAGACTTTTGTGTGCTTTTATTATAAAAGTATCAAAACACACACGGAAAAACACCACAAATTTTTACAAGAAAAGAAAGTTGTACAAGCAAAAAGGATGTATATACATGTATATGTGGACATTGAGCATAAGTAAAATTTACAAAAACAAACAACACCTCATCTGTAAAAAAAATCGTCATTCAAACTGCCGAAACTTATCTGGGCCGACACTATTCCTTCAAAGCAAAAGAGCACATTTTCATCTCTTCCACTCAATTTTATCTTCCTAGTTTTACAAATTGCAAGTTTAGCAATTCCGCACAGAAAATTCAAGAAAGGGACTGCTGTCTTGCTCTTGTTGCTCCTTTCAATGCCATACACAAAAATTGTAACAGAAAAAACAAACTTAAATTTTAAAAATAACTGTTGGAGGAAACAAAAAGCGGTACCAATCTCCTACATTTCACGAAAGCATGGGTCACATTTTTAGCCTCTTCACAAAAAGGACAAACATTCTGTACAGAGGGATCAAACTTATTAAGTAAGTATTTGGTGACCAAGGCCTGATGAACTAATCTCCTATTTAAGTCTCTGGTACAACCTAAAGTTGGAGACCTATACATCTCTTTCCACACTGGAGATAGGAACCAACTAACCAGAATGATCTCCTCCCACCGATTTTTTAAAGGTTTTGTGAAACCCGGTATAAGCACCTCTTGGCATATCCCATAAAGAACCTTTTTTCCCATCACATGAAACACACCACAACCATCTGAATTTGAGAAGACACACTTGTTTTTTTTTAGGTGATTTGGAGCTCGGGGAAATAGAGACGAGAGTCCACCACTTCATCTGCCCCAGTCCACCCGATATTTAATTCCCTGAAAGTTTTAATCACAACTCTCAAAACTTTGTCCACCATTCTAGATGACCGAACCCCCACTTTTGATGTGAGAGAACCGGTGGATAACCATCCATTTAGGGAAGGCTTCATCAGGTCTCGCACTCTGTTTATTCCATTACTGGTGAAGCAATGCATAAATGACCTGGAGGTTGACATTTCAGGGAATAAAGGATTCAGAACCAATGGCTCATGCATATATTTTTTGGCATCGTAGGACACCTCTAATCGTTGTATTCCAAGGACTTGCCAGGCATTCAAAAGGCTCTGATGAAACTCGGGGAGCAGAGTCGTGTTGACATGCTGCAGGTCCATGAGGAAGAGCTCTCGGTCATACTTCAACCCATCTGCTTCCTGCAACCAAGCATTTGTGAGAGGCTGCCACGGGACACACTCACCATACAATAAATGCTTTATCGTCAACATGCGGAAAGCCATTATCTGACTTGGAACATGTATCAAGCTTTGGCCACCTGCATTTCGGGGTCTGCACACCATGTCTGGTCCAAGCCAATGGTGGCCTCCCCAGAAAAACTGAGTTAGAACCCTCTGAAAGCCTGTGACAAAGTATCTCGGAGGTTGGAGGGGGATAACTTTATGCCAAATAAATAGAACCACCAGGTTATTTATTATTGTCACTCTTGCCTTAAGCGATAGAAGGTGGTGCAACCATTTCCATCTAGCCAGTTTCTGCGTAATTCTTTCCAAGAAACCCTCCCAATTTTTTTGTTCATATGCTTTAACTCCTAGAAATAACCATAAATATTTAAACCCCTCTTTATTCCACTGCATTCCTCCTGGTAACACAGGCAGAGTTGAGGAAGGTGGACTGGGGCCCACCCATAAGGCAACACTTTTGTTCAAATTTACTTTTGCCATGGAAGCGAGCTCAAACTGGGACAGACATCGAGAGACCTCACCCACATCATTTTGGCTGGAAACAGCAACACAAATGTCATCCGCATAAGCTGAAGTAACCATTTTGTAGTTTTTTGTTAAGGAGACTCCTTCCACTGAGTTGCGGAGCAAAGCTAGTAAAGGTTCGACCGAGAGACAGTAGAGCATACCTGAAAGCGGGCAGCCCTGACGGATGCCTCGCTGAAAGGGAAAAGGGCAACATAAGCTGTTGTTTACCTTCAACAGACAGGATGCATTGTCATACAACAACTTAACATAGGAAACAAAATTTTGTCCAAAACCAGCTCTCCTGAGTACAGCAAACAAAAAAGAATGGTCAACACTGTCAAAAGCTTTTTCTTGATATAAAAGAACCAAACCAAAACCATGAGATGTAGTACGACCGAGACTGATCAAATCTCTCACCAAAAAAATGTTATCGTAAATAGAACGCTCGGGAACACAATAAGACTGATCAATATCAATTAAAAGGGGGATGACTTCCTTTAGACGTATCGCGAGCGCCTTCGACAATATTTTATAATCTGTGTTTAGGAGTGACACAGGCCGCCAATTTGTGACGTCTTGCAAGTTCCCTTTTTTGGAAGGAGACACAAAACTGACCTTCGGCAACTTAATGGCAATTCACCTTGTCCAAAGCTATCATGAAAGATGTCAAGTAGAGTAGGGCCTAGAATGTCCCAAAAGGCCTTGTAAAATTCAACTGGGAGGCCGTCAAGTCCAAAGGCTTTCCCATCTTGGATTCCTTTAAGAGCAGCAGCAAGTTCTCCGAGAGAGATGCCAGGCTCCAGTTGTTGTTGCTGGTCTTCAGACAGAGATGGGAGCAGTTCAAACATCCCGTTTCTGTTTTCCTGGTTCACCGTTCTCAAGGTAAACAGCTTTGAATAAAAGTTTCGTAATTCATTATTGATGTCACTTTGAGAAGACAGAAGCGCACCGGCAGAAGAGCGCAAAGCGTGAATTTGTTGAGGGATCTTGGCTGTCTTTCCCAAATTGAAAAAGTCTTTGTTTGGTTTGTCAAGTTGGATATTGTCCATTCGCAGTCGGACGAAAGCACCAGATGCACACTCTTTCATCATTTCAGCCAGTAGTGTTCTTTTCTCTGACAAATGCTGGACATTTTCTTTGGACATTCCAGATTTCTGCTCACAATAAAGTATATCGTTTTTTAAGGCAGATATCACACCGAGTGTGTTACATGTATTATAACGGCAGTATTGCTGGCAAAAACACTTAATTTGGGATTTTGTGCAATCCCACCATTGCCTTCAATTTAGGTAGGAAAACTTTTGCATTTCACCTTCCTTCCATACCAGTCTGAATGCTTCTTTGAAATGCTCACTTTGTAAAAGTTTGACATTGAAAGTCCAATATGCACTTCCACAAACGTGATGAGGTAAGCCACATACAACAACGACCATGTGATGATCAGAAAAACCAGATGGCCTTATATAAGAATTCTTGACAAGATTTACATTAACATGGTAAACATAAATTCTATCCAAACGAGCCATTGTCAAAAGATTTCTTGCGGCACAAACCCACGTGTACTGCCGTATGTTAGGGTTCTGCACCCGCCACACATCCACAAGTTGAAATTTTTTTAATGAGCTGTGCCAAAAGCCTTGCACTCAGTGGATGAGCCTCAGGAGTGTTTCTATTAAGTTGTGGGTTGAGGGTACAGTTGTAGTCTCCCCCCAAATAAACCAACATGGACAGGTCAATCGTGCTTAAAAAACCCGCTAACTTGTGAAGAAAAGCACTTCTTGCAGAGTTAGCACTAGGGCAGTATACATTAGTCGTGCAAATCTTTTGGTTACTACTGACAAACTCCACAGATAGTAAATGGCCCTTGCAAATTTCCCTATATCTGATCTCCAACGGCTGGAGTCTAGGATGGAACACTACTGCCACACCAGCCTTGGCATCAACGAAAGCACTGGAGAAAAAGTGACAACCTTTAAAGATTTTACGCCACTCCACCTCAGAAGACTGATTTGCGTGCGTCTCTTGTAGCATCAGCACATCAATTTTTTCATTCTGAAAAATTTGAAACACCTGGAGGCGACGCACATAACTGCGACCACCGTTGATGTTTAAGGATGCTACTTTTATCTCCATTCTGTTAACAATTCATGAGGTTCCTTACCTGCTCGAGTTACACATTTTCTTAACCTCTGGAATTGAGGTTCTGACATGTTAACCTGATCGGGTTCACGAATCATGTTCTTTGCAGTCAAAATAAAATCATGCAGATTCGGAAAGTAGTCTGTGATTTTTACATGTCTTTTCCTGAACGTTTCATCAAGGAACTTAATAACATTTTCTTGAGAAACCATGGTGATGGTATTGTCATCACCCGCCTCACTCTCTTGAGCACTTGAAGCACTAAAGAGTGGAGTAGAATAGGTTTCATCAAAATCAAGTGCTTCATCTTGATCTGCACCTTTTCCTACTATTTGTTGAACACTTAGTTTTGGAAACAGCAATTCTTCAGGGTCAAGGACCTCCGCACACTTTGCAGACCCTTCCAGATTTACCATATCCCCTGTGGCTATAAGTATGTCCCCCACCTCATCATCCCTTTCATTTTTATCTGTCAGGGAAGGATTAACGTTATCCTCACAGTCGTAATGACTTTCCCCTTTACCTATTTTTTCCTCACTAGCAGATCCAGCTGCTAACTCGTCTGAGCGAGTTTGGTTATCAGGACAAGGACTTACCACAAGGACAAGGACAAGGCCTCGACTATTTTCCGGGTCATACTGAATCTCGGCAAGTGGTGCAAGCAAATCTGCCTCACGTACACACACTTCCGGTACCATCTCCATTACCGCCAAGGAGTTTCCGGTGTAGGCCTCACCCTGGAGGTCCTGCGAGCCTGACACGATCTGAATCTTATTTTGTTTTTCTTTGGAATCACAGGATTCATCACTTGAACGCTTCTGACCTTTTTTCCTGGTGTCCTCTACCGATACTTCCATGATATCGTCCGCACTGTCGTGTAGTGGACGAAATGGGAGAGGGTTCAACCACTTTCATTCCCACCTTAGGTGGGGGGGCGGGGTTAGTCACCTCACGTTCTAAAACTATCACTTCCCCCCCGGTCGGGGTGGTCAGGTCTGGCGCTTCACTCACCGCAGTCGGTGCGGTGGGTGGATTAACCGCTCGATCCGCCTCCTCCCCTTCAGTGTGCGGTGAAGAGGAGTCGCTCCTCACCAATCCTCTGCTTTCCTGTGGTGTAACCGCATTGGGGCAGGCACTCCTCACATGCCCGTAAGCCCCACACTCGAAACACGTCATAGCCTCTAAGGAGGCATACATTTTGTATTCAAAGCCATTGATTTTCACACTCAACACGACATTGAGCGTTTTTACATTTGCAGGCAGTATCATGTACACCACTCTCTTAAAGGACATGACATGTTTGAATCGATCGCAAACATTTCGCATCGGCACCATCGAAATCCTCGATTCGACCTTACCGAACTTGCTTAATTGGTCACGTAAATCCTCATTTCTAATAAATGGCGGGATGTTACTGATGTTAATCTTTACCGTCGGGGCTTGTAAAGCGAACACAGAGAGGAACGTGTTCGGTTCAATGAACAAGCCTTGTTCGACTACACTCACTACCTTGTGCTCCTCGGACAAAAATACGACGAATTTCTTATTCATACGAGAGGCAGCACGAATACTGTGTGCACCAACGATGTTTCCAATGCAGAAAGCACATCGTTAATTTCCACCTCGTTGGGAGGAACACAAACTAGCCCGTGTTTACGAGTTAGCAATTAGTACGTATCAATGCGGAAACGTTCACCTGCCATTCTTACTCGACCAAAGACACGTTCGTAAACGACAAACGAGAAAACCCAATGTTTGTCGGACACTAACAAACAGCTCAGCTATAGCCTAAAGCCCTTGAACACAGCCACAGAGTGAAGAAAGACCTCCCCCCAGCGGCTATACCAGACCGCCAGCTTAGGACCCTCTCTACACCGGACTGTTCATTCGTTCTCGTGTTCGTTCTCTCGTTCTCTCTCTCTAAGACAAAGGTACAGAAAGGATGAAAACAAAACGCCAAAGCACACAGGATGGAAAAGGAGAAGGAGGGGTAGGGCAGGAGAGGAGAAAAACACACAAAGGACTCAAAACAACACAGAGCAGTTGCTCACAGCCGCCATGACGCCACACCCAAATCGCAACAGCCAGCAGGGGGCGACAGAGAGAGAGAGGAGGAGAGAGGAGGAGAGAGGAGGAGAGAGGTGGGGGGGAGGGGGGGAGAGGGGGGAGAGAGGGGGAGAAAGGGGAGAAAAGAGAGGGGGAGAGGAAAAGAAAAGGGGGAGAGGGAGAGGGAGAGGGAGGAGAGGGAGAGAGAGAGAGAGAGAGAGAGAGAGACAAATGGTGGTTGCTTTGCATTTTTGCTCCAGCGCTAGAATGTTCGACAGTGACGTCACACGCGCTCCAATCACCACTCGATTACCCTATCGTTCCTTAACCGTCCTTAACGGGTATATTTTATTCAGAAAATAAGTCAGAATTTGAAGGACGTGGATTTAAGGTGGATTAACGGGGGTAGAAAAGATCAAGGTTTTGCATGAGGGAACATATGAGATGGCGGTGAACACCTGTTTTAAAGCATCGGCACCATCAGTGGTGAACACCTACTGAGAGGGAGGTTTGGATGAGGGAAGATATGAGATGGTGGTGAACACCTGTTTTAGAGCCTGGAGGGAGGAGTGGGATTGAAGAGAACGTGGGAGTTTGTTCCAGAGGCAGAAAAAGAGGAATGAAAGAGTGAAAGTGAGCAGAGAGCCTTGATTGGGGGTCGTTTCACCAGAAGAGGTTTACTGGCAGACCTTTTGCATCCTGTGGGAATATTTGAGAGACAGAGCACAGGCAGAGCAGAGGGTGCAAGGCCAGAGAGAAGTCGATAGAAGATAGAACGACAGCCAACCTGTCTGTGGTGAGAGAGTGAAACACCCTCATAATCAGCTTCATCGTGGGAGATAACAACAATCCTAAAAGCCTTGGTTTTGACAGCATAAAGCCGCACTAGGTGTGAGGCAGGAGCACCAGCCCAAAGGGGAGAGCAGTACTCCATCAAAGTGAGGATGTAGGCTTTGTCAGTGGTGAGCAGCTCAGAAATGTCAAGGAAGGACTTTGCAGGATGGAGGATGCCAATTTGGTGACAGGCTTTGGAGGCCAGCCTGGACATGTAGCTTTCCCAGGAAAGATCATGGCAGATAGTGAGACCAAAAAACTTGACTGACAGAACTTATTCAAAGAGGATTGTTGAGATAGTAGATGTGAGGGTTTACAGACGATCTTTTCAGAGAGACAAGTTGAGTGTGTGACATTTATTAGGATCGAAAAACATATTCCAAGTGTTTAGCCAGCTTGTAATTTTATCCAAGTCTGCAGAGAGTCAAGAGGCTGATTTTTGCCCAGAACTGCCGTTTCCCGACTTGCCGAAAGTGCACGGGGGTTGTCATGTCCGGGCTTTCTGTCCGAACCTGGCATGATAGTAACACCACGCTTGGTCAGGTGGAGGCCCCGGTCGTCGTGCTGGAGGTGGTCGGCTCGGTGTAGCGGTTGCCGATTGCGTCGGCAGTTCGGTCGTCGACCGTGCTGGGTGCTCGGGCGCCATGGGTGTTGCGTCGGACGGCGGTGGGCCTCAGGTCGCTGCTGCAATGCGTTGGCCTGCCGCGGAGACCTTGTCGGCTTCCCTGGTGAGGGCACGGGGATCCGTGATCGTCGTTCTTGCCAGGGCGAGGCATACCGGTTTAGGCAGCTGACGGAGGAACAGCTCCCGGAACAGGAATGCCGGAGAGTGCTCGCCGAGCAGCGAAAGCATGTAGTCCATTTGTTCGGACAGGCGCTTGTCGCCGAGCTCGGGCAGGTCGAGCAGGCGCCATGCGTGTTCCGCCGATGGGAGGGCGAAAGCGTCGAGGAGGAGCTTTTTAATCGCGCCATATTTGTCAGCGGCTGGCGGGCTCTCGAGGAGGCTCAGGGCGCGGTCCGCGGTGGCTGAACCGAGCGCTGCTACCACATGGTGGAAGCGGGTGTCGTCGGCCGTGATGCCTCGCAGGGCGAACAGGGAGTCCGCCTGTGCGAACCAAACCGCCGTGTGAGCCTCCCAGAAGGTAGGCAGTTTGAGGGCAACTGTCGTGTCCATGTCGGTAGGTCACCAATGAAGGAGTCGTGCTCCCACGTCGATCGGAAGAATGGACGCAACAAAAAAGCTGGAATTCGTCCGAGTTGCTTTATTCAAACAAAACAGCTCAGGTAATCTCAAAAGCCCGTTTATCGGGCAGCAATATATATACACACATTATCCCGGAGCGTTTGCCCGGGAATGGCGAGAGGGGGCGTGGCCGGGCGTCCTGGCCATGGCCTGGCAAGTCGAGGGCGGGCATGCCCGGGCGTCCTGGACGAGCCCGGCATGGTGATCGCTCTGCGTCCTTGGTCGGTGCAAGGCGATTGTGAAAACCCAGCAGTAGCCGCTACAATAGCATGAAATGCAGTCGTGCCATGATGGAAAATGCCATGAAAGGCTTTCAACTGGTTTGGTGAACAACACTCGGCTTGATCTAGATTACTTATGGGGATATGGACAATTCAAAATTCCCCACTGACTGATAAAATTGATCATAACTAGGGCATGCCCGTACTATATATAAGCTAGGACGTGCCCGTACGTGGGTGCCCGTTCCTTGCCAAAAAAAAAAAAAAAAAAAAATTTGTGTAGGGGTGTGTGTGTGTAAACATCCTAGGGCGTGCCCGTACGTGGGTGCAAAAAAACATGCGTGCAAACAACAACAACAAAAAAAAACTTTGAAACCACGTGGCAGTAACGACCACAGAACCCCCCCCCCCTCTATTTACATGAATGGTTTGGTCCATTCGCAACGACCACAGAACCCCCCCCTCTATTTACATGCAATGGTTTGGTCCAAAGCGAACGGCTTGCAGTGTTTGGTAAAGAAATCGCCATAGCTCGGTAACTACTTCTCCGATTAATATGAAACCTTGAAAAGGCACATCCTCGGGTCCCCAGCAATATACCTGGCAGGTTTAAAGTATATCGGACCGGTAGTTGTCGAGAAACAGCGGTCACAGACAAACATACACACATACACACATACACACATACACACATACACACATACAAACACACATACACACAGAGATTAATGGAATTATAGATAGATGTGCCATTACATTCACAACAAGATGGTATTCCTGGAATACTTACCCTGCACAGTCTTGAGAAGGAGTTGGAGCAAGCAAACTCTTCTGTTTTTGAAGGGGTTTTTTTGTTGAAGAATTGAATTTTTGAAATTTTTTGAACAAAATTTTTTGGGGGGGTTTGGTATAATTTGAAAAAAAAAATTCATTACTTATCGAATCAATCGTTGTACTTCTCGAATTATTATGTCATAATGAAGGCACCGGTGACATCATCATTAACATATCTTATTCCCCATGTGGAGTACTTGACAATGAGCCATGTTTCAATTTTTTCCATAGAGTGGGGTCAGAGATATAGAGTGGCAAAGTTTTTCGGTTTTTGCAAGATAGTGCCTTTACTGCTGAACTATGATGTCATAATTATCATTAAAATATTCTACAGGAGACTTCTATGGTGAAAATTTCGTGTCAACCAGTGGAATAATTGTAGAGAAAAAAAATTCATGCTGATCGAATCAAGCGTTGTACTTGCCGAATTATGACGTCATTATTACGGTACTGATGACGTCATCATTAACATATCTTATTCCCCAAGGTGAGTGCTTGACATTGAGCCATATTTCATTTTTTTTCCATGGAGTTGTTTCAGATAGAGGTGCAACCTTTTTCGATTTTTCCAAGATGGCACCTGTACCACGTGATCAATGACGTCATAATTATCATGAGAACAATTCTACAGGAAGAGCCGCTCATATTGTGAAAATGTCGTGTTCATCTGACCAACAGTTGGAGGAAATTTTTTTTCCCATACTGATCAGATCAAGCGTTGTACTTGTCGAATTATGACTTCATAATTGAAGCAACTATGACATCATCATTAACATACCTTGTTCCCCATGGGGTGTACTTGATTATGAGCAATGTTTCAATTTTTTCCATTAAGCGATTTGGGAAATATAAAGGTGTAACATTTTTCCAAGATGGCGTCCTTCCACGTGACCTATGACGTCATTATCAAGCAAAAAAAATCTACAGGCAGATATGCTCCTACTAGTGTAGCAGCATAGCAAACCTGTTGTGCATTTTGTGATACAAGCACCAAATTTGGCACAAATGTACATTAATATGTTGCGAACATTTTCAGATATTGGGCCACTTGAAATTCTGTAATTTTTTTTTTCAAATTTTTTCAAATTTCGTAATTTCAAATTTTTTGGGTGACACCGTCACAATTTCGGTCTTCGAGGCCGGCCGATATAGTGGGGCGGCTCAGCCCAAATATTCAAAAGATTTGTGCATTTTGTGATACAAGCACTAAATTTGGCACAAATGTACATTAATATGTTGCGAACATTGTGTGGTCAGCAATGAAGACGAGAGTCTGAATTACATGTATGCAAAAGACCTTGTGAACCAGTGAAGCAAATACACGGGTAAGCATGAATTAAATCTAGGGCATGATATAATTTCCATGATGTTTACCTGTACACTCAATGGTGGAAGGAGGTAATGTTTTGATCCCAGCTTGTCTGTATGTCTGTTTGTCTGTTAGTCCACAAAATTCCAGACAAAGCTTGTAGTAGTGGTAGTTGTAGTGGTAGTGGTGATAACAGAAATTGTTATATAGAACTGAACTTATATTATTATTATATGCAGAAAATAACTTCATTTCTATATGCCCTGCAGTGGACAGGTTAATTGGTTTATGCACTGAAGGGGTCACCCTGGTGTGCACTGCTGTGTTCTGCCTCACTGAGTTGTTCAGGTATGATGTACTCAGCACAAGCTTCCGGTCGGCCCGGAGGTGGGGGTGCGGGGCCTGTCACGGAACGTCAAAACAAACGGCCTGCCGGGGCCGCCCAAAAGTCGGGCGTGAGGGGCGCGTCCACTAATGGAACGCCTCTCGCTTCCCAGATCGAGGGCCACGTGGTCAGGAGAACCTCGTCCCTTCCGGTCACACTTTGCCTATCGGCCGGCCTCGAAGACCGAAATTGTGACGGTGTCACCCGAAAAATTTGAAATTACGAAATTTGAAAAAAATTGAAAAAAAAATTTACGGAATTTCAAGTGGCCCAATATCTGAAAATGTTCGCAACATATTAATGTACATTTGTGCCAAATTTGGTGCTTGTTTCACAAAATGCACAATTCTTTTGAATATTTGGGCTAAGCCGCCCCACTATATGGTAAAATTTCATGTCAATCGGACCAACAGTTGCCAAGAAAATGAATTTTTAAAATGCAGACACGGCACACGGCACATATACGGCACACGTATGCATCAGATTGCTTAACCACGCTTTTTGCTTCGCGAGCGCAGGGTAATAACACGGATGGTGCATTTGTGATTTGAGGACCTCTTTATTGCAAAACCCTTCACAAATTCAAGTTTCATGAAAAACATAGGCAGGAGTCATCTTCTTATGAACAATTTTACAACAAGGGTGTTGTCTCCACATCACACATGGCAATGAAACATGGACCACAGCAAATATTGAATAAAAATTGATGTACAAACTGCCATGGAAAGATGCCATCTGAGCATAAACAGAAAGGGCCAATAAAAACAACTAAATGAGATAGAAAACAAAATTCCTTAACACTCGTCACAATCAAAAAACTCAAATGAAACTTGCTTGGATACATGGCAAGGACAGAGACAAACTGGCAACCAAAGAAAGACCCTGAAAGAAGCACAATGAGCTCCAAGATCAGATTGGAAGATCAAGTTCTGTTACCATTTGAGTTTTTGTAATAAATTTTTCAACAATTCTCTATTACGAGAATACGGAGAACCAGATTAATACATTTTACATTTTTTCAAGCTGTCATTTTCTTTAAACTCAGTTTGAGGAAACAGATGGGGTTAGCATTTTAAGACTGTTGTTGTCTTTTGGTACCAGTTTGCAGTCGTTGTTGTGGACATTCTGGTGACAGCCAGCCGTATGGGTTTCATCAAGGGGTTCAGGATGCTGGCTGGTTGTCAGGGGTTACAAATGGTACTCTGAGGAGTTGTGCTTACAAGGTATTTGTCCAGAGGGCTGTACTCTTTCACAATAGCTTTATCCTTACTGGTGTACTGAATACCTTGCCTATTGCGGAGAACCGCTAACAAGGGGGGCACGTACAACCCAGTTTGGGTAATACGATGTGAACTTAACAAACATTTATCAGCAAAACTTCTCTCACAGTCAGAGCACTTTTTGTGCGAGCACTCCAGAGTGGGTTGCACTATGGAAGTTCAAGCTCCGTTTACAAATAAAATCCTCATCACAAATAGAACATTTGTAAGGATGCTCTCGTTGGTTGTTATCTCCACATGCAGGTTTTAGGAGGTGGGAGGAAGTTCTCCCAGAACTCAAAATCTCCACCTCCTTTTTCGGCAAAGAATCATTATTTATGAACCAGTTTGTGAAACTTAATTCTCATAGCTTTGTTCCAAGCACTCGTTTTAGAATCCTCACTGAACCTCTGACAGCCTCCACCTGTAGCTTGTTTGTCGTCATATTCCCCGAAATTTAATTTTCATTTCAAATTGATGCAAAAGTTTCGTTTTCAGTACCAATTTGAAGTTAAGGACCTATAGAACAATTTTGATTTGAGTGTCAAGCACTCATATAAAAATTTTTGTGGAATTTTTCCTCCTCATGTAGGAATTTGCAACGATCGTCAACATCCATTCCAAACATCACCAAGGCTGAAAGCAGTGGCAACGAACTTTGTCTGTAGGCTGTACTCCAATGACTCAAACGAGGACAATGACGTTGACCTCGTCCGAACGAGAGTGTTCTCACAGAAGACAAGGGACGTGGAGAGAATTCCCCCAACGAGTGATTCTATGGATACTTAAAAGGAGTGTCTTCCAAGCGAGCATCTGGACAACAGCCCAAAGGTCCATGATGCCTGTCAACAACCCCATTAATCATCGGTGGAAGGAAGAGGACGGCAAGTTGCTTACCATTAGGACCTCGCTGCTCCTCGCCAAGGATGTATTCCACCTGGATGTGAAGTGCACTTGCACAAGTACCTGCGCTCTGTGCAAGTACATGTGGACAAAGTTGAAGTGCACACGTCTGTGCAAGTGCAAATGCGAGAAGTAGCTGGACCAAAACAATTTCCAATTCTGACATGTATATATGGTCGATTTGTTAGCCACTTTCTTTCAGCTACTATTTGTAGCTGTGATGGAGGTGCTGGCTCAGAACGTAAAGGAGGGTTTACCGTGGGAGTTGTTGTATGCAGATGATCTGGTGTTAATTGCGGAAAGTATGGATGGACTGAAGGAAAAGTTGAACAAGTGGAAGGAATGTCTGGAGACATATGGTCTGAAGGTGAATATCGGAAAGACGAAGGTGAATATCGGAAAGACGAAGGTGTTGGCAAGTGGTAAAGCATGTGGTGAGGTGGAAAGAACTGGGAAGTGGCCCTGTGCTGTGTGCAGGAAGGGTGTCAGAGTGAACTCCATTAAATTTACAATGTGCGCTGAGTGGGTTCATCAAAAATGTAGTGGTCTGAGAGGGTCATTAACCAGTGTGGCAGCTACATGCAAATGTAAGGTGTGCACAGAGGGCGCTGCAAATGGAGGAAATGTTGAGTTGGATCTTGGAGACGGCGTGAAGCTGGAAGGTGTGAAAATATTTTGCTACCTCGACGGATGTGCCGAGTATCGTTGAGAGAGAGGAAGACAAATGATGAATTGGGAAAGATGATGGGAATAGAGCCTGTGATTGATGCTGTGAAGAGGAACAGGTTGAGATGGTTTGGTCATGTGTTGAGGAAGGATGAAAGTGACTGGTTGAGAAGAGTGATGGAAATGAATGTAGAAAGAAGTAGAGGACGGGGAAGACCGAGAAAGACTTGGCTAAAGATGGTGGAAGAAGAAATGCGGGCAAGGGAGTTAACAAGGAGAGATGCAGAAAATAGGGCAAAATGGAGAAGATTGTCATGGGGACCGCAAGGCTAACCCCCGCTCTAGCAGGGAAAATGGCCTTTAAAATGCATGTTGTTGTTGTTGATGTTAGCCACTTTCTTATTAAAACGATTGTTCAAGGAGTTATTTAAGCAATTGTCTAAGCAGTTACTCACCACCATATTGTAGCACAGTTAAAAGATAAATAAAAATGTCACTATATCATTGGGTCTGAGTAGAATTGTCCAGTTTATTTTTTAAAAACATGTTTCAGCTTACCAGGGTGATGACCCTTGGTCTTTTTTGTGGATATGCGCCAATACCGGCAAAATTATTGAATATATGGGCAATATGCTTGAAATACAAGATGCTACTCCTGATCGTGAATCCATGCATACCTCATATGTTGAGATCGGATCATCCGATCAAAAGCTATAACAGTTTCCATTTTTAGCATATGCCGGTGGGGGGGGGGGGGGGGGGGGGAGGGGGGGACCCCTCATATATCGAGGAACCCACCAGGTACCCCAGAAGCCCCATTTTTGATCTGAGTGCTTGACACTCGAACCAAAATTGTTCTATTGGCCCTTACCTTCAAATTGGTACTGAAAACGAAACTTTTGAATCAATAGCAACATTATTACACTACTGGCACCCCACTAATATCCTGGTATTTCAAATTTCAGTTCTCCTGTATGGATCCTCATGTGCGTTTTCAAATTGCCTTTTTGAGAGAAACCTTTATCACATAGAGCATTTGTGCAGTCACTCTCCTGTATGGATCATAATATGTCTTTTCAAATGGCCTTTACGAGAGAAACCTTGATCACATATCGAGCATTTGTGCGGTCGCTCTCCTGTATGGATCAATACATGTCTTTTCAAATGGCTTTTACAAGAGAAACCTTTATCACATATCGAGCATTTGTAAGGTCGGTCTCCTGTATGGATCCTGATATGTGATTTCAAGTCACCTTTTTGAGAGAAATCTTTATCACATGTCGAGCATTTGTGAGGTCGCTCTCCTGTATGGATCCTAATATGTGATTTCAAGTCACCTTTTTGAGAGAAACCTTTATCACATATCGGGCATTTGTGGGGTCGCTCTCCTGTATGAATCCTGATATGTGATTTCAAGTCACCTTTTTGCGAGAAACCTTTATCACATATCGAGCATTTGTAAGGTCGCTCTCCTGTATGGATCATCATATGCCTTTTCAAACTGTTGCTACGAGAGAAACCTTTATCACATATCGGGCATTTGTGAAGTCGCTCTCCTGTATGGATCCTCATATGCAATTTCAAATGGCATTTTTGAGAGAAACATTTATCACATATCGAGCATTTGTGTGGTCGCTCTCCTGTATGGATTCTCATATGTAATTTCAAACTGTTGCTATGAGAGAAACCTTTATCACATATCAGGCATTTGTGAGGTCGCTCTCCTGTATGGATCCTCATATGCAATTTAAAATGGCATTTTTGAGAGAAACCTTTATCACATATCGAGCATATGTAAGGTTGCTCTCCTGTATGGATCATCATATGCATTTTCAAACTGTTGCCACAAGAGAAACCTTTGTCACATGTAAAGCATTTGTGAGGTCGCTCTCCTGTATGGATCCTCATATGACTTTTCAAACTGTTGCTGTGAGAGAAACCTTTGTCACATATAGAGCATTTGTAAGGTCGCTCTCCTGTATGGATCCTCATATGTTTATTCAAATCGCATTTATCAGAGAAACCTTTATCACATATCGAGCATTTGTAAGGTCGCTCTCCTGTATGGATCATCATATGCCTTTTCAAACTGTTGCTATGAGAGAAACCTTTGTCACATATGGAGCATTTGTGAAGTCGCTCTCCTGTATGGATCCTCATATGACTTTTCAAACTGTTGCGATGAGAGAAACCTTCATCACATGTAGAGCATTTGTGAGGGCGCTCTCCTGTATGGATCCTCATATGACTTTTCAAACTGTTGCTGTGAGAGAAACCTTTGTCACATATAGAGCATTTGTAACGTCGCTCTCCTGTATGGATCCTGATATGTGATTTCAAGGCACCTTTTTTAGAGAAACCTTTGTCACATGTAGAGCATTTGTGAGGGCGCTCTCCTGTATGGATCCTCATATGATTATTCAAATCGCATTTTTGAGAGAAACCTTTATCACATATCGAGCATTTGTAAGGTCGCTCTCCTGTATGGATCCTGATATGTGATTTCAAATTGCCTTTTTGAGAGAAACCTTTATCACATCTCGAGCATTTGTAAGGTCGCTCTCCTGTATGGATCATCATATGCCTTTTCAAACTGTTGCTATGAGAGAAACCTTGATCACATATCGAGCATTTGTGCTGTCGCTCTTCTGTATGGATCTTTTCATGTTTATTCAAATTGCTTTTTGTCAAGAAACCTTCATCACAGACAGAGCACTTGTGGAGGTGTATTCCAGTGTGGATCCTCATGTGTATCGTGATGTTACTCGTTGAAGCAAAATCCATTCGACACACATTACACTGATAACGTATTCGCCTTTCTAGAACCTTTTTGTGTTTGTTTAATTTAACATTAATCTTGATGTTGCGAGGCCCAGGCATGCAGTTGTATTTTATGGGAAGTGAGTCTTGATGTCGTGATTGTTTCTTCAAAAAAGGCTTCTTCCTCACTGTCAAGCTGTGACTGGACCTTATTTGTCCAATATTACTTCTGGATTGTTCTACAGAAACAAAGAACACATTTAATTTTTTTGGTCAAAATCAAAATGCTAAACATTTAACACATTTCTGAAATTTTATATTTTCTCAACACAAAGGATTAAATGTTATTTTTTTTACGTTTCCACTTACCAGTTGTAAAACAGGAAGCACTTCCGTTTGTCTTGTGAATATCATCTGAACCTTCCTTCACAGAAGCACATTTTGAATCTTCTGTGACAGATGAATCGTCATTGTGTTGTTTGCCTTCCACATTTATAGGATAGACATCACCTGTGTACAAATCAGCATCAGTCTTTTGTAGGAAAGTGAGATTGAGAACCATCTTGAGAGTTCATAGAACATGTTACGTCATGGAATGTATACTTAAATTTAAATACAATAATGAAGTTAAATATTGTTAAAAAGAAAAATTCTGGATGTTAAGCACTATTGAAGGAGTCTTCTACATCACCCTTATACACCACCCTCTTTAGCACATGTCCAAGTACTGTTAAACCAGAGGTTAGTGGAAGTAACAAGAAGGCGATTTGTGTTCAAGCATTTAATTAAACCGAGATAAAATAACGATTGTAAAATTCATTTTAAAAGATTTATGGAATTTACTGGCGTTGCAGTCTATTGCATCTATCTATCTATCTATCTATATATATCTCTATCTCTATCTCTATCTCTACATTAGTTATTTGGCCTGTTGTATGATGTCATTATAAACAGTAATTGTCCGTTTGGAATGATTTTCAATTTTGTTTGACTCCCAAGCAGCAGACAGAGTGAAAACATTGTTGCACACGTGGGGTTCGGGGTTTGTGGTTTTGGGTTTGGGGTTTGGGGTGCGTCACGAGTGGGACTTCTTGGACTCTCCCTGACCTCTGGACCTGAGGACCACCGTACCGTGGATAGGTTCGTGGCCGAATGGGATGTTAAGCAACGACTGACACATTGAAAAACATTGATAACACCGCCAAATCTGGCAACACAATTGATCTTGGCAGGCGATCCTTCCATGGCATGAACAGGTCAGCAGCTTCTCCTCGGGTGCCCAGCGCGTTTGAACAGCAACAATGGCTCTGGTGTTCCAGCTTTTAAGCCGCTTCCGCACTAAATATTATATCCTATGTAAGCTCAATCTGTGGAAAAGTTTGGCGGCACATCCGTAACCTGCCACTTAATTTAAATTTTCGCACTGACATTCGGCAGATTTCCTACGGGAACCCCGACGTGTTCTCCACATCCACTGCTCATGCTGCAGAACCCCCGCAGATGTCTCACAAATACGCACAGCCCCGTACCCTTCACCACACCCACTCTCGCACCGTCACCGTGGTACATCCGGTACATCCCCAAATCACCTCATGGACCAGCGCACACAACTTACACACACTGACCATTTCACGATCAAATGATTTTCACACAATCCACTCCACAGTCAATCTCACTCCATTCACACTCATGGGTCACCCCATGACGGTTTACACACTACTTTACATTTGAGCCTTTCCGCTCTGCAGCTGAATTTGCCATTTGTGTCATGCACACTGAAGCACATCCTTGGGATTTTTTTTTTCAATCATCCGCATATGGGTGTTTTCCCTGGCATGGACAGTTAACACACAGTGACATGCAGTGCCTTAAAATGTGACCTCCTTTGGAAAGGTACGGATTACAAACCTGTTCTGGTTAATCTCGCGCGCACAGGAACAGAACATCCGAGCATTTAAAATATTTCCCGCTCGATAACCTCACCCCTCCCCTCAGTCAAGCTAACGGTTACCCCCTGCTGAGTCGGTGAAAGACCCGTACTCTCACTCGTTCATGAAATACACTCTGCACACTCGCGGCACACACTCCGTTACACTCAGGCTCGGCATTCCAAGGAACCCCGGGTTCTTTATTGCACCCAAGCTCGGCACACACCCTTTCACACCATGCATTCGCTGCAGCTCACACAGCCTCACCTCGTCATGGTCTGCTTTGATCGCCCATATCCTCTCCACCTGCACCTGCCATGTGTAATCCCGATCTTTACACATTGTTTCGACACATTCCATGATCTCCTCCTTAACATTATTTTCCCTCTCACTTGGCTTCTTGTGCTTGAGATTACTTTATTGTCTTCCATTCTTTCTTTCATTTTCTATTCGTTCGTCTCTCATCATTTGTCCCATTTCTTTTATCTTCTGTGTTCGGCCATTATGTCCCATTTTACATCTTTTCTTATTTGCCACCATTTCTCTTTTTACATCCTTCTGAGCTGCAATTATACATTATATTTCTTCTGATTTGCTTCTTCAGTTCTTTTTGCTCCCCCACAGTTCTCCTTGTACTCCCTATTTAAGTCCATTTACCTCTTCTTTTATCCCAATTATCTCCATCCACAGTTTATATTCTAGCCTCACTCACCTAAACATCAATGACAATGCATTGCTAATGGAAGAAATACATTTGAACACAAAGGGGAACACACCCCCTCCCTCCTCTCATCTCTCACATCAATTCTCTCATCTCCTCTTCCTGAGCAGGCTGCAGTTTCTCAAGGCAGTGTTCTGGGACCTGTGCTTTTTCTAATCCACCAGTGATCTTTCTGACTCTGGAAAATCTTTATCTTTTTGCTGATGACTCCACCCTCTGCTGGTCCAGCTTTGATCCCTCAGGTCGACAGTTCTGGGCAAAAAGCAGCCTCTTAACTCTCTGCAGACTTGAATAAAATTACCAGCTGGTCAAACACATGGAACATATCTTTCAATCCTGATAAATCTCACACTCTCACCATGTCTCTCCGAAAACACCGTCTGGAAGAACCTCACATCTAGTTTCTCAACAATCCTCTTTGAAGAAGTTCGGTCACCGAAGCTTTTTTGTTTCACTATCTGCCGTGATGTTCCTGGGAAAGCCACATGTCTAAGCTGAACTCCAAAGCCAGTCGCCAATTGGGCAAGCTCCATCCTACAAAGTCCTGCCTTGGCACTGCTGAGCTGCTCACCCCCTACAAAGCTTTCATCTGCAGTTTGAGGAAATATTGCTCTCCCCTCTGGGCTGATGCTCCTGCCTCATTCCTATTGCGGCTTCATGCTGTAGAAACCAAATATTTTATGATTATTGGTACCTCCCATGATGAATCTGATTATGAGGGCCTTTCACTCTCTCACAACAGGCAGGTTGGTGGTCGTTCTATCTTCTATCGACTCCTCTTCGGCTTTGCACCCCCTGCTCCAGAGGGGGGAGAAAAGAGGAATGAAAGAGTGAAGGTGAGCAGAGAGTCTTGATTTTGGCAGTTTCACCAGAAGAGGTTTACTGGGAGACCTTGTGCGTCCTGAAGGAATATTTGGGGGTAGAGCACAGCCAGTGCTGGGGGGAACTAGGCCGGAGAGGAGACGGTAGAAGACAAAGACCATCAACCTGCCTGCTCTGAGCAAGTCAAAGGCCATCAGAATCAGCTTTATCTCGAAAGACACCAATGATTCTGAAAGCTTTAGTTTCTACAGCGTGAAGGCACGATATATGTCAAGGGAGATGGCTTTGATTTCCTGTTTGGCATTGAGGACATCCGTCCATTTTTGAGACAGCAGAAGCACCATGTTGAGAATAGAGAGGCCTGGTCTGAATCCAAATTGATAATCAGAGATCAAGCCATTGGAGAAGAGGAAAGATTTACAAGAATATGTGATGATGGATTCCATGACCTTGCTGATGATTGGGAGCAGGCTTATTGGTCTGTAGTTGCAGGGATCTGTTTTTGCACCTTTTTGTGTAAAGCGGTAATGTTGACGGATTTCCAAGCAGATGGCAGATGGCAGATGGCAGATGACCTTGAGCAAAATAGAGGGTGAAGAGAACAGAGAAAGGGTATAATAGAGCGGCAAGGCAGGATTTTCGGAACCGTGGGCTGATGCCATCTGGTCCAGTTGCAGAATCAGAGTCAAGGTTTGACAGAAACTTCACCTTGTCGGGAGAGAAGGACACAGAGTCCAGGAGCAGTTGGGTTCGACTGGGAAAGGTGGGAACAGAGAGAGATGGGTTTGGGACACAAGATTTTGAGGCAAACACAGAGTTGAGGCATTCAGCGTTTTCACGTGCGGTGTCAGCTGTGTAGTCGTTTGAGGTAAGGGAGAGGCTGGAAGGGGAACAAACAGCAGAAACAGATTTGACAAGACGCCATCAGGATTTGGAGGGGGGAGACACTACTGAGGTGTGGTGGAGTGAGCACAGTGCAGGGAGAGAGAGGAATAAGGGTTCTCATATGGAGATCATCTCTGCCACCAGAACGAGGCTCAGGTCTATCATAAAGAGGAGGGTGTAATCAGGGAGAGATACGAAAGAGTCAGAGACGTCTTGAAGGAAGAAAGTTTCTGTTAAGCAGATCAAGTCTGGTTTGTTAGAAGCAGCCTCTATGGACAGATCTGTCAGGTGTAAGCGAATGCTGCAGATGTTTGACCAAAACCATTAAAGACCTCTCAAAGGAATCATTTTGGTCGCTGCCAAATCTTGTGTAAGATGGCCTGGATCAACCTACCATGAGGAGCAATGTGCTGAATCCCCTTCAACAATTGTATGCAATTCTGATTCTATGCAAATGCATCATTTAAATTAGATATTCAAGATATGTGCGACGCGTCACAGGCTAATCAGATGTTTCGACACGTACAACTAATTGGCTGTTTATTTCCCTTTGTGGGGGTTACCCCATTGGGACACAATCCACGGTCACGGGACCAGTGGGGGCTATGGATGGTATAGGCGTGGCGTGTGCTCGGTGGTTGAAGCCATGCACCCTTAAGAGGGTTGGATTTGAGATATATGATGCATGAGTTCCGGTCGGGTTTTCAATCCGTCGGAATAAACGAGCCTTGAACTTGTTACGTGCGTCTCGCCTCCCTGTTACCAGCAACTCCTACACTTTCTCAAATTGCGATCTGGACTGGCGGATTATGTGTGCACATGCAACGATATTTACCTCCGCCACCAAAGGTGGATGGAGGTTATGTTTTCACCCCTGTATGCTTGTCTGTATGTTTGTCTGTCTGTGAACAAGAAATCGCAAAAAGTTATTGATGGATTTGGACGATATTTGGCAGAGGTAGTTTATGTGACAAGGACGAAATAATTAGATTTTAGTGAAGATCCGGGTTCGGCTAGTAGAATTTTAAAAGTGATTCTTTACCATTGAGAGATAGGACCAAAAACGATATATAGCATGATATCTCAAAAACATATGGACGGATCTGGACGAAACTGGGTGGAGAGGTTGTGTGTGTGACAATTACAAATCGATTCGATTTTGGTGAAGATCTAAATATGGATTCGGATACGATAATCATTTAATTCCAAAGTGGTGGTGGTGGTGGTTCAATGTGCAGCCACCCTGCTGCTGGTTGCATCATTTTCAATAAGTGCATCTGCTGCTGATGCAATGCCTCTCTAAAACTTATCTGGTACTCATTCTGGAATGGAAGTATCTGGATTCTGGAATTCTGGATTCTGGGATTCTGGAAGTATCTGGAATGGAAGTATTCTGGAATGGAAGACAAACTGGAAGTATCTGGTACTCATTTTGCCGACCTTGGAAGGATGACAGGCTGAGTCAACCCCACCTGGCGTTAATTCAAGGGGATTCAAACTCAGGACATTAGGATCCCAAGCCTTCCGCCCTAACCATTTGGCCAACACCAGGTGATGATTTGTGTGTGAGTGTGTGTGTGTGTGTGTGTGTGTGTGTGTGTGTGTGTGTGTGTGTGTGTGTGTGTGTGTGTGTTTGTGTGTGTTCAGGGGAGCTTATACAATGAAGTTCTGAATGTCCTGAACAAAGTTCAGGGGAGCTTATGCAATGGCGCGTCGTCCGGCTGTCAGGCAGTCTGTCAGTCCATACATAAACACATGAAACTTCTTCTCCGAAACCACTGATGGGATTGCGAGCAAATTTGGCCCAAATGATATGTGTTGTGTTGTGACTAAAGTTTGTTCACGGCATTAAAAAAAAAATCAAGGTCTAAGGTCTTCCAGTGGTCAAAGAGAAACCAGGTTTGACCCCCCAAAATAGTAATTTGCTTTTTCCTCTGAAGCTACAGACACTATTTCAATGAAACATGACCACAACTTTCATCACACCCATGATATACCGAAGTTTGTTTACGGCACGATGAAAATTGAAGTCTTAGGGGGTCCATGGGCGGTCAAAGTGGGTCCAGATTTGACCCCCCAAAATAGATGTTTACTTTCTTCTCTGAAACTACACACGCAATTTCAATGAAACTTGACCACAAACTTGACCACCCATGATGTACCAAAGTTTAGGTTCACGGCATTAAAACAAACATAGGCGCAATACCCCTGGTGCTCACCTGGTAAAATAAACAGTATACTGCACCAACTAAGGGTATTTAAAAACAATTTCAATGGTTGATAGAAGACGGGGCAGCATGTAGAATCACACTAACATAGTCATAAGACTTCAAACAAACAAACAAAAAAATACCTATTTTGAGGGGCAAACCCCCTACCCCAACCCCATATACCTCCTAAGACCCCAATGTTTCTAATACATTGAACAAACATTGGTACATCAAGGGTGATTACGGTTGTGGTCAAGTTGCATCAAAATCGTGTGGATAGTTTCTGAGAAGAAAGAAAACACCTATTTTGGGGGGCAACCCCCCGTAAACCTCCAAAGGGGCAGATTTTTTAAATGCCGTGAACAAACTTCGGTACATCACGGGTAATGAAGGTTGTGGTCAAGTTTCATCGAAATAGATTGTGTAGTTTCAGAGGAAAAAGCAAACCTGGATCCACTTTGACCCCCGGTAGACCCTCTTAGACCCCGATTGTTTTAATGCCGTGAACAAACATTAGTCACAACACAACAAATATCATTTGTGCCAAATTTGGTTGCAATCCCATCAGTGGTTTTGGAAAATAAGTTTCATTGGAAGGCATTAGAAGAATTGGGGTCTGAGGAGGTATGTGGGGTGGGGGGTGGGGGGGATTGCCCCCCAAAATAGTTTTTTTTGTTTGTTGGTTTAAAGTCATGATTATGTTAGTATAATTCTACATGCTGCCCTGTCTTCTAGCAAGCATTGATACAGGTTTAAAATATCTTTTGTCAGTGTAATATACTGTTTATTCCACCAGGTGAGTGCCAGGAGTATTGCCCCTATTTTTGGTAATGTACCCAGGTGGCAGGGTCAAAATGATACTGCTCTTGCACCTTATTGCCAGGTGGTGATCATAACAACCAAGTATGTGAATTTTTACACAACTGTTCAAGAGGAGACAGAATGACAGACAGACAGACAGACAGACGGATGGAGCCGATTACAATATGACTACGATGAAGCGTCTTCATATTTTTCAAAAAGCGTGGGATAAGAAGGATAAGCCTTCCACGACTAAAGAGAGGTAACTAACTACTTCCTGCATGCAGATAACTTAAATGCACTGTTAAACAAGGAACACCTTGGAATTCAATGCAATTTCCAAAAAAGGACACTCCTGGCAGTGTCCATATGTTTTATACCTCTCCCACCGCCCCCTTCCCACGCCCCCCCCCCCCAAAGCCCTCGCCCTCTCTCAGATCTCTCGATGTCTCCATGTCTCTCGGTCCCTGCTCTCAAATGTTGTGTTTGTGTCCTTCCCCCTCTCTCCCCATCTTGTCTACCGCTCCCTATGTTATATGTTTTATGTGTCGGTTTGTCTTTCTGTGTGATTAATGTTCGCTCTTTCACGAGCCTCGATCTTGTATACAAAAAAAAAAAAAAAAAAAAAAAAAAAATAGGGGAAATAGCCCCAATTTTTCAAATGCCTGAACAAACTTTGGTACATCATGGGTAATGAAGGTTGTGATCAAGTTTCATCGAAATCGTTTGTGTAGTTTTAATTTCGGGGTCTGGTTGGGTCAAACCTGGACCCACTTTGATCCCCGGTAGACCCCCTAAGACCTCGATTATTTTTTTAATGCCCTGAAAAAACTTGAGTTCCAACACACAAAATATAACCTTAGCCAAGTTTGGTCACAATCGCATCAGCAGTTTCAGAGAAGAAGTTGCTAAGGACGGACTGACGACGCACCATCCCATAAGCTACCCGGAAATATGTTCCAGGTGAGGTAAAATTTACCTTGTACCCTCCATCAAAAATACATTCATACTAGACAATACAAAACTGCACCAAAATAGATTACACAAGTTAAAAGTATACAACACAAAACAATGGGGGGAAGACCAAGATATTTGTTGACATGCGATGTTGTATTAAAAAAGTCACATACCAGACATGGCTCTTGACCCATCATCCTGAGAGCGGAGACTGCAGACATCACTGAACCCGATTCCAGAGAAACCAGAAACGTTGTCTCGGTGCACATTTGGGGATCCAAAAATCTTTTCACAGAAACTGGAAAGTTCCCGAATAACATTCTCCAAAATGACGAAAATACTTCCCAAAAGAGAAGAACCCACAATCTGGACATCTTGCGGCTTCGAAAAAGAATTAATAAATTTACAGAAGTCAGCATACATTGCAAATTGTAATTTCTCTTTGGAGAGAGAGAGGAGCTCGGTCCGCAGTGCATCCGACTCAGTACAAGCTCGAATAACCTTCTGATTCTCAATTCCAAGCTTATCGATCACTGCTTGGGCTGTTTCTGCTCTCAGGCCTTGGGACATGAGCCATTCCAAGAAGCTCTCCATTGCACCGATGACCTGCGAAGGATACAATGCTTATGTTAATCACAGAAAAGTTATACATGTTATTTTCTTTACTGGAATGTTTTTGAGTTATTTCCATTGACAATCCAATCAATTATTATCCAATAAATGCGGGCTTTTGCATCCAGTTTGTTCAACCGCTGTGCCCCATTTTGTAAGTTTGCTTATCAATCATGATCTAATGTATGTGAGTTTTTATATACAGAGACAAAAACAAACCCAGAGTAAACGAGAGGAGACCATACGGCTCATTATGCGGCGCCACATCAACACCAAACCAAGTTTATCCACCAAAACAATGCAATTTCATTTGGGGAATGAGGGGAGAAATGTGCCTGAGATGATGTGGCATGACCAGGGATATCCCAAGCGCGTCAAATACAAATGGGGAAGCACAATTATTTTAATTGTTTAAATAAAAAAAGAGAAAAAGGGAATTTTTTGTGTTATTTGTTTTTTTTTTAACAGAAGAGAATGGTTGGGTGGAGGTTTGGGTGACGCCACTTCTTGGATGACAAACAGACATCAATCACACACCACCCCTTGATGAGACCCCCCACAGACACAACACCACTTCACTCAGATGCACACAATCTCCCAATCTATACGTCATACTCCCAATCGAAACTTCAATTCCATCCATTCATAATCCATACTCCCAATTCATACTTCAATCCCACTCCTCCCTCCAGGTCTTTAAAATAGCTGTTCACCACCATCTCTTACCTTCACCCATCCAAAACCTTGATCTTCTCTACCCCCGTGAATGCACCCCAAATCCTCTTTTTTGAAATACCAACTTCTTTCCTGGAAGTCCTTGGTGTCCTTGTGTTTTATACTTTTATAATTGTGCAAGGGCACAGAGAGAAAATTCGTGGGAGTGAGACCCAAATTCGAAGAGCACCACAGCGTTGACAATGCGAATTCGGGTTCTTAGAACCACATAGTTTAAAGAGGCCGATTGGCAGGGTACGACCCCGGGTAGTTTAAATGAGTAAATGTCAGTAGTGTAGTTAGGCAGGATGCGAAATCCATTCGCACCATCCACAGCCTGTCACTGAGGAGGACGAGACTCCACACCAAGGCTCTGTGAAACTGTTTGAGTGGTGAGACGCATCATGACATAAGAGGGACAATGTGTTTGTTCCATTCCTTCCTTCTTGGGAGGGATTGGGAGACGAATTTGGATTTGAGGGGGATAAGGGAGACAAGACGTAGAGACGAATTGTAAGGAGGGCTAGGGTAGTGTACGGGGGGGGGGGGGGGGGGCATCGACCTGCTGTGCAGCACCATCGATCTGTGCAGCATCCCTGCGGCACCTTGCTACATCTGTGCAGCCAAACGGCACAGCACTGTGCTGCCATATCCTTTTGCTGTAATTTTGCTGCACCTTTGTTACATCTGTGCAGCACTTTGCTGCCACAAACCCTTTGCTGCACCTTATACACTCATGGACCACAAGCTTTGTGGCCTTGCACCTCTGCTGTGCTGCACTTTTCTGCAACATCACCTTGCATCTTCGGACCACTTGTTGAGTGGCATTATGTCACGCAGTTGGACCACATGGGAGTGGCCCTGCCTGGCAAAGGAAATGAAATGAAATAAAAACTTTTTTATTGTGCCTTTTTATTAAGGTGTGCAAGGGATGAGAACATTTGTAAGTTTAGGTAGCCCTGTAGATTAAAAATGGCCTGTATGCCGGTCCGGGGGCTAGCCGGTTTGATATATGCACACAGAAGAAGCAAGAAGCAGATGCAAGAAGCAAGCAGCAAGTGTTATGATTCAATTGATGAGTGTTTTGTGTGTTTGCTGTGCTTTCTCTCCCCTCCAATCTTGTCTTCCAAAAAGGACAGGTTCTGGGTCATAGAATTGTAAATAAAAGTAAGTTTCTGTGCTTGTAAATATAAAAATGCTGCCCACCGGCTATGTGTTTAGTTTGACAAATTCCGGATATTCGGTTAGTTGTGGGTGTGAATATGATAGGTAGCTACTCAACGCAATAGGAGGGACATATCTAGCATTTTAAAACTGTCGCATACACGGGTTAGAGTAAATGTTAGGGGGAACCACACCTATATATCACATGTAAAAGTAAAGTTAATTTTGCATGTCATTCTCTAACCGGTCGTTTCAGTTGTTGGGTTCGACTCGGGGCGAGTCTGACGAGGCAGGGTGTAGTGTTGCGGTGTTGTGTTTTTACAAATAAAGGTTAATTTCCCCCTCATAGTTTAGTCACACTACAACATGTAGCCTCGCGATAGTTCAGTTATTTCTTAGTAAATGTAAGCAAAGTCCTGTTCCTGTGTTAGTTTTGCGTTGAGTAGAATAATGAGAGTTATGTCTCCTTCCAATGCTTATGCTGCCACGATACTTTGAGTGTTGGCGCAAATCACCACGAGGCTGGCCTGACAAGTCAATCCAGGCCGAAGGAAGGCGGAACAGAAGAAGTGGGAGTGACCGGTAAGCACGAGCCGCCAATCAGGGCTCAAGGGGAGTGGCTAAGCACTGCGGCAAAAGGCGTGGTTTGGAACATTCGAGGCAGGCCATTAGAGGCAGGCGTGGCAATATAACCCTGTGCCCAAAAGCCCCCACCTCAGTTATGGGGAGAGGCGCTTGCCAGTTCTGAGGAGAGGTGCGCTGTACAAATTAACAGTTTGAGGAGGACATGCGCTGAGTGATGAGCTTGAGTTATCAGTTCGAAGCGCTGTGTTGAATTACGAGTTCTGAGGAGAGGTGCGCTGAACCAAGTTATGAGCCTGGGTCCTCTGTTGAATTGAGCTTGAGTCAGATCCTGAATTGAGTTGCGAGAGTGAAAGCGCGCCGTTGAATAAATCGTGCTGTGAAGGACTGCCGTGCTGGGCGAGAGACGCGCATATCCGCCTGCCTGCCTTTTTTCGAGATGCGCGCTGCGAGGATCCCTCCCGCCGGCCTGCCTGCCTTCGTCGAGGGACGTGCTGTGACCACAGAAGGCCATGCCGGGCGAGCTGTTCCTGAACAACAAAGCCGGCGCGTTCAGTGCATGAACCGTCCTTCCTTCATTCCCCCTGTGAGTGTGAACGGGCCCATTGTCTGGAAAATAAACTGAGACTGCTTAAGTGCCTGCTCTGTGTCTCTTTGCCTTGTATAGCTGTAAATAAACCTTTGTTCTTCCTTCTATTTGATCATTCCCGTCATTTCCATCCATTGACTAAGCGTGGTACGAATTATATCGCTCTAATCGGGTTCCAATAACAAGGTAATTGCACGGAACATGTGGTGCACCATCCGCTCGGGTGCACTCAAATTACGTGTGGTTTGTGCAAGACTTGATCCCCGCTTCCGTAGCGGCGTAGGTACTTAGGTACGTGCGAACATTGTCCCGAAACCCTGTCCCGTGTCCGACCGGAAGTGGCGACTCAAGTCTCACGGTTGCGACGCCCCAAGGAGAACAAGGGGCTTTATCTCCCCTTGGTAAGGGACGGAGGGGTCGCACAAAACTAACAATATATAAAAACACACACACACCTACACACACACACACCTACACACACACACACCTACACACACACACACACCTACACACACACACACACACCTACACACACACACACACACACACACACACACACACACACACCTTTTTATATCAACAGAATCAACAGAACCCCTTTTTTGGACAAAACTGTGTATTTTAGGGAAAGAGACATTATTTTTTTATTTTTTTTTGTCCAATGTGGTAAGGGCTGGTGGGATGGTCTCCAAGTATGCACACTCACCTTTAAGCTGTCTAGTCTGGGCCCACAGATGTACGTTAAGCTGGCTGTCCGGTTTTCTACCATTAATTATTTGGAGAAATGTCAATTTGATTCACACAGCTGCAAGAAGTAAATGTATTTTATTTGCCAGATGTCGGGCGCCCCTTTATATGAACTTTTATAGAGCATTCCTTGGTTCCTCCTAAGAACACAAGGGTAGTACAGCATGCACATGAGATTTCTGAATGTCCTCACATGTCCCTTATTTTCTAGGTTTGTCACATGGCACACAACAAATAAAGAGGCCTTTTCTATGCTGCTGGAATTTTTCCCCAAAACATATATATATACATCAAATGCAACTGTTGAGAATAGATGTTTTATGTCATCAAGACCTAACACCTATTTCCCTCAAAAACAACCCACTTCCAGTTTCACGTGTCGCTGATGCAGTTCCCCCTGTTTCCGGGAAGCTGGTACTCATTTTGCCGACTTCAAAAGGACCGACAAGCTGAGTCAGCCCACATGGTGTTATTTTAACGGCGTCACCCTAACATCTCAAAGCAGCCATATTAAACATGAAGCCAACACCAGGATTAGTTTCACAATTAATGAGTGAGAACGTCACTCTGTATCGCACAAACCTCCACCAGGATAAACAGGTAACGTTTTGTATCCACTGATAGACCGGATCTGGATTCGGACCTGAACCTAAATCGAATCAGCTTCTTCTTCTTCTCACCGACCCACCTCGTCCCCTTAGTTTCGCCATAATCCATCCACAACTCTGTCATATCGTGCTATGTATGATCATAATGTTCGGCCGATCTCTCTATTAATATTACGAAGAATCACTTCAAATAATCGTTTTACAGAATATCTTTCTCAGTATTAATAACAAAATGAGACTCGGAACAAACCTTTTCCTCAGAAGATCCGACCCGATCACTGTTGCAGCCGCTTGTGGGAAAGGACACGTAGCGGAGCACGGAGGACAAAAGGACACTGAGCCGATGTCAGTTCAACTTCAAGCAAGACATGTCCCACATGCAGAAAGTGACGCCGGAAGTGCGTCACCACTGTATTGCCATGCATGGCATTATCACCCACTAGGCGGTGTATGTGTTCCAGTGCAACAGGTCAACATCCGTAACAACATTCCGTGACGTGTGCACAAGCATCAAGTATACTTGCACTGTACATTGTATATTTGCATAATAGCAGGTTTAATCGAATCCAATAATCCTGTGAATCCCTGTGAAATGTTAAATGTAAAATCATATCGGACTTTATGTGATGTAGCACTCAATTTGAGGTAGAAATGATGAGTTAATTAATTGATATTTCCCCCTTTTATAATTAAAATAATTAATTGATATTACCCATTTTTTTATAATCTATTGGTATAAAATAAATGCGTCACTCCCCACGATACCCACGTGTACTTACATTCGTGTGATGTTACAAAGAATTCCGAAAACTTGTCTGACGTTTTACTAGGTAACAAACACGTTTTTAGCGCACCTGGGGCTGGACCTTCGTCCGGTAAACTCATCGATCAGCATTGTCCATCGGTAAGTGAGTGTTTGTTACTTGCAAAATCGAAGATTTTACAAGTACTGTATATTGGTCGGTTGTGTTTGTGACTCTGTCTGTCTGTTTGTTACTTGCCGGAAAAGATTCCGGCAAGTATGTTGATCTTTTCGTTTGTTACTTGCCGGAAAAGATTCCGGCAAGTATGTTGATCTGTTCGTTTGTTACTTGCCGGAAAAATTTTCCGACAAGTATGTTGATCTGTTCGTTTGTTTGTCTGTCTGTCTGTTTGTCTGTCTGTTTGTCTGTTTGCAGCACTGCGTCTACACCGTTGCACGGAGAATCGCCAAACTTTGCACACATAATGGTCTTGCCCTCTAATATACTGTGCCTCAATGATGACGTCATCGGTGACGTGGTTCGGCCGCCATCTTGGAAAAACCGAATAAATTTGCACCTCTATATCTCCGAAAGTACTGAACAGAAAAAATTGAGACATGGCTCATTGTAAAGAACTCTCCATGGGGAATAAAATATGTTAATGATGACGTCATATGTCACGTGGTCGGCCGCCATCTTGGAAAAACCGAAAAACTTAGCACCTCCATATCTCCGAAAGTGCTGAATAGAAAAAATTGAGACATGGCTCATTGTAAAGAACTCTCCATGGGGAACAAAATATGTTAATGATGATGTCATCGGTCACGTGGTTCGGCCGCCATCTTGGAAAAACCGAAAAACTCTGCACCTCCACATCTCCAAAAGTCCTGAATAGAAAAAATTGAGGTATGGCTCATTGTAAAGAACTCTCCATGGGGAATAAAATATGTTAATTATGACGTCATCGGTCACGTGGTTCGGCCGCGCTATTTGTCCTAAATGGCCGATAAAAAAGTACATTCCGGCAAGTCCTCGGTCTCTGACCGATTTTTCATTTGTCTGTCTGTCTGTCTGTCTGTCTGTCTGTTTGTCTGTCTGTTTGCAGCACTGCGTCTACACCGTTGCACGTAGAATCGCCAAACTTTGCACACATATTGGTCTTGCCCTGGAATAGACTGTGCCCAATTGATGACATCATCGGTGACGTGGTTCGGCCGCCATCTTGGAAAAACCGAAAAACTTTGCAACTCTATATCTCCGAAAGTACTGAACAGAAAAAATTGAGACATGGCTCATTGTAAAGAACTCTCCATGGGGAATAAAATATGTTAATGATGACGTCATCAGGCACGTGGTTCGGTCGCCATCTTGGAAAAACGGCAAAACGTTGCGCCACTATATCTCCAAAAGTGCTGAACAGAAAAAATTGAGACAAGGCTCATTGTAAAGAACTCTCCATGGGGAATAAAATATGTTAATGATGACGTCATCAGTCACGTGGTCGGCCGCCATCTTGGAAAAACGGCAAAACTTTGCACCACGAAATCTCCAAAAGTGCTGAACAGAAAAAATTGAGACATGGCTCATTGTAAAGAAATCTCCATGGGGAATAAAATATGTTAATGATGACCTCATCGGTCACGTGGTTCGGCCGCCATATTTGTCCTAAATGGCCGATAAAAAAGGACATTCCGGCAAGTCCTCGGTCTCTGACCGATTTTTCATCTGTCTGTCTGTCTGTTTGTCTGTCTGTCTGTTTGCAGCACTGCGTCTACACCGTTGCACGTAGAATCGCCAAACTTTGCGCACATATTGGTCTTGCCCTGGAATAGACTGTGCCCAATTGATGACGTCATCGGTGACGTGGTTCGGCCGCCATCTTGGAAAAACCGAAAAACGTTGCACCTCTATATCTCCGAAAGTACTGAACAGAAAAAATTGAGACATGGCTCATTGTAAAGAACTCTCCATGCGGAATAAAATATGTAAATGATGACGTCATCAGTCACGTGGTTCGGTCGCCATCTTGGAAAAACGGCAAAACGTTGCGCCACGATATCTCCAAAAGTGCTGAACAGAAAAAATTGAGACATGGCTCATTGTAAACAACTCTCCATGGGGAATAAAATATGTTAATGATGACGTCATATGTCACGTGGTCGGCCGCCATCTTGGAAAAACGGCAAAACTTTGCACCACTATATCGCCAAAAGTGCTGAACAGAAAAAATTGAGACATGGCTCATTGTAAAGAACTCCACATGGGGAATAAAATATGTTAATGATGACGTCATCAGTCACGTGGTCGGCCGCCATCTTGGAAAAACGGCAAAACTTTGCACTACGAAATCTCCGAAAGTGCTGAACAGAAAAAATTGAGACATGGCTCATTGTAAAAAACTCTCCATGGGGAATAAAATATGTTAATGATGTCATATGTCACGTGGTCGGCCGCCATCTTGGAAAAACCGAAAAACTCTGCACCTCCACATCTCCAAAAGTCCTGAATAGAAAAAATTGAGGCATGGCTCATTGTAAAGAACTCTCCATGGGGAATAAAATATGTTAATGATGACGTCATCGGTCACGTGGTTCGGCCGCCATATTTGTCCTAAATGGCGGATAAAAAAGTACATTCCGGCAAGTCCTCGGTCTCTGACCGATTTTTCATCTGTCTGTTTGTCTGTCTGTCTGTCTGTTTGCAGCACTGCGTCTACACCGTTGCACGTAGAATCGCCAAACTTTGCACACATATTGGTCTTGCCCTGGAATAGACTGTGCCCAATTGATGACGTCATCGGTGACGTGGTTCGTCCGCCATCTTGGAAAAACCGAAAAACTTTGCACCTCTATATCTCCGAAAGTACTGAACAGAAAAAATTGAGACATGGCTCATTGTAAATAACTCTCCATGGGGAATAAAATATGTTACTGATGACGTCATCGGTCACGTGGTTCGGCCGCCATCTTGGGAAATCCGAAAAACTTTGCACCTCCATATCTCCGAAAGTGCTGAATAGACAAAATTGAGACATGGCTCATTGTAAAGAACTCTCCATGTGGAATAAAATATGTTAATGATGACGTCATCAGTCACGTGGTTCGGCCGCCATCTTGGAAAAACCGAAAAACTTTACACCTCCATATCTCCGAAAGTGCTGAACAGAAAAAATTGAGACATGACTCATTGTAAAGAACTCTCCATGGGGAATAAAATATGTTAATGATGACGTCATCTATCACGTGGTTCAGCCGCAATATTTGTTCTAAATGGCCGACAAAAAAGTACATTCCGGCAAGTGCTTGGTCTCTGACCGATTTTTCATTTGTTACTTGCCGGAAAAGATTCCGGCAAGTATGTTGATCTGTTCGTTTGTTTGTTACTTGCCGGAAAATTTTTTCCGGCAAGTATGTTGATCTGTTCGTTTGTTACTTGCCGGAAAAAATTTTCCGGCAAGTATGTTGATCTGTTCGTTACTTGCCGGAAAAATTTTCCTGCAAGTATGTTGATCTGTTCGTTTGTCTGTTTGTTACTTGCCGGAACAATTTCCGGCAAGTATGTTGATCTGTTCGTTTGTTTGTCTGTCTGTTTGTCTGTCTGTTTGCAGCACTGCGTCTACACCGTTGCACGTAGAATCGCCAAACTTTGCACACATATTGGTCTTGCCCTGGAATAGACTGTGCCCAATTGATGACGTCATTGGTCACGTGGTTCGGCCGCCATCTTGGAAAAAATTTGCACCTCTATATCTCCGAAAGTGCTGAACAGAAAAAATTGAGACATGGCTCATTGTAAAGAACTCTCCATGGAGAATAAAATATGTTAATGATGACGTCATCAGTCCCGTGGTTCGGCCGCCATCTTGGAAAAACCGAAAATTTTTGCACCTCCATATCTCCAAAAGCACTGAATGGAAAAAATTGAGACATGGCTCATTGTAAAGAACTCTCCATGGGGAATAAAATATGTTAATGATGACGTCATATGTCACGTGGTCGGCTGCCATCTTGGAAAAACGGCAAAACTTTGCACCACTATATCTCCAAAAGTGCTGAACAGAGAAAATTGAGACATGGCTCATTGTAAAGAACTCTCCATGGGGAATAAAATATGTTAATGATGACGTCATCAGTCACGTGGTTCGGCCGCCATCTTGGAAAAACCGAAAAATTTTGCACCTCCATATGTTCGGAAGTGCTGAATAGAAAACATTGAGACATGGCTCATTGTAAAGAACTCTCCACGGGGAATAAAATATGTTAATGATGACATCATCGGTCACGTGGTTCGGCCGCCATATTTGTCCTAAATGGCCGATAATAAAGTAAATTCCGGCAAGTCCTCGGTCTCTGACCGATTTTTCATTACTTGCCGGAAAAAATTTTCCGGCAAGTATGTTGATCTGTTCGTTTGTCTGTTTGTTACTTGCCGGAAAAATTTTCCGGCAAGTATGTTGATCTGTTCGTTTGTTTGTCTGTTTGTCTGTTTGTTACTTGCCGGAAAAGATTCCGGCAAGTATGTTGATCTGTTCGTTTGTTACTTGCCGGAAAAATTTTCCGGCAAGTATATTGATCTGTTCGTTTGTTTGTCTGTCTGTCTGTTTGTCTGTCTGTTTGTCTGTTTGCAGCACTGCGTCTACACCGTTGCACGGAGAATCGCCAAACTTTGCACACATAATGGTCTTGCCCTCTAATATACTGTGCCTCAATGATGACGTCATCGGTGACGTGGTTCGGCCGCCATCTTGGAAAAACCGAATAAATTTGCACCTCTATATCTCCGAAAGTACTGAACAGAAAAAATTGAGACATGGCTCATTGGAAAGAACTCTCCATGCGGAATAAAATATGTAAATGATGACGTCATCAGTTACGTGGTTCGGTCGCCATCTTGGAAAAACGGCAAAAAGGTTGCGCCACTATATCTCCAAAAGTGCTGAACAGAAAAAATTGAGACATGGCTCATTGGAAAGAACTCTCCATGGGGAATAAAATAAGTAAATGATGACGTCATCAGTCACGTGGTTCGGTCGCCATCTTGGAAAAACGGCAAATCGTTGCGCCACTATATCTCCAAAAGTGCTGAACAGAAAAAATTGAGACATGGCTCATTGGAAAGAACTCTCCATGGGGAATAAAATATGTTAATGATGACGTCATATGTCACGTGGTCGGCCGCCATCTTGGAAAAACGGCAAAACTTTGCACCACTATATCTCCAAAAGTGCTGAACAGAAATAATTGAGACATGGCTCATTGTAAAGAACTCTCCATGGGGAATAAAATATGTTAATGATGACGTCATCGGTCACGTGGTTCGGCCGCCATCTTGGGAAATCCGAAAAACTTTGCACCTCCATATCTCCGAAAGTGCTGAATAGACAAAATTGAGACATGGCTCATTGTAAAGAACTCTCCATGTGGAATAAAATATGTTAATGATGACGTCATCAGTCACGTGGTTCGGCCGCCATCTTGGAAAAACCGAAAAACTTTACACCTCCATATCTCCGAAAGTGCTGAACAGAAAAAATTGAGACATGACTCATTGTAAAGAACTCTCCATGGGGAATAAAATATGTTAATGATGACGTCATCTATCACGTGGTTCAGCCGCAATATTTGTTCTAAATGGCCGACAAAAAAGTACATTCCGGCAAGTGCTTGGTCTCTGACCGATTTTTCATTTGTTACTTGCCGGAAAAGATTCCGGCAAGTATGTTGATCTGTTCGTTTGTTTGTTACTTGCCGGAAAATTTTTTCCGGCAAGTATGTTGATCTGTTCGTTTGTTACTTGCCGGAAAAAATTTTCCGGCAAGTATGTTGATCTGTTCGTTACTTGCCGGAAAAATTTTCCTGCAAGTATGTTGATCTGTTCGTTTGTCTGTTTGTTACTTGCCGGAACAATTTCCGGCAAGTATGTTGATCTGTTCGTTTGTTTGTCTGTCTGTTTGTCTGTCTGTTTGCAGCACTGCGTCTACACCGTTGCACGTAGAATCGCCAAACTTTGCACACATATTGGTCTTGCCCTGGAATAGACTGTGCCCAATTGATGACGTCATTGGTCACGTGGTTCGGCCGCCATCTTGGAAAAAATTTGCACCTCTATATCTCCGAAAGTGCTGAACAGAAAAAATTGAGACATGGCTCATTGTAAAGAACTCTCCATGGAGAATAAAATATGTTAATGATGACGTCATCAGTCCCGTGGTTCGGCCGCCATCTTGGAAAAACCGAAAATTTTTGCACCTCCATATCTCCAAAAGCACTGAATGGAAAAAATTGAGACATGGCTCATTGTAAAGAACTCTCCATGGGGAATAAAATATGTTAATGATGACGTCATATGTCACGTGGTCGGCTGCCATCTTGGAAAAACGGCAAAACTTTGCACCACTATATCTCCAAAAGTGCTGAACAGAGAAAATTGAGACATGGCTCATTGTAAAGAACTCTCCATGGGGAATAAAATATGTTAATGATGACGTCATCAGTCACGTGGTTCGGCCGCCATCTTGGAAAAACCGAAAAATTTTGCACCTCCATATGTTCGGAAGTGCTGAATAGAAAACATTGAGACATGGCTCATTGTAAAGAACTCTCCACGGGGAATAAAATATGTTAATGATGACATCATCGGTCACGTGGTTCGGCCGCCATATTTGTCCTAAATGGCCGATAATAAAGTAAATTCCGGCAAGTCCTCGGTCTCTGACCGATTTTTCATTACTTGCCGGAAAAAATTTTCCGGCAAGTATGTTGATCTGTTCGTTTGTCTGTTTGTTACTTGCCGGAAAAATTTTCCGGCAAGTATGTTGATCTGTTCGTTTGTTTGTCTGTTTGTCTGTTTGTTACTTGCCGGAAAAGATTCCGGCAAGTATGTTGATCTGTTCGTTTGTTACTTGCCGGAAAAATTTTCCGGCAAGTATATTGATCTGTTCGTTTGTTTGTCTGTCTGTCTGTTTGTCTGTCTGTTTGTCTGTTTGCAGCACTGCGTCTACACCGTTGCACGGAGAATCGCCAAACTTTGCACACATAATGGTCTTGCCCTCTAATATACTGTGCCTCAATGATGACGTCATCGGTGACGTGGTTCGGCCGCCATCTTGGAAAAACCGAATAAATTTGCACCTCTATATCTCCGAAAGTACTGAACAGAAAAAATTGAGACATGGCTCATTGGAAAGAACTCTCCATGCGGAATAAAATATGTAAATGATGACGTCATCAGTTACGTGGTTCGGTCGCCATCTTGGAAAAACGGCAAAAAGGTTGCGCCACTATATCTCCAAAAGTGCTGAACAGAAAAAATTGAGACATGGCTCATTGGAAAGAACTCTCCATGGGGAATAAAATAAGTAAATGATGACGTCATCAGTCACGTGGTTCGGTCGCCATCTTGGAAAAACGGCAAATCGTTGCGCCACTATATCTCCAAAAGTGCTGAACAGAAAAAATTGAGACATGGCTCATTGGAAAGAACTCTCCATGGGGAATAAAATATGTTAATGATGACGTCATATGTCACGTGGTCGGCCGCCATCTTGGAAAAACGGCAAAACTTTGCACCACTATATCTCCAAAAGTGCTGAACAGAAATAATTGAGACATGGCTCATTGTAAAGAACTCTCCATGGGGAATAAAATATGTTAATGATGACGTCATCAGTCACGTGGTCGGCCGCCATCTTGGAAAAACGGCAAAACTTTGCACCACAAAATCTCCAAAAGTGCTGAACAGAAAAAATTGAGACATGGCTCATTGTAAAGAACTCTCCATGGGGAATAAAATATGTTAATGATGACGGCATCGGTCACGTGGTTCGGCCGCCATCTTGGAAAAATGGGAAAACTTTGCACCACTATATCTCCAAAAGTGCAGAATGGAAAAAATTGAGACATGGCTCATTGCAAAGAACTCTCAATGGGGAATAAAATATGTTAATGATGACGTCATATGTCACGTGGTTCGGCCGCCATCTTGGAAAAACCGAAAAATTGTGCACCTCCATATCTCTGAAAGTGCTGAATAGAAAAAATTGAGACATGGCTCATTGTAAAGAACTCTCCATGGGGAATAAAATATGTTAATAATGACATCATAGGTCACGTGGTTCGGACGCCATATTTGTCTTAAATGGCCGATAAAAGAGTACATTCCGGCAAGTCCTCGGTCTCTGACCGATTTTTCATTTGTCTGTTTGTCTGTTTGTCTGTTTGTCTGTTTGCAGCACTACGTCTACACCGTTGCACGTAGAATCGCCAAACTTGGCACACATATTGGTCTTGCCCTCTAATATACTGTGCCCAAATGATGACGTCATCGGTGACGTGGTTCGGCCGCCATCTTGGAAAAACCGAAAAATTTTGCACCTCCATATCTCCGAAAGTGCTGAACAGAAAAAATTGAGACATGGCTCATTGTAAAGAACTCTCCATGGGGAATAAAATATGTTAATGATGACGTCATCAGTCACGTGGTCGGCCGCCATCTTGGAAAAACGGCAAAACTTTGCACCACGATATCTCCAAAAGTGCTGAACAGAAAAAATTGAGACATGGCTCATTGTAAAGAACTCTCCATGGCGAATAAAATATGTTAATGATGACGTCATATGTCACGTGGTCGGCCGCCATCTTGGAAAAACCGAAAAACTTTGCACCTCCATATCTCCGGAAGTGCTGAACAGAAAAAATTGAGACATGGCTCATTGGTAAGAACTCTCCATGGGGAATAAAATATGTTAATGATGACGTCATATGTCACGTGGTCGGCCGCCATCTTGGAAAAACCGAAAAACTTTGCACCTCCATATCTCCGAAAGTGCTGAATAGAAAAAATTGAGACATGGCTCATTGTAAAGAACTCTCCATGGGGAATAAAATATGTTAATGATGATATCATCGGTCACGTGGTTCGGCCGCCATATTTGTTCTAAATGGCCGATAAAAAGTACATTCCGGCAAGTCCTCGGTCTCTGATCTGTCTGTTTGTCTGTTTGCAGCACTGCGTCTACACCGTTGCACGGAGAATCGCCAAACTTTGCACACATAATGGTCTTGCCCTCTAATATACTGTGCCTCAATGATGACGTCATCGGTGACGTGGTTCGGCCGCCATCTTGGAAAAACCGAATAAATTTGCACCTCTATATCTCCGAAAGTACTGAACAGAAAAAATTGAGACATGGCTCATTGTAAAGAACTCTCCATGGGGAATAAAATATGTTAATGATGACGTCATATGTCACGTGGTCGGCCGCCATCTTGGAAAATCCGAAAAACGTTGCACCTCTATCTCCAAAAGTGCTGAACAGAAAAAATTGAGACATGGCTCATTGTAAAGAACTCTCCGTGGGGAATAAAATATGTTAATGATGATGTCATCGGTCAGGTGGTTCAGCCGCCATATTTGTCCTAAATGGCCGATAAAAAAGTAAATTCCGGCAAGTCCTCGGTCTCTGACCGATTTTTCATTTGTCTGTTTGTCTGTTTGTCTGTTTGTCTGTTTGTCTGTTTGCAGCACTACGTCTACACCGTTGCACGTAGAATCACCAAACTTTGCACACGTATTTGTCTTGCCCTCTAATATACTGTGCCCAAATGATGACGTCATCGGTCACATGGTTCGGCCGCCATCTTGGAAAAACCGAAAAAATTTGCACCTCCATATCTCCAAAAGTCCTGAACAGAAAAAATTGAGACATGGCTCATTGTAAAGAACTCTCCATGGGGAATAAAATATGTTAATGATGACGTCATCAGTCACGTGGTCGGCCGCCATCTTGGAAAAACGGCAAAACTTTGCACCACGATATCTCCAAAAGTGCTGAACAGAAAAAATTGAGACATGGCTCATTGTAAAGAACGCTCCATGGGGAATAAAATATGTTAATGATGACGTCATCAGTCACGTGGTCGGCCGCCATCTTGGAAAAACCGAAAAATTTTGCACCTCCATTTCTCTGAAAGTGCTGAATAGAAACAATTGAGACATGGCTCATTGTAAAGAACTCTCCATGGGCAATAAAATATGTCAATGATGATGCCATCGGTCACGTGGTTCGGCCGCCATCTTGGAAAAACGGGAAAACTTTGCACCACTATATCTCCAAAAGTGCAGAATGGAAAAAATTGAGACATGGCTCATTGTAAAGAACTCTCCATGGGGAATAAAATATGTTAATGATGACGTCATCAGTCACGTGGTTCGGTCGCCATCTTGGAAAAACCGAAAAACTTTGCACCACTATATCTCCAAAAGTGCTGAATAGAAAAAATTGAGACATGGCTCATTGTAAAGAACTCTCCATGGGGAATAAAATATGTTAATGATGATGCCATTGGTCACGTGGTTCGGCCGCCATCTTGGAAAAACGGCAAAACTTTGCACCACTATATCTCCAAAAGTGCAGAATGGAAAAAATTGAGAGATGGCTCATTGTAAAGAACTCTCCATGGGGAATAAAATATGTTAATGATGACGTCATGTATCACGTAGTTCGGCCGCCATATTTGTTCGAAATGGCCGATAAAAAAGTACATTCCGGCAAGTCCTCGGTCTCTGACCGATTTTTCATCTGTTTGTCTGTCTGTTTGTCTGTCTGTTTGCAGCACTGCGTCTACACCGTTGCACGGAGAATCGCCAAACTTTGCACACATATTGGTCTTGCCCTGGAATAGACTGTGCCCAATTGATGACGTCATCGGTGACGTGGTTCGGCCGCCATCTTGGAAAAACCGAAAAAATTTGCACCTCTATATCTCCGAAAGTACTGTACTGAAAAAATTGAGACATGGCTCATTGTAAAGAACTCTCCATGGGGAATAAAATATGTTAATGATGACGTCATATGTCACGTGGTCGGCCGCCATCTTGGAAAAAAGGCAAAAATTTGCACCACTATATCTCCAAAAGTGCTGAACAGAAAAAATTGAGACATTGCTCATTGTAAAGAACTCTCCATGGGGAATAAAATATGTTAATGATGACGTCATCAGTCACGTGGTCGGCCGCCATCTTGGAAAAACCGAAAAACTTAGCACCTCCATATCTCCGAAAGTGCTGAATAGAAAAAATTGAGACATGGCTCATTGTAAAGAACTCTCCATGGGGAATAAAATATGTTAATGATGATGTCATCGGTCACGTGGTTCGGCCGCCATCTTGGAAAAACCGAAAAATTCTGCACCTCCACATCTCCAAAAGTCCTGAATAGAAAAAATTGAGACATCGCTCATTGTAAAGAACTCTCCATGGGGAATAAAATATGTTAATGATGACGTCATCGGTCACGTGGTTCGGCCGCCATCTTGGAAAAACTTTGCACCTCGATATCTCCGAAAGTGCTGAACAGAAAAAATTGAGACATGGCTCATTGTGAAGAACTCTCCACGGGGAATAAAATATGTTAATGATGACGTCATCGGTCACGTGGTTCAGCCACCATATTTGTCCTAAATGGCCGATAAAAAAGTAAATTCCTGCAAGTCCTCGGTCTCTGACCGATTTTTCATCTGTCTGTTTGTCTGTTTGCAGCACTACGTCTACACCGTTGCATGTAGAATCACCAAACTTTGCACACGTATTTGTCTTGCCCTCTAATATACTGTGCCCAAATGATGACGTCATCGGTCACGTGGTTCGGCCGCCATCTTGGAAAAACCGAAAAATTTTGCACCTCTATATCTCCGAAAGTACTGAACAGAAAAAATTGAGACATGGCTCATTGTAAAGAACTCTCCATGGGGAATAAAATATGTTAATGATGACGTCATCGGTCACGTGGTTCGGCCGCCATCTTGGAAAAAACGAAAATTTTTGCACCTCCATATCTCAAAGTCAAAGTCCTGAACAGAAAAAATTGAGACATGGCTCATTGTAAAGAACTCTCCATGGGGAATAAAATATGTTAATGATGACGTCATCAGTCACGTGGTTCGGCCGCCATCTTGGAAAAACCGAAAATTTTTGCACCTCCATATCTCCGAAAGTCCTGAACAGAAAAAATTGAGACATGGCTCATTGTAAAGAACTCTCCATGGGGAATAAAATATGTTAATGATGACGTCATCAGTCACGTGGTCGGCCGCCATCTTGGAAAAACGGCAAAACTTTGCACCACGATATCTCCAAAAGTCTTGAACAGAAAAAATTGAGACATGGCTCATTGTTAAGAACGCTCCATGGGGAATAAAATATGTTAATGATGACGTCATATGTCACGTGGTCGGCCGCCATCTTGGAAAAACGGCAAAACTTTGCACCACTATATCTCCAAAAGTGCTGAACAGAAAAAATTGAGACATTGCTCATTGTAAAGAACTCTCCATGGGGAATAAAATATGATAATGATGACGTCATATGTCACGTGGTTCGGCCGCCATCTTGGAAAAACCGAAAAATTTTGCACCTCCATTTCTCTGAAAGTGCTGAATAGAAAAAATTGAGACATGGCTCATTGTAAAGTACTCTCCATGGGGAATAAAATATGTTAATGATGATGCCATCGGTCACGTGGTTCGGCCGCCATCTTGGAAAAACGGGAAAACTTTGCACCACTATATCTCCAAAAGTGCAGAATGGAAAAAATTGAGACATGGCTCATTGTAAAGAACTCTCCATGGGGAATAAAATATGTTAATGATGACGTCATCGGTCACGTGGTTCGGCCACCATATTTGTCCTAAATGGCCGATAAAAAAGTACATTCCGGCAAGTCCTCGGTCTCTGACCGATTTTTCATCTGTCTGTTTGTCTGTCTGTTTGTCTGTCTGTCTGTCTGTTTGCAGCACTGCGTCTACACCGTTGCACGTAGAATCGCCAAACTTTGCACACATATTGGTCTTGCCCTGGAATAGACTGTGCCCAATTGATGACGTCATCGGTGACGTGGTTCGGCCGCCATCTTGGAAAAACCGAAAAAATTTGCACCTCTATATCTCCGAAAGTACTGAACAGAAAAAATTGAAACATGGCTCATTGTAAAGAACTCTCCATGGGGAATAAAATATGTAAATGATGACGTCATCAGTCACGTGGTTCGGTCGCCATCTTGGAAAAACGGCAAAACGTTGCGCCACTATATCTCCAAAAGTGCTGAACAGAAAAAATTGAGACATGGCTCATTGTAATGAACTCTCCATGGGGAATAAAATATGTTAATGATGATGCCATCGGTCATGTGGTTCGGCCGCCATCTTGGAAAAACGGCAAAAACTTTGCACCACTATATCTCCAAAAGTGCAGAATGGAAAAAATTGAGACATGGCTCATTGTAAAGAACTCTCCATGGGGAATAAAATATGTTAATGATGATGTCATTGGTCAAGTGGTTCGGCCGCCATCTTGGAAAAACCGAAAAACTTTGCACCTCCATATCTCCGAAAGTGCTGAACAGACAAAATTGACACATGGCTCATTGTAAAGAACTCTCCATGGGGAATAAAATATGTTTATGATGATGTCATATGTGCCTCCATTATGACGTCATAATTCGACAAATACAAAACTTCATCTGATCAAGATGCAATTTCTTGAGCATCATCAAGGAATAAATTAGTTTAGAAAACAAATAATGATGACATCATCGTTCACGTGGTTCAACCTCCATATTTGTCCTAAATAGCCGATAAAAAAGTAAATTCCGGCAAGTCCTCGGTCTCTGACCGATTTTTCATTACTTGCCGGAAAAGATTCCGGCAAGTATGTTGATCTGTTCGTTTGTTTGTTACTTGCCGGAAAAATTTTTCCGGCAAGTATGTTGATCTGTTCGTTTGTCTGTTTGTCTGTCTGTTTGCAGCACTGCGTCTACACCGTTGCATGTAGAATCGCCAAACTTTGCACACATGTTGGTCTTGCCCTGGAATAGACTGTACCCAATTGATGACGTCATCGGTGACGTGGTTCGGCCGCCATCTTGGAAAAACCGAAAAACCTTGCACTTCTATATCTCCGAAAGTACTGAACAGAAAAAATTGAGACATGGCTCATTGTAAAGAACTCTCCATGGGGAATAAAATATGTTAATGATGACATCATCAGTCACGTGGTCGGCCGCCATCTTGGAAAAACGGCAAAACTTTGCACCACGAAATCTTCAAAAGTGCTGAACAGAAAAAATTGAGACATGGCTCATTGTAAAGAACTCTCCATGGGGAATAAAATATGTTAATGATGATGCCATCGGTCACGTATCTCTGAATGTGCTGAATAGAAAAAATTGAGACATGGCTCATTGTAAAGAACTCTCCATGGGGAATAAAATATGTTAATGATGATGCCATCGGTCACGTAGTCGGCCGCCATCTTGGAAAAACGGCAAAACTTTGCACCACTATATCTCCAAAAGTGCTGAACAGAAAAAATTGAGACATGGCTCATTGTAAAGAACTCTCCATGGGGAATAAAATATGTTAATGATGACGTCATCGGTCACCTGGTTCGACCGCCATCTTGGAAAAACCGAAAAACTTTGCACCACTATATCTCCAAAAGTGCTGAATAGAAAAAATTGAGACATGGCTCATTGTAAAGAACTCTCCATGGGGAATAAAATATGTTAATGATGATGCCATTGGTCACGTGGTTCGGCCGCCATCTTGGAAAAACGGGAAAACTTTGCACCACTATATCTCCAAAAGTGCAGAATGGAAAAAATTGAGACATGGCTCATTGTAAAGAACTCTCCATGGGGAATAAAATATGTTAATGATGCTGTCATCTATCACGTGGTTCGGCCGCCATATTTGTTCTAAATGGCCGATAAAAAAGTACATTCCGGCAAGTCCTCGGTCTCTGACCGATTTTTCATCTGTTTGTCTGTCTGTCTGTTTGTCTGTTTGTCTGTCTGTTTGCAGCACTGCGTCTACACCGTTGCATGTAGAATCGCCAAACTTTGCACACATGTTGGTCTTGCCCTGGAATAGACTGTACCCAATTGATGACGTCATCGGTGACGTGGTTCGGCCGCCATCTTGGAAAAACCAAAAAACCTTGCACTTCTATATCCGAAAGTACTGAACAGAAAAAATTGAGACATGGCTCATTGTAAAGAACTCTCCATGGGGAATAAAATATGTTAATGATGACATCATCGGTCACGTGGTCGGCCGCCATCTTGGAAAAACGGCAAAACTTTGCACCACGAAATCTTCAAAAGTGCTGAACAGAAAAAATTGAGACATGGCTCATTGTAAAGAACTCTCCATGGGGAATAAAATATGTTAATGATTATGCCATCGGTCACGTATCTCTGAATGTGCTGAATAGAAAAAATTGAGACATGGCTCATTGTAAAGAACTCTCCATGGGGAATAAAATATGTTAATGATGATGCCATCGGTCACGTAGTCGGCCGCCATCTTGGAAAAACGGCAAAACTTTGCACCACTATATCTCCAAAAGTGCTGAACAGAAAAAATTGAGACATGGCTCATTGTAAAGAACTCTCCATGGGGAATAGAATATGTTAATGATGACGTCATCAGTCACGTGGTTCGGTCGCCATCTTGGAAAAACCGAAAAACTTTGCACCACTATATCTCCAAAAGTGCTGAATAGAAAAAATTGAGACATGGCTCATTGTAAAGAACTCTCCATGGGGAATAAAATATGTTAATGATGATGCCATTGGTCACGTGGTTCGGCCGCCATCTTGGAAAAACGGGAAAACTTTGCACCACTATATCTCCAAAAGTGCAGAATGGAAAAAATTGAGAGATGGCTCATTGTAAAGAACTCTCCATGGGGAATAAAATATGTTAATGATGACGTCATCGGTCACCTGGTTCGACCGCCATATTTGTCCGAAATGGCCGATAAAAAAGTAAATTCCGGCAAGTATGTTGATCTGTTCGTTTGTCTGTCTGTCTGTTTGTCTGTTTGTCTGTCTGTCTGTTTGCAGCACTGCGTCTACACCGTTGCACGGAGAATCGCCAAACTTTGCACACATATTCGTCTTGCCCTGGAATAGACTGTGCCCAATTTATGACGTCATCGGTCACGTGGTTCGGCCGCCATCTTGGAAAAACCGAAAAACTTTGCACCTCCATATCTCCGAAAGTACTGAATAGAAAAAATTGAGACATGGCTCATTGTGAAGAACTCTCCATGGGGAATAAAATGTGTTAATGATGACGTCATCAGTCACGTGGTCGGCCGCCATCTTGGAAAAACGGCAAAGCTTTGCACCTCCATATCTCTGAAAGTACTGAATATAAAAAATTGAGACATGGCTCATTGTAAAGAACTCTCCATGGCGAATAAAATATGTTAATGTTGACGTCATCAGTCACGTGGTCGGCCGCCATCTTGGAAAAACAGCAAAACTTTGCACCACGATATCTCCAAAAGTGCTGAACAGAAAAAATTGAGACATGGCTCATTGTAAAGAACTCTCCATGGGGAATAAAATATGTTAATGATGATGTCATAGGTCACGTGGTTCGGCCGCCATCTTGGAAAAACGGGAAAACTTTGCACCTCCATATCTCTGAAAGTACTGAATAGAAAAAATTGAGACATGGCTCATTGTAAAGAACTCTCCATGGGGAATAAAATATGTTAATGTTGACGTCATCAGTCACGTGGTCGGCCGCCATCTTGGAAAAACAGCAAAACTTTGCACCACGATATCTCCAAAAGTGCTGAACAGAAAAAATTGAGATATGGCTCATTGTAAAGAACTCTCCATGGGGAATAAAATATGTTAATGATGACGTCATATGTCACGTGGTTCGGCCGCCATCTTGGAAAAACCGAAAATTTTTGCACCTCCATATCTCTGAAAGTGCTGAATAGAAAATATTGAGACATGGCTCATTGTAAAGAACTCTCCATGGGGAATAAAATATGATAATGATGATGCCATCGGTCACGTGGTTCGGCCGCCATCTTGGAAAAACGGGAAAACTTTGCACCACGATATCTCCAAAAGTGCAGAATGGAAAAAATTGAGACATGGCTCATTGTAAAGAACTCTCCATGGGGAATAAAATATGTTAATGATGCTGTCATCTATCACGTGGTTCGGCCGCCATATTTGTTCTAAATGGCCGATAAAAAAGTACATACCGGCAAGTCCTCGGTCCCTGACCGATTTTTCATTACTTGCCGGAAAAGATTCCGGCAAGTATGTTGATCTGTTCGTTTGTTTGTTACTTGCCGGAAAAATTTTTCCGGCAAGTATGTTGATCTGTTCGTTTGTCTGTTTGTCTGTTTGTCTGTTTGTCTGTCTGTTTGCAGCACTGCGTCTACACCGTTGCATGTAGAATCGCCAAACTTTGCACACATGTTGGTCTTGCCCTGGAATAGACTGTACCCAATTGATGACGTCATCGGTGACGTGGTTCGGCCGCCATCTTGGAAAAACCGAAAAACCTTGCACTTCTATATCTCCGAAAGTACTGAACAGAAAAAATTGAGACATGGCTCATTGTAAAGAACTCTCCATGGGGAATAAAATATGTTAATGATGACACCATCAGTCACGTGGTCGGCCGCCATCTTGGAAAAACGGCAAAACTTTGCACCACAAAATCTTCAAAAGTGCTGAACAGAAAAAATTGAGACATGGCTCATTGTAAAGAACTCTCCATGGGGAATAAAATATGTTAATGATGATGCCATCGGTCACGTATCTCTGAATGTGCTGAATAGAAAAAATTGAGACATGGCTCATTGTAAAGAACTCTCCATGGGGAATAAAATATGTTAATGATGATGCCATCGGTCACGTAGTCGGCCGCCATCTTGGAAAAACGGCAAAACTTTGCACCACTATATCTCCAAAAGTGCTGAACAGAAAAAATTGAGACATGGCTCATTGTAAAGAACTCTCCATGGGGAATAAAATATGTTAATGATGACGTCATCGGTCACCTGGTTCGACCGCCATCTTGGAAAAACCGAAAAACTTTGCACCACTATATCTCCAAAAGTGCTGAATAGAAAAAATTGAGACATGGCTCATTGTAAAGAACTCTCCATGGGGAATAAAATATGTTAATGATGATGCCATTGGTCACGTGGTTCGGCCGCCATCTTGGAAAAACGGGAAAACTTTGCACCACTATATCTCCAAAAGTGCAGAATGGAAAAAATTGAGACATGGCTCATTGTAAAGAACTCTCCATGGGGAATAAAATATGTTAATGATGCTGTCATCTATCACGTGGTTCGGCCGCCATATTTGTTCTAAATGGCCGATAAAAAAGTACATTCCGGCAAGTCCTCGGTCTCTGACTGATTTTTCATCTGTTTGTCTGTTTGTCTGTTTGTCTGTTTGCAGCACTGCGTCTACACCGTTGCATGGAGAATCGCCAAACTTTGCACACATATTGGTCTTGCCCTGGAATAGACTGTGCCCAATTGATGACGTCATCGGTGACGTGGTTCGGCCGCCATCTTGGAAAAACCGAAAAACTTTGCACCTCTATATCTCCGAAAGTACTGTACAGAAAAAATTGAGGCATGGCTCATTGTAAAGAACTCTCCATGGGGAATAAAATATGTTTATGATGACGTCATATGTCACGTGGTCGGCCGCCATCTTGGAAAAACGGCAAAACTTTGCACCGCTATATCTCCAAAAGTGCTGAACAGAAAAAATTGAGACATGGCTCATTGTAAAGAACTCTCCATGGTTAATAAAATATGTTAATGATGACGTCATCAGTCACGTGGTTCGGCCGCCATCTTGGAAAATGGCAAAATTTTGCACCACTATATCTCCAAAAGTGCTGAACAGAAAAAATTGAGCTCATTGTAAAGAACTCTCCATGGGGAATAAAATGTTAGTGATGACGTCATTGGTCACGTGGTTCGGCCGCCATCTTGGAAAAAGTTTGCAACTCTATATCTCCGAAAGTGCTGAACAGAAAAAATTGAGACATGGCTCATTGTAAAGAACTCTCCATGGGGAATAAAATATGTTAATGATGACGTCATCAGTCACGTGGTTCGGCCGCCATCTTGGAAAAACCTAAAAACTTTGCACCTCCATATCTCTGAAAGTACTGAATAGAAAAAATTGAGACATGGCTCATTGTAAAGAACTCTTGATGGGGAATAAAATATGTTAATGATGATGTCATCAGTTACGTAGTTCGGCCGCCATCTTGGAAAAACCGAAAAACCTACCACCTCCATATCTCCCAAAGTGCTGAATAGAAAAAATTGAGATGTGACTCATTGTAAAGAACTCTCCATGGGGAATAAAATATGTTAATGATGACGTCATAGGTAACGTGGTTCGGCCGCCATCTTGGAAAAACCGAAAAACGTTGCACCTCCCTATCTCCAAAAATGCTCAATATAAAAAATTGAGACATGGCTCATTGTAAAGAACTCTCCATGGGGAATAAAATATGTTCATGATGACATCATCGGTCACGTGGTTCGGCCGCCATATTTGTCCTAAATGGCCGATAAAAAAGCAAATTCCGGCAAGTCCTCGGTCTTTGACCGATTTTTCATTTGTCTGTTTGTCTGTTTGTCTGTCTGTTTGTCTGTTTGTCTGTCTGTTTGCAGCACTGCGTCTACACCGTTGCACGTAGAATCGCCAAACTTTGCACACATATTGGTCTTGCCCTGGAATAGACTGTGCCCAATTGATGACGTCATCGGTGACGTGGTTCGGCCGCCATCTTGGAAAAACCGAAAAACTTTGCACTTCTATATCTCCGAAAGTACTGAACAGAAAAAATTGAGACATGGCTCATTGTAAAGAACTCTCCATGGGGAATAAAATATGTTACTGATGACGTCATCGGTCACGTGGTTCGGCCGCCATCTTGGGAAATCCGAAAAACTTTGCACCTCCATATCTCCGAAAGTGCTGAATAGACAAAATTGAGACATGGCTCATTGTAAAGAACTCTCCATGTGGAATAAAATATGTTAATGATGACGTCATCAGTCACGTGGTTCGGCCGCCATCTTGGAAAAACCGAAAAACTTTACACCTCCATATCTCCGAAAGTGCTGAACAGAAAAAATTGAGACATGACTCATTGTAAAGAACTCTCCATGGGGAATAAAATATGTTAATGATGACGTCATCTATCACGTGGTTCAGCCGCAATATTTGTTCTAAATGGCCGACAAAAAAGTACATTCCGGCAAGTGCTTGGTCTCTGACCGATTTTTCATTTGTTACTTGCCGGAAAAGATTCCGGCAAGTATGTTGATCTGTTCGTTTGTTTGTTACTTGCCGGAAAATTTTTTCCGGCAAGTATGTTGATCTGTTCGTTTGTTACTTGCCGGAAAAAATTTTCCGGCAAGTATGTTGATCTGTTCGTTACTTGCCGGAAAAATTTTCCTGCAAGTATGTTGATCTGTTCGTTTGTCTGTTTGTTACTTGCCGGAACAATTTCCGGCAAGTATGTTGATCTGTTCGTTTGTTTGTCTGTCTGTTTGTCTGTCTGTTTGCAGCACTGCGTCTACACCGTTGCACGTAGAATCGCCAAACTTTGCACACATATTGGTCTTGCCCTGGAATAGACTGTGCCCAATTGATGACGTCATTGGTCACGTGGTTCGGCCGCCATCTTGGAAAAAATTTGCACCTCTATATCTCCGAAAGTGCTGAACAGAAAAAATTGAGACATGGCTCATTGTAAAGAACTCTCCATGGAGAATAAAATATGTTAATGATGACGTCATCAGTCCCGTGGTTCGGCCGCCATCTTGGAAAAACCGAAAATTTTTGCACCTCCATATCTCCAAAAGCACTGAATGGAAAAAATTGAGACATGGCTCATTGTAAAGAACTCTCCATGGGGAATAAAATATGTTAATGATGACGTCATATGTCACGTGGTCGGCTGCCATCTTGGAAAAACGGCAAAACTTTGCACCACTATATCTCCAAAAGTGCTGAACAGAGAAAATTGAGACATGGCTCATTGTAAAGAACTCTCCATGGGGAATAAAATATGTTAATGATGACGTCATCAGTCACGTGGTTCGGCCGCCATCTTGGAAAAACCGAAAAATTTTGCACCTCCATATGTTCGGAAGTGCTGAATAGAAAACATTGAGACATGGCTCATTGTAAAGAACTCTCCACGGGGAATAAAATATGTTAATGATGACATCATCGGTCACGTGGTTCGGCCGCCATATTTGTCCTAAATGGCCGATAATAAAGTAAATTCCGGCAAGTCCTCGGTCTCTGACCGATTTTTCATTACTTGCCGGAAAAAATTTTCCGGCAAGTATGTTGATCTGTTCGTTTGTCTGTTTGTTACTTGCCGGAAAAATTTTCCGGCAAGTATGTTGATCTGTTCGTTTGTTTGTCTGTTTGTCTGTTTGTTACTTGCCGGAAAAGATTCCGGCAAGTATGTTGATCTGTTCGTTTGTTACTTGCCGGAAAAATTTTCCGGCAAGTATATTGATCTGTTCGTTTGTTTGTCTGTCTGTCTGTTTGTCTGTCTGTTTGTCTGTTTGCAGCACTGCGTCTACACCGTTGCACGGAGAATCGCCAAACTTTGCACACATAATGGTCTTGCCCTCTAATATACTGTGCCTCAATGATGACGTCATCGGTGACGTGGTTCGGCCGCCATCTTGGAAAAACCGAATAAATTTGCACCTCTATATCTCCGAAAGTACTGAACAGAAAAAATTGAGACATGGCTCATTGGAAAGAACTCTCCATGCGGAATAAAATATGTAAATGATGACGTCATCAGTTACGTGGTTCGGTCGCCATCTTGGAAAAACGGCAAAAAGGTTGCGCCACTATATCTCCAAAAGTTCTGAACAGAAAAAATTGAGACATGGCTCATTGGAAAGAACTCTCCATGGGGAATAAAATAAGTAAATGATGACGTCATCAGTCACGTGGTTCGGTCGCCATCTTGGAAAAACGGCAAATCGTTGCGCCACTATATCTCCAAAAGTGCTGAACAGAAAAAATTGAGACATGGCTCATTGGAAAGAACTCTCCATGGGGAATAAAATATGTTAATGATGACGTCATATGTCACGTGGTCGGCCGCCATCTTGGAAAAACGGCAAAACTTTGCACCACTATATCTCCAAAAGTGCTGAACAGAAATAATTGAGACATGGCTCATTGTAAAGAACTCTCCATGGGGAATAAAATATGTTAATGATGACGTCATCAGTCACGTGGTCGGCCGCCATCTTGGAAAAACGGCAAAACTTTGCACCACAAAATCTCCAAAAGTGCTGAACAGAAAAAATTGAGACATGGCTCATTGTAAAGAACTCTCCATGGGGAATAAAATATGTTAATGATGACGGCATCGGTCACGTGGTTCGGCCGCCATCTTGGAAAAATGGGAAAACTTTGCACCACTATATCTCCAAAAGTGCAGAATGGAAAAAATTGAGACATGGCTCATTGCAAAGAACTCTCAATGGGGAATAAAATATGTTAATGATGACGTCATATGTCACGTGGTTCGGCCGCCATCTTGGAAAAACCGAAAAATTGTGCACCTCCATATCTCTGAAAGTGCTGAATAGAAAAAATTGAGACATGGCTCATTGTAAAGAACTCTCCATGGGGAATAAAATATGTTAATAATGACATCATAGGTCACGTGGTTCGGACGCCATATTTGTCTTAAATGGCCGATAAAAGAGTACATTCCGGCAAGTCCTCGGTCTCTGACCGATTTTTCATTTGTCTGTTTGTCTGTTTGTCTGTTTGTCTGTTTGCAGCACTACGTCTACACCGTTGCACGTAGAATCGCCAAACTTGGCACACATATTGGTCTTGCCCTCTAATATACTGTGCCCAAATGATGACGTCATCGGTGACGTGGTTCGGCCGCCATCTTGGAAAAACCGAAAAATTTTGCACCTCCATATCTCCGAAAGTGCTGAACAGAAAAAATTGAGACATGGCTCATTGTAAAGAACTCTCCATGGGGAATAAAATATGTTAATGATGACGTCATCAGTCACGTGGTCGGCCGCCATCTTGGAAAAACGGCAAAACTTTGCACCACGATATCTCCAAAAGTGCTGAACAGAAAAAATTGAGACATGGCTCATTGTAAAGAACTCTCCATGGCGAATAAAATATGTTAATGATGACGTCATATGTCACGTGGTCGGCCGCCATCTTGGAAAAACCGAAAAACTTTGCACCTCCATATCTCCGGAAGTGCTGAACAGAAAAAATTGAGACATGGCTCATTGGTAAGAACTCTCCATGGGGAATAAAATATGTTAATGATGACGTCATATGTCACGTGGTCGGCCGCCATCTTGGAAAAACCGAAAAACTTTGCACCTCCATATCTCCGAAAGTGCTGAATAGAAAAAATTGAGACATGGCTCATTGTAAAGAACTCTCCATGGGGAATAAAATATGTTAATGATGATATCATCGGTCACGTGGTTCGGCCGCCATATTTGTTCTAAATGGCCGATAAAAAGTACATTCCGGCAAGTCCTCGGTCTCTGATCTGTCTGTTTGTCTGTTTGCAGCACTGCGTCTACACCGTTGCACGGAGAATCGCCAAACTTTGCACACATAATGGTCTTGCCCTCTAATATACTGTGCCTCAATGATGACGTCATCGGTGACGTGGTTCGGCCGCCATCTTGGAAAAACCGAATAAATTTGCACCTCTATATCTCCGAAAGTACTGAACAGAAAAAATTGAGACATGGCTCATTGTAAAGAACTCTCCATGGGGAATAAAATATGTTAATGATGACGTCATATGTCACGTGGTCGGCCGCCATCTTGGAAAATCCGAAAAACGTTGCACCTCTATCTCCAAAAGTGCTGAACAGAAAAAATTGAGACATGGCTCATTGTAAAGAACTCTCCGTGGGGAATAAAATATGTTAATGATGATGTCATCGGTCAGGTGGTTCAGCCGCCATATTTGTCCTAAATGGCCGATAAAAAAGTAAATTCCGGCAAGTCCTCGGTCTCTGACCGATTTTTCATTTGTCTGTTTGTCTGTTTGTCTGTTTGTCTGTTTGTCTGTTTGCAGCACTACGTCTACACCGTTGCACGTAGAATCACCAAACTTTGCACACGTATTTGTCTTGCCCTCTAATATACTGTGCCCAAATGATGACGTCATCGGTCACATGGTTCGGCCGCCATCTTGGAAAAACCGAAAAAATTTGCACCTCCATATCTCCAAAAGTCCTGAACAGAAAAAATTGAGACATGGCTCATTGTAAAGAACTCTCCATGGGGAATAAAATATGTTAATGATGACGTCATCAGTCACGTGGTCGGCCGCCATCTTGGAAAAACGGCAAAACTTTGCACCACGATATCTCCAAAAGTGCTGAACAGAAAAAATTGAGACATGGCTCATTGTAAAGAACGCTCCATGGGGAATAAAATATGTTAATGATGACGTCATCAGTCACGTGGTCGGCCGCCATCTTGGAAAAACCGAAAAATTTTGCACCTCCATTTCTCTGAAAGTGCTGAATAGAAACAATTGAGACATGGCTCATTGTAAAGAACTCTCCATGGGCAATAAAATATGTCAATGATGATGCCATCGGTCACGTGGTTCGGCCGCCATCTTGGAAAAACGGGAAAACTTTGCACCACTATATCTCCAAAAGTGCAGAATGGAAAAAATTGAGACATGGCTCATTGTAAAGAACTCTCCATGGGGAATAAAATATGTTAATGATGACGTCATCAGTCACGTGGTTCGGTCGCCATCTTGGAAAAACCGAAAAACTTTGCACCACTATATCTCCAAAAGTGCTGAATAGAAAAAATTGAGACATGGCTCATTGTAAAGAACTCTCCATGGGGAATAAAATATGTTAATGATGATGCCATTGGTCACGTGGTTCGGCCGCCATCTTGGAAAAACGGCAAAACTTTGCACCACTATATCTCCAAAAGTGCAGAATGGAAAAAATTGAGAGATGGCTCATTGTAAAGAACTCTCCATGGGGAATAAAATATGTTAATGATGACGTCATGTATCACGTAGTTCGGCCGCCATATTTGTTCGAAATGGCCGATAAAAAAGTACATTCCGGCAAGTCCTCGGTCTCTGACCGATTTTTCATCTGTTTGTCTGTCTGTTTGTCTGTCTGTTTGCAGCACTGCGTCTACACCGTTGCACGGAGAATCGCCAAACTTTGCACACATATTGGTCTTGCCCTGGAATAGACTGTGCCCAATTGATGACGTCATCGGTGACGTGGTTCGGCCGCCATCTTGGAAAAACCGAAAAAATTTGCACCTCTATATCTCCGAAAGTACTGTACTGAAAAAATTGAGACATGGCTCATTGTAAAGAACTCTCCATGGGGAATAAAATATGTTAATGATGACGTCATATGTCACGTGGTCGGCCGCCATCTTGGAAAAAAGGCAAAAATTTGCACCACTATATCTCCAAAAGTGCTGAACAGAAAAAATTGAGACATTGCTCATTGTAAAGAACTCTCCATGGGGAATAAAATATGTTAATGATGACGTCATCAGTCACGTGGTCGGCCGCCATCTTGGAAAAACCGAAAAACTTAGCACCTCCATATCTCCGAAAGTGCTGAATAGAAAAAATTGAGACATGGCTCATTGTAAAGAACTCTCCATGGGGAATAAAATATGTTAATGATGATGTCATCGGTCACGTGGTTCGGCCGCCATCTTGGAAAAACCGAAAAATTCTGCACCTCCACATCTCCAAAAGTCCTGAATAGAAAAAATTGAGACATCGCTCATTGTAAAGAACTCTCCATGGGGAATAAAATATGTTAATGATGACGTCATCGGTCACGTGGTTCGGCCGCCATCTTGGAAAAACTTTGCACCTCGATATCTCCGAAAGTGCTGAACAGAAAAAATTGAGACATGGCTCATTGTGAAGAACTCTCCACGGGGAATAAAATATGTTAATGATGACGTCATCGGTCACGTGGTTCAGCCACCATATTTGTCCTAAATGGCCGATAAAAAAGTAAATTCCTGCAAGTCCTCGGTCTCTGACCGATTTTTCATCTGTCTGTTTGTCTGTTTGCAGCACTACGTCTACACCGTTGCATGTAGAATCACCAAACTTTGCACACGTATTTGTCTTGCCCTCTAATATACTGTGCCCAAATGATGACGTCATCGGTCACGTGGTTCGGCCGCCATCTTGGAAAAACCGAAAAATTTTGCACCTCTATATCTCCGAAAGTACTGAACAGAAAAAATTGAGACATGGCTCATTGTAAAGAACTCTCCATGGGGAATAAAATATGTTAATGATGACGTCATCGGTCACGTGGTTCGGCCGCCATCTTGGAAAAAACGAAAATTTTTGCACCTCCATATCTCAAAGTCAAAGTCCTGAACAGAAAAAATTGAGACATGGCTCATTGTAAAGAACTCTCCATGGGGAATAAAATATGTTAATGATGACGTCATCAGTCACGTGGTTCGGCCGCCATCTTGGAAAAACCGAAAATTTTTGCACCTCCATATCTCCGAAAGTCCTGAACAGAAAAAATTGAGACATGGCTCATTGTAAAGAACTCTCCATGGGGAATAAAATATGTTAATGATGACGTCATCAGTCACGTGGTCGGCCGCCATCTTGGAAAAACGGCAAAACTTTGCACCACGATATCTCCAAAAGTCTTGAACAGAAAAAATTGAGACATGGCTCATTGTTAAGAACGCTCCATGGGGAATAAAATATGTTAATGATGACGTCATATGTCACGTGGTCGGCCGCCATCTTGGAAAAACGGCAAAACTTTGCACCACTATATCTCCAAAAGTGCTGAACAGAAAAAATTGAGACATTGCTCATTGTAAAGAACTCTCCATGGGGAATAAAATATGATAATGATGACGTCATATGTCACGTGGTTCGGCCGCCATCTTGGAAAAACCGAAAAATTTTGCACCTCCATTTCTCTGAAAGTGCTGAATAGAAAAAATTGAGACATGGCTCATTGTAAAGTACTCTCCATGGGGAATAAAATATGTTAATGATGATGCCATCGGTCACGTGGTTCGGCCGCCATCTTGGAAAAACGGGAAAACTTTGCACCACTATATCTCCAAAAGTGCAGAATGGAAAAAATTGAGACATGGCTCATTGTAAAGAACTCTCCATGGGGAATAAAATATGTTAATGATGACGTCATCGGTCACGTGGTTCGGCCACCATATTTGTCCTAAATGGCCGATAAAAAAGTACATTCCGGCAAGTCCTCGGTCTCTGACCGATTTTTCATCTGTCTGTTTGTCTGTCTGTTTGTCTGTCTGTCTGTCTGTTTGCAGCACTGCGTCTACACCGTTGCACGTAGAATCGCCAAACTTTGCACACATATTGGTCTTGCCCTGGAATAGACTGTGCCCAATTGATGACGTCATCGGTGACGTGGTTCGGCCGCCATCTTGGAAAAACCGAAAAAATTTGCACCTCTATATCTCCGAAAGTACTGAACAGAAAAAATTGAAACATGGCTCATTGTAAAGAACTCTCCATGGGGAATAAAATATGTAAATGATGACGTCATCAGTCACGTGGTTCGGTCGCCATCTTGGAAAAACGGCAAAACGTTGCGCCACTATATCTCCAAAAGTGCTGAACAGAAAAAATTGAGACATGGCTCATTGTAATGAACTCTCCATGGGGAATAAAATATGTTAATGATGATGCCATCGGTCACGTGGTTCGGCCGCCATCTTGGAAAAACGGCAAAAACTTTGCACCACTATATCTCCAAAAGTGCAGAATGGAAAAAATTGAGACATGGCTCATTGTAAAGAACTCTCCATGGGGAATAAAATATGTTAATGATGATGTCATTGGTCAAGTGGTTCGGCCGCCATCTTGGAAAAACCGAAAAACTTTGCACCTCCATATCTCCGAAAGTGCTGAACAGACAAAATTGACACATGGCTCATTGTAAAGAACTCTCCATGGGGAATAAAATATGTTTATGATGATGTCATATGTGCCTCCATTATGACGTCATAATTCGACAAATACAAAACTTCATCTGATCAAGATGCAATTTCTTGAGCATCATCAAGGAATAAATTAGTTTAGAAAACAAATAATGATGACATCATCGTTCACGTGGTTCAACCTCCATATTTGTCCTAAATAGCCGATAAAAAAGTAAATTCCGGCAAGTCCTCGGTCTCTGACCGATTTTTCATTACTTGCCGGAAAAGATTCCGGCAAGTATGTTGATCTGTTCGTTTGTTTGTTACTTGCCGGAAAAATTTTTCCGGCAAGTATGTTGATCTGTTCGTTTGTCTGTTTGTCTGTCTGTTTGCAGCACTGCGTCTACACCGTTGCATGTAGAATCGCCAAACTTTGCACACATGTTGGTCTTGCCCTGGAATAGACTGTACCCAATTGATGACGTCATCGGTGACGTGGTTCGGCCGCCATCTTGGAAAAACCGAAAAACCTTGCACTTCTATATCTCCGAAAGTACTGAACAGAAAAAATTGAGACATGGCTCATTGTAAAGAACTCTCCATGGGGAATAAAATATGTTAATGATGACATCATCAGTCACGTGGTCGGCCGCCATCTTGGAAAAACGGCAAAACTTTGCACCACGAAATCTTCAAAAGTGCTGAACAGAAAAAATTGAGACATGGCTCATTGTAAAGAACTCTCCATGGGGAATAAAATATGTTAATGATGATGCCATCGGTCACGTATCTCTGAATGTGCTGAATAGAAAAAATTGAGACATGGCTCATTGTAAAGAACTCTCCATGGGGAATAAAATATGTTAATGATGATGCCATCGGTCACGTAGTCGGCCGCCATCTTGGAAAAACGGCAAAACTTTGCACCACTATATCTCCAAAAGTGCTGAACAGAAAAAATTGAGACATGGCTCATTGTAAAGAACTCTCCATGGGGAATAAAATATGTTAATGATGACGTCATCGGTCACCTGGTTCGACCGCCATCTTGGAAAAACCGAAAAACTTTGCACCACTATATCTCCAAAAGTGCTGAATAGAAAAAATTGAGACATGGCTCATTGTAAAGAACTCTCCATGGGGAATAAAATATGTTAATGATGATGCCATTGGTCACGTGGTTCGGCCGCCATCTTGGAAAAACGGGAAAACTTTGCACCACTATATCTCCAAAAGTGCAGAATGGAAAAAATTGAGACATGGCTCATTGTAAAGAACTCTCCATGGGGAATAAAATATGTTAATGATGCTGTCATCTATCACGTGGTTCGGCCGCCATATTTGTTCTAAATGGCCGATAAAAAAGTACATTCCGGCAAGTCCTCGGTCTCTGACCGATTTTTCATCTGTTTGTCTGTCTGTCTGTTTGTCTGTTTGTCTGTCTGTTTGCAGCACTGCGTCTACACCGTTGCATGTAGAATCGCCAAACTTTGCACACATGTTGGTCTTGCCCTGGAATAGACTGTACCCAATTGATGACGTCATCGGTGACGTGGTTCGGCCGCCATCTTGGAAAAACCAAAAAACCTTGCACTTCTATATCCGAAAGTACTGAACAGAAAAAATTGAGACATGGCTCATTGTAAAGAACTCTCCATGGGGAATAAAATATGTTAATGATGACATCATCGGTCACGTGGTCGGCCGCCATCTTGGAAAAACGGCAAAACTTTGCACCACGAAATCTTCAAAAGTGCTGAACAGAAAAAATTGAGACATGGCTCATTGTAAAGAACTCTCCATGGGGAATAAAATATGTTAATGATTATGCCATCGGTCACGTATCTCTGAATGTGCTGAATAGAAAAAATTGAGACATGGCTCATTGTAAAGAACTCTCCATGGGGAATAAAATATGTTAATGATGATGCCATCGGTCACGTAGTCGGCCGCCATCTTGGAAAAACGGCAAAACTTTGCACCACTATATCTCCAAAAGTGCTGAACAGAAAAAATTGAGACATGGCTCATTGTAAAGAACTCTCCATGGGGAATAGAATATGTTAATGATGACGTCATCAGTCACGTGGTTCGGTCGCCATCTTGGAAAAACCGAAAAACTTTGCACCACTATATCTCCAAAAGTGCTGAATAGAAAAAATTGAGACATGGCTCATTGTAAAGAACTCTCCATGGGGAATAAAATATGTTAATGATGATGCCATTGGTCACGTGGTTCGGCCGCCATCTTGGAAAAACGGGAAAACTTTGCACCACTATATCTCCAAAAGTGCAGAATGGAAAAAATTGAGAGATGGCTCATTGTAAAGAACTCTCCATGGGGAATAAAATATGTTAATGATGACGTCATCGGTCACCTGGTTCGACCGCCATATTTGTCCGAAATGGCCGATAAAAAAGTAAATTCCGGCAAGTATGTTGATCTGTTCGTTTGTCTGTCTGTCTGTTTGTCTGTTTGTCTGTCTGTCTGTTTGCAGCACTGCGTCTACACCGTTGCACGGAGAATCGCCAAACTTTGCACACATATTCGTCTTGCCCTGGAATAGACTGTGCCCAATTTATGACGTCATCGGTCACGTGGTTCGGCCGCCATCTTGGAAAAACCGAAAAACTTTGCACCTCCATATCTCCGAAAGTACTGAATAGAAAAAATTGAGACATGGCTCATTGTGAAGAACTCTCCATGGGGAATAAAATGTGTTAATGATGACGTCATCAGTCACGTGGTCGGCCGCCATCTTGGAAAAACGGCAAAGCTTTGCACCTCCATATCTCTGAAAGTACTGAATATAAAAAATTGAGACATGGCTCATTGTAAAGAACTCTCCATGGCGAATAAAATATGTTAATGTTGACGTCATCAGTCACGTGGTCGGCCGCCATCTTGGAAAAACAGCAAAACTTTGCACCACGATATCTCCAAAAGTGCTGAACAGAAAAAATTGAGACATGGCTCATTGTAAAGAACTCTCCATGGGGAATAAAATATGTTAATGATGATGTCATAGGTCACGTGGTTCGGCCGCCATCTTGGAAAAACGGGAAAACTTTGCACCTCCATATCTCTGAAAGTACTGAATAGAAAAAATTGAGACATGGCTCATTGTAAAGAACTCTCCATGGGGAATAAAATATGTTAATGTTGACGTCATCAGTCACGTGGTCGGCCGCCATCTTGGAAAAACAGCAAAACTTTGCACCACGATATCTCCAAAAGTGCTGAACAGAAAAAATTGAGATATGGCTCATTGTAAAGAACTCTCCATGGGGAATAAAATATGTTAATGATGACGTCATATGTCACGTGGTTCGGCCGCCATCTTGGAAAAACCGAAAATTTTTGCACCTCCATATCTCTGAAAGTGCTGAATAGAAAATATTGAGACATGGCTCATTGTAAAGAACTCTCCATGGGGAATAAAATATGATAATGATGATGCCATCGGTCACGTGGTTCGGCCGCCATCTTGGAAAAACGGGAAAACTTTGCACCACGATATCTCCAAAAGTGCAGAATGGAAAAAATTGAGACATGGCTCATTGTAAAGAACTCTCCATGGGGAATAAAATATGTTAATGATGCTGTCATCTATCACGTGGTTCGGCCGCCATATTTGTTCTAAATGGCCGATAAAAAAGTACATACCGGCAAGTCCTCGGTCTCTGACCGATTTTTCATTACTTGCCGGAAAAGATTCCGGCAAGTATGTTGATCTGTTCGTTTGTTTGTTACTTGCCGGAAAAATTTTTCCGGCAAGTATGTTGATCTGTTCGTTTGTCTGTTTGTCTGTTTGTCTGTTTGTCTGTCTGTTTGCAGCACTGCGTCTACACCGTTGCATGTAGAATCGCCAAACTTTGCACACATGTTGGTCTTGCCCTGGAATAGACTGTACCCAATTGATGACGTCATCGGTGACGTGGTTCGGCCGCCATCTTGGAAAAACCGAAAAACCTTGCACTTCTATATCTCCGAAAGTACTGAACAGAAAAAATTGAGACATGGCTCATTGTAAAGAACTCTCCATGGGGAATAAAATATGTTAATGATGACACCATCAGTCACGTGGTCGGCCGCCATCTTGGAAAAACGGCAAAACTTTGCACCACGAAATCTTCAAAAGTGCTGAACAGAAAAAATTGAGACATGGCTCATTGTAAAGAACTCTCCATGGGGAATAAAATATGTTAATGATGATGCCATCGGTCACGTATCTCTGAATGTGCTGAATAGAAAAAATTGAGACATGGCTCATTGTAAAGAACTCTCCATGGGGAATAAAATATGTTAATGATGATGCCATCGGTCACGTAGTCGGCCGCCATCTTGGAAAAACGGCAAAACTTTGCACCACTATATCTCCAAAAGTGCTGAACAGAAAAAATTGAGACATGGCTCATTGTAAAGAACTCTCCATGGGGAATAAAATATGTTAATGATGACGTCATCGGTCACCTGGTTCGACCGCCATCTTGGAAAAACCGAAAAACTTTGCACCACTATATCTCCAAAAGTGCTGAATAGAAAAAATTGAGACATGGCTCATTGTAAAGAACTCTCCATGGGGAATAAAATATGTTAATGATGATGCCATTGGTCACGTGGTTCGGCCGCCATCTTGGAAAAACGGGAAAACTTTGCACCACTATATCTCCAAAAGTGCAGAATGGAAAAAATTGAGACATGGCTCATTGTAAAGAACTCTCCATGGGGAATAAAATATGTTAATGATGCTGTCATCTATCACGTGGTTCGGCCGCCATATTTGTTCTAAATGGCCGATAAAAAAGTACATTCCGGCAAGTCCTCGGTCTCTGACCGATTTTTCATCTGTTTGTCTGTTTGTCTGTTTGTCTGTTTGCAGCACTGCGTCTACACCGTTGCATGGAGAATCGCCAAACTTTGCACACATATTGGTCTTGCCCTGGAATAGACTGTGCCCAATTGATGACGTCATCGGTGACGTGGTTCGGCCGCCATCTTGGAAAAACCGAAAAACTTTGCACCTCTATATCTCCGAAAGTACTGTACAGAAAAAATTGAGGCATGGCTCATTGTAAAGAACTCTCCATGGGGAATAAAATATGTTTATGATGACGTCATATGTCACGTGGTCGGCCGCCATCTTGGAAAAACGGCAAAACTTTGCACCGCTATATCTCCAAAAGTGCTGAACAGAAAAAATTGAGACATGGCTCATTGTAAAGAACTCTCCATGGTTAATAAAATATGTTAATGATGACGTCATCAGTCACGTGGTTCGGCCGCCATCTTGGAAAATGGCAAAATTTTGCACCACTATATCTCCAAAAGTGCTGAACAGAAAAAATTGAGCTCATTGTAAAGAACTCTCCATGGGGAATAAAATGTTAGTGATGACGTCATTGGTCACGTGGTTCGGCCGCCATCTTGGAAAAAGTTTGCAACTCTATATCTCCGAAAGTGCTGAACAGAAAAAATTGAGACATGGCTCATTGTAAAGAACTCTCCATGGGGAATAAAATATGTTAATGATGACGTCATCAGTCACGTGGTTCGGCCGCCATCTTGGAAAAACCTAAAAACTTTGCACCTCCATATCTCTGAAAGTACTGAATAGAAAAAATTGAGACATGGCTCATTGTAAAGAACTCTTGATGGGGAATAAAATATGTTAATGATGATGTCATCAGTTACGTAGTTCGGCCGCCATCTTGGAAAAACCGAAAAACCTACCACCTCCATATCTCCCAAAGTGCTGAATAGAAAAAATTGAGATGTGACTCATTGTAAAGAACTCTCCATGGGGAATAAAATATGTTAATGATGACGTCATAGGTAACGTGGTTCGGCCGCCATCTTGGAAAAACCGAAAAACGTTGCACCTCCCTATCTCCAAAAATGCTCAATATAAAAAATTGAGACATGGCTCATTGTAAAGAACTCTCCATGGGGAATAAAATATGTTCATGATGACATCATCGGTCACGTGGTTCGGCCGCCATATTTGTCCTAAATGGCCGATAAAAAAGCAAATTCCGGCAAGTCCTCGGTCTTTGACCGATTTTTCATTTGTCTGTTTGTCTGTTTGTCTGTCTGTTTGTCTGTTTGTCTGTCTGTTTGCAGCACTGCGTCTACACCGTTGCACGTAGAATCGCCAAACTTTGCACACATATTGGTCTTGCCCTGGAATAGACTGTGCCCAATTGATGACGTCATCGGTGACGTGGTTCGGCCGCCATCTTGGAAAAACCGAAAAACTTTGCACTTCTATATCTCCGAAAGTACTGAACAGAAAAAATTGAGACATGGCTCATTGTAAAGAACTCTCCATGGGGAATAAAATATGTTAATGATGACGTCATCAGTCACGTGGTTCGGCCGCCATCTTGGAAAAACCGAAAAACTTTGCACCTCCATTTCTCCGGAAGTGCTGAATAGAAAAAATTGATACATGGCTCATTGGAAAGAACTCTCCAGGGGGAATAAAATATGTTAATGATGACGTCATCAGTCACGTGGTTCTGCTGCCATCTTGGAAAATCCGAAAAACTTTGCACCTCCATATCTCCAAAAGTGCTGAATAGAAAAAATTGAGACATGGCTCATTGGAAAGAACTCTCCATGGGGAATAAAATATGTTAATGATGACGTCATCGGTCACGTGGTTCGGCCGCCATCTTGGAAAAACTTTGCACCTCGATATCTCCGAAAGTGCTGAACAGAAAAAATTGAGACATGGCTCATTGTGAAGAACTCTCCATGGGGAATAAAATATGTTAATGATGACGTCATCGGTCACGTGGTTCAGCCACCATATTTGTCCTAAATGGCCGATAAAAAAGTAAATTCCGGCAAGTCCTCGGTCTCTGACCGATTTTTCATTACTTGCCGGAAAAGATTCCGGCAAGTATGTTGATCTGTTCGTTTGTTTGTCTGTTTGTCTGTTTGTCTGTTTGTCTGTTTGTCTGTTTGCAGCACTACGTCTACACCGTTGGACGTAGAATCACCAAACTTTGCACACGTATTTGTCTCGCCCTCTAATATACTGTGCCCAAATGATGACGTCATCGGTCACGTGGTTCGGCCGCCATCTTGGAAAAACCCAAAAATTTTGCACCTCCATATCTCCAAAAGTCCTGAACAGAAAAAATTGAGACATGGCTCATTGTAAAGAACTCTCCATGGGGAATAAAATATGTTAATGATGACGTCATCAGTCACGTGGTCGGCCGCCATCTTGGAAAAACGGCAAAACTTTGCACCACGATATCTCCAAAAGTGCTGAACAGAAAAAATTGAGACATGGCTCATTGTAAAGAACGCTCCATGGGGAATAAAATATGTTAATGATGACGTCATATGTCACGTGGTCGGCCGCCATCTTGGAAAAACGGCAAAACTTTGCACCACTATATCTCCAAAAGTGCTGAACAGAAAAAATTGAGACATTGCTCATTGTAAAGAACTCTCCATGGGGAATAAAATATGTTAATGATGACGTCATATGTCACGTGGTTCGGCCGCCATCTTGGAAAAACCTAGCACCTCCATATCTCCAAAAGTGCTGAATAGAAACAATTGAGACATGACTCATTGTAAAGAACTCTCCAGGGGGAATAATATATGTTAATGATGATGTCATCGGTCACATGGTTCGGCCGCCATATTTGTCCTAAATGGCCGATAAAGTACATTCCGGCAAGTCCTCGGTCTCTGACCGATTTTTCATTTGTCTGTCTGTCTGTTTGTCTGTCTGTTTGTCTGTCTGTTTGTCTGTTTGCAGCACTGCGTCTACACCGTTGCACGGAGAATCGCCAAACTTTGCACACATATTCGTCTTGCCCTGGAATAGACTGTGCCCAATTTATGACGTCATCGGTCACGTGTTTCGGCCGCCATCTTGGAAAAACCGAAAAACTTTGCACCTCCATATCTCCGGAAGTGCTGAATAGAACAAATTGAGACATGGCTCATTGGAAAGAACTCTCCATGAAGAATAAAATATTTGAATGATGACGTCATCAGTCACGTGGTTCGGCCGCCATCTTGGAAAAACCGAAAAACTTTGCACCTCCATATCTCCGGAAGTGCTGAATAGAACAATTTGAGACATGGCCCATTGGAAAGAACTCTCCATGGGGAATAAAATGTGTTAATGATGATGTCATCAGTCACGTGGTTCGGCCGCCATCTTGGAAAAAACGAAAATTTTTGCACCTCAACATCTCCGAAAGTGCTGAATTGAAAAAATTGAGACATGACTCATTGTAAAGAACTCTCCATGGGGAATAAAATATGTTAATGATGACATCATATGTCACGTGGTTCGGCCGCCATCTTGGAAAAACTTTGCACCTCGATATCTCCGAAAGTGCTGAACAGAAAAAATTGAGACATGGCTCATTGTAAAGAACTCTCCATGGGGAATAAAATATGTTTATGATGACGTCATATGTCACGTGGTCGGCCGCCATCTTGGAAAAACGGCAAAACTTTGCACCGCTATATCTCCAAAAGTGCTGAACAGAAAAAATTGAGACATGGCTCATTGTAAAGAACTCTCCATGGTTAATAAAATATGTTAATGATGACGTCATCAGTCACGTGGTTCGGCCGCCATCTTGGAAAATGGCAAAATTTTGCACCACTATATCTCCAAAAGTGCTGAACAGAAAAAATTGAGCTCATTGTAAAGAACTCTCCATGGGGAATAAAATGTTAGTGATGACGTCATTGGTCACGTGGTTCGGCCGCCATCTTGGAAAAAGTTTGCAACTCTATATCTCCGAAAGTGCTGAACAGAAAAAATTGAGACATGGCTCATTGTAAAGAACTCTCCATGGGGAATAAAATATGTTAATGATGACGTCATCAGTCACGTGGTTCGGCCGCCATCTTGGAAAAACCTAAAAACTTTGCACCTCCATATCTCTGAAAGTACTGAATAGAAAAAATTGAGACATGGCTCATTGTAAAGAACTCTTGATGGGGAATAAAATATGTTAATGATGATGTCATCAGTTACGTAGTTCGGCCGCCATCTTGGAAAAACCGAAAAACCTACCACCTCCATATCTCCCAAAGTGCTGAATAGAAAAAATTGAGATGTGACTCATTGTAAAGAACTCTCCATGGGGAATAAAATATGTTAATGATGACGTCATAGGTAACGTGGTTCGGCCGCCATCTTGGAAAAACCGAAAAACGTTGCACCTCCCTATCTCCAAAAATGCTCAATATAAAAAATTGAGACATGGCTCATTGTAAAGAACTCTCCATGGGGAATAAAATATGTTCATGATGACATCATCGGTCACGTGGTTCGGCCGCCATATTTGTCCTAAATGGCCGATAAAAAAGCAAATTCCGGCAAGTCCTCGGTCTTTGACCGATTTTTCATTTGTCTGTTTGTCTGTTTGTTACTTGCCGGAAAAATTTTCCGGCAAGTATGTTGATCTGTTCGTTTGTTACTTGCCGGAAAAATTTTCCGGCAAGTATGTTGATCTGTTCGTTTGTTTGTCTGTCTGTCTGTTTGTCTGTCTGTTTGTCTGTTTGCAGCACTGCGTCTATACCGTTGCACGTAGAATCGCCAAACTTTGCACACATATTGGTCTTGCCCTGGAATAGACTGTGCCCAATTGATGACGTCATCGGTGACGTGGTTCGGCCGCCATCTTGGAAAAACCGAAAAACTTTGCACCTCTATATCTCCGAAAGTACTGAACAGAAAAAATTGAGACATGGCTCATTATAAATAACTCTCCATGGGGAATAAAATATGTTAATGATGACGTCATCAGTCACGTGGTTCGGTCGCCATCTTGGAAAAACGGCAAAACGTTGCGCCACTATATCTCCAAAAGTGCTGAACAGAAAAAATTGAGACATGGCTCATTGTAAAGAACTCTCCATGGGGAATAAAATTTGTTAATGATGACGTCATATGTCACGTGGTTCGGCCGCCATCTTGGAAAAACCGAAAAAACTTAGCACCTCTATGTGTCCAAAAGTGCTGAATAGAAAAAATTGAGACATGCCTCATTGTAAAGAACTCTCCATGGGGAATAAAATATGTTAATGATGACGTCATCGGTCACGTGGTTCGGCCGCCATATTTGTCCTCAATGGCCAATAAAAAAGTACATTCCGGCAAGTCCTCGGTCTCTGACCGATTTTTCATTACTTGCCGGAAAAATTTTCCGGCAAGTATGTTGATCTGTTCGTTTGTTACTTGCCGGAAAAATTTTCCGGCAAGTATGTTGATCTGTTCGTTTGTTTGTCTGTCTGTCTGTTTGTCTGTCTGTTTGTCTGTCTGTTTGTCTGTTTGCAGCACTGCGTCTACACCGTTGCACGGAGAATCGCCAAACTTTGCACACATAATGGTCTTGCCCTCTAATATACTGTGCCTCAATGATGACGTCATCAGTGACGTGGTTCGGCCGCCATCTTGGATAAACCGAATAAATTTGCACCTCTATATCTCCGAAAGTACTGAACAGAAAAAATTGAGACATGGCTCATTGTAAAGAACTCTCCATGGGGAATAAAATATGTTAATGATGACGTCATATGTCACGTGGTCGGCCGCCATCTTGGAAAAACGGCAAAAATTTGCACCACTATATCCCCAAAAGTGCTGAACAGAAAAAATTGAGACATGGCTCATTGTAAAGAACTCTCCATGGGGAATAAAATATGTTAATGATGACGTCATAGATAACGTGGTTCGGCCGCCATTTTGGAAAAACCGAAAAACTTAGCACCTCCATATCTCTGAAAGTCCTGAATAGAAAAAATTGAGACATGGCTCATTGTAAAGAAATCTCCATGGGGAATAAAATATGTTAATGATGATGTCATCAGTCACGTGGTTTGGCCGCCATCTTGGAAAAACCGAAAAACTTTGCACCTCCATATCTCCGAAAGTGCTGAATAGAAAAAATTGAGACATGGCTCATTGAAAAGAACTCTCCATGGGGAATAAAATATGTTTATGATGACGTCATCGTTCACGTGTTTCGGCCGCCATATTTGTCCAAAATGGCCGATAAAAAGTACATTCCGGCAAGTCTTCGGTCTCTGACCGATTTTTCATTTGTCTGTCTGTCTGTTTGTCTGTCTGTTTGTCTGTCTGTTTGTCTGTTTGCAGCACTGCGTCTACACCGTTGCACGGAGAATCGCCAAACTTTGCACACATAATGGTCTTGCCCTCTAATATACTGTGCCTCAATGATGACGTCATCAGTGACGTGGTTCGGCCGCCATCTTGGATAAACCGAATAAATTTGCACCTCTATATCTCCGAAAGTACTGAACAGAAAAAATTGAGACATGGCTCATTGTAAAGAACTCTCCATGGGGAATAAAATATGTTAATGATGACGTCATATGTCACGTGGTCGGCCGCCATCTTGGAAAAACGGCAAAAATTTGCACCACTATATCCCCAAAAGTGCTGAACAGAAAAAATTGAGACATGGCTCATTGTAAAGAACTCTCCATGGGGAATAAAATATGTTAATGATGACGTCATAGATAACGTGGTTCGGCCGCCATTTTGGAAAAACCGAAAAACTTAGCACCTCCATATCTCTGAAAGTCCTGAATAGAAAAAATTGAGACATGGCTCATTGTAAAGAAATCTCCATGGGGAATAAAATATGTTAATGATGATGTCATCAGTCACGTGGTTTGGCCGCCATCTTGGAAAAACCGAAAAACTTTGCACCTCCATATCTCCGAAAGTGCTGAATAGAAAAAATTGAGACATGGCTCATTGAAAAGAACTCTCCATGGGGAATAAAATATGTTTATGATGACGTCATCGTTCACGTGTTTCGGCCGCCATATTTGTCCAAAATGGCCGATAAAAAGTACATTCCGGCAAGTCTTCGGTCTCTGACCGATTTTTCATTTGTCTGTCTGTCTGTTTGTCTGTCTGTTTGTCTGTCTGTTTGTCTGTTTGCAGCACTGCGTCTACACCGTTGCACGGAGAATCGCCAAACTTTGCACACATAATGGTCTTGCCCTCTAATATACTGTGCCTCAATGATGACGTCATCAGTGACGTGGTTCGGCCGCCATCTTGGAAAAACCGAATAAATTTGCACCTCTATATCTCCGAAAGTACTGAACAGAAAAAATTGAGACATGGCTCATTGTAAAGAACTCTCCATGGGGAATAAAATATGTTAATGATGACGTCATATGTCACGTGGTCGGCCGCCATCTTGGAAAAACGGCAAAAATTTGCACCACTATATCTCCAAAAGTGCTGAACAGAAAAAATTGAGACATGGCTCATTGTAAAGAACTCTCCATGGGGAATAAAATATGTAAATGATGACGTCATCAGTCACGTGGTTCGGTCGCCATCTTGGAAAAACGGCAAATCGTTGCGCCACTATATCTCCAAAAGTGCTGAACAGAAAAAATTGAGACATGGCTCATTGGAAAGAACTCTCCATGGGGAATAAAATATGTTAATGATGACGTCATATGTCACGTGGTCGGCCGCCATCTTGGAAAAACGGCAAAACTTTGCACCACTATATCTCCAAAAGTGCTGAACAGAATAATTGAGACATGGCTCATTGTAAAGAACTCTCCATGGGGAATAAAATATGTTAATGATGACGCCATCGGTCACGTGGTTCGGCCGCCATCTTGGAAAAATGGGAAAACTTTGCACCACTATATCTCCAAAAGTGCAGAATGGAAAAAATTGAGACATGGCTCATTGTAAAGAACTCTCAATGGGGAATAAAATATGTTAATGATGACGTCATATGTCACGTGGTTCGGCCGCCATCTTGGAAAAACCGAAAAATTGTGCACCTCCATATCTCTGAAAGTGCTGAATAGAAAAAATTGAGACATGGCTCATTGTAAAGAACTCTCCATGGGGAATAAAATATGTTAATGATGACATCATAGGTCACGTGGTTCGGCTGCCATCTTGGAAAAACCGAAAAACGTAGCACCTCCATATCTCCAAAAGTGCTGAATAGAAAAAGTTGAGACATGGCTCTTTGTGAAGAACTCTCCATGGGGAATAATATATGTTAATGATGACGTCATCTATCACGTGGTTCGGACGCCATATTTGTCTTAAATGGCCGATAAAAGAGTACATTCCGGCAAGTCCTCGGTCTCTGACCGATTTTTCATCTGTCTGTCTGTTTGTTACTTGCCGGAAAAATTTCCGGCAAGTATGTTGATCTGTTCGTTACTTGCCGGAAAAGATTCCGGCAAGTATGTTGATCTGTTCGTTTGTTTGTCTGTTTGTCTGTTTGTCTGTTTGTCTGTTTGTCTGTTTGCAGCACTACGTCTACACCGTTGGACGTAGAATCACCAAACTTTGCACACGTATTTGTCTCGCCCTCTAATATACTGTGCCCAAATGATGACGTCATCGGTCACGTGGTTCGGCCGCCATCTTGGAAAAACCCAAAAATTTTGCACCTCCATATCTCCAAAAGTCCTGAACAGAAAAAATTGAGACATGGCTCATTGTAAAGAACTCTCCATGGGGAATAAAATATGTTAATGATGACGTCATCAGTCACGTGGTCGGCCGCCATCTTGGAAAAACGGCAAAACTTTGCACCACGATATCTCCAAAAGTGCTGAACAGAAAAAATTGAGACATGGCTCATTGTAAAGAACGCTCCATGGGGAATAAAATATGTTAATGATGACGTCATATGTCACGTGGTCGGCCGCCATCTTGGAAAAACGGCAAAACTTTGCACCACTATATCTCCAAAAGTGCTGAACAGAAAAAATTGAGACATTGCTCATTGTAAAGAACTCTCCATGGGGAATAAAATATGTTAATGATGACGTCATATGTCACGTGGTTCGGCCGCCATCTTGGAAAAACCTAGCACCTCCATATCTCCAAAAGTGCTGAATAGAAACAATTGAGACATGACTCATTGTAAAGAACTCTCCAGGGGGAATAATATATGTTAATGATGATGTCATCGGTCACATGGTTCGGCCGCCATATTTGTCCTAAATGGCCGATAAAGTACATTCCGGCAAGTCCTCGGTCTCTGACCGATTTTTCATCTGTCTGTTTGTCTGTTTGTCTGTCTGTTTGCAGCACTGCGTCTACACCGTTGCACGTAGAATCGCCAAACTTTGCACACATATTGGTCTTGCCCTGGAATAGACTGTGCCCAATTGATGACGTCATCGGTGACGTGGTTCGGCCGCCATCTTGGAAAAACCGAAAAACTTTGCACTTCTATATCTCCGAAAGTACTGAACAGAAAAAATTGAGACATGGCTCATTGTAAAGAACTCTCCATGGGGAATAAAATATGTTAATGATGACGTCATCAGTCACGTGGTTCGGCCGCCATCTTGGAAAAACCGAAAAACTTTGCACCTCCATTTCTCCGGAAGTGCTGAATAGAAAAAATTGATACATGGCTCATTGGAAAGAACTCTCCAGGGGGAATAAAATATGTTAATGATGACGTCATCAGTCACGTGGTTCTGCTGCCATCTTGGAAAATCCGAAAAACTTTGCACCTCCATATCTCCAAAAGTGCTGAATAGAAAAAATTGAGACATGGCTCATTGGAAAGAACTCTCCATGGGGAATAAAATATGTTAATGATGACGTCATCGGTCACGTGGTTCGGCCGCCATCTTGGAAAAACTTTGCACCTCGATATCTCCGAAAGTGCTGAACAGAAAAAATTGAGACATGGCTCATTGTGAAGAACTCTCCATGGGGAATAAAATATGTTAATGATGACGTCATCGGTCACGTGGTTCAGCCACCATATTTGTCCTAAATGGCCGATAAAAAAGTAAATTCCGGCAAGTCCTCGGTCTCTGACCGATTTTTCATTTGTCTGTTTGTCTGTTTGTCTGTTTGTCTGTTTGCAGCACTGCGTCTACACCGTTGCACGGAGAATCGCCAAACTTTGCACACATATTCGTCTTGCCCTGGAATAGACTGTGCCCAATTTATGACGTCATCGGTCACGTGTTTCGGCCGCCATCTTGGAAAAACCGAAAAACTTTGCACCTCCATATCTCCGGAAGTGCTGAATAGAACAAATTGAGACATGGCTCATTGGAAAGAACTCTCCATGAAGAATAAAATATTTGAATGATGACGTCATCAGTCACGTGGTTCGGCCGCCATCTTGGAAAAACCGAAAAACTTTGCACCTCCATATCTCCGGAAGTGCTGAATAGAACAATTTGAGACATGGCCCATTGGAAAGAACTCTCCATGGGGAATAAAATGTGTTAATGATGATGTCATCAGTCACGTGGTTCGGCCGCCATCTTGGAAAAAACGAAAATTTTTGCACCTCAACATCTCCGAAAGTGCTAAATTGAAAAAATTGAGACATGACTCATTGTAAAGAACTCTCCATGGGGAATAAAATATGTTAATGATGACATCATATGTCACGTGGTTCGGCCGCCATCTTGGAAAAACTTTGCACCTCGATATCTCCGAAAGTGCTGAACAGAAAAAATTGAGACATGGCTCATTGTAAAGAACTCTCCATGGGGAATAAAATATGTTAATGATTACGTCATCGGCCACGTGGTTCGGCCGCCATATTTGTCCTAAATGGCCGATAAAGTAAATTCCGGCAAGTCCTCGGTCTCTGACCGATTTTTCATCTGTCTGTCTGTTTGTTACTTGCCGGAAAAATTTTCCGGCAAGTATGTTGATCTGTTCGTTTGTTACTTGCCGGAAATTTTTTTCCGGCAAGTATGTTGATCTGTTCGTTTGTTTGTCTGTCTGTCTGTTTGTCTGTCTGTTTGTCTGTCTGTTTGTCTGTTTGCAGCACTGCGTCTACACCGTTGCACGGAGAATCGCCAAACTTTGCACACATAATGGTCTTGCCCTCTAATATACTGTGCCTCAATGATGACGTCATCGGTGACGTGGTTCGGCCGCCATCTTGGAAAAACCGAATAAATTTGCACCTCTATATCTCCGAAAGTACTTAACAGAAAAAATTGAGACATGGCTCATTGGAAAGAACTCTCCATGCGGAATAAAATATGTAAATGATGACGTCATCAGTCACGTGGTTCGGTCGCCATCTTGGAAAAACGGCAAAAAGGTTGCGCCACTATATCTCCAAAAGTGCTGAACAGAAAAAATTGAGACATGGCTCATTGGAAAGAACTCTCCATGGGGAATAAAATATGTAAATGATGACGTCATCAGTCACGTGGTTCGGTCGCCATCTTGGAAAAACGGCAAAACGTTGCGCCACTATATCTCCAAAAGTGCTGAACAGAAAAAATTGAGACATGGCTCATTGGAAAGAACTCTCCATGGGGAATAAAATATGTTAATGATGCCATCATATGTCACGTGGTCGGCCGCCATCTTGGAAAAACGGCAAAACTTTGCACCACTATATCTCCAAAAGTGCTGAACAGAAATAATTGAGACATGGCTCATTGTAAAGAACTCTCCATGGGGAATAAAATATGTTAATGATGACGTCATCAGTCACGTGGTCGGCCGCCATCTTGGAAAAACGGCAAAACTTTGCACCACAAAATCTCCAAAAGTGCTGAACAGAAAAAATTGAGACATGGCTCATTGTAAAGAACTCTCCATGGGGAATAAAATATGTTAATGATGACGCCATCGGTCACGTGGTTCGGCCGCCATCTTGGAAAAATGGGAAAACTTTGCACCACTATATCTCCAAAAGTGCAGAATGGAAAAAATTGCGACATGGCTCATTGTAAAGAACTCTCAATGGGGAATAAAATATGTTAATGATGACGTCATATGTCACGTGGTTCGGCCGCCATCTTGGAAAAACCGAAAAATTGTGCACCTCCATATCTCTGAAAGTGCTGAATAGAAAAAATTGAGACATGGCTCATTGTAAAGAACTCTCCATGGGGAATAAAATATGTTAATGATGACATCATAGGTCACGTGGTTCGGCTGCCATCTTGGAAAAACCGAAAAACGTAGCACCTCCATATCTCCAAAAGTGCTGAATAGAAAAAGTTGAGACATGGCTCTTTGTAAAGAACTCTCCATGGGGAATAATATATGTTAATGATGACGTCATCTATCACGTGGTTCGGACGCCATATTTGTCTTAAATGGCCGATAAAAGAGTACATTCCGGCAAGTCCTCGGTCTCTGACCGATTTTGTTTGTCTGTCTGTCTGTTTGTCTGTCTGTTTGTCTGTCTGTTTGTCTGTTTGCAGCACTGCGTCTACACCGTTGCACGGAGAATCGCCAAACTTTGCACACATAATGGTCTTGCCCTCTAATATACTGTGCCTCAATGATGACGTCATCAGTGACGTGGTTCGGCCGCCATCTTGGATAAACCGAATAAATTTGCACCTCTATATCTCCGAAAGTACTGAACAGAAAAAATTGAGACATGGCTCATTGTAAAGAACTCTCCATGGGGAATAAAATATGTTAATGATGACGTCATATGTCACGTGGTCGGCCGCCATCTTGGAAAAACGGCAAAAATTTGCACCACTATATCCCCAAAAGTGCTGAACAGAAAAAATTGAGACATGGCTCATTGTAAAGAACTCTCCATGGGGAATAAAATATGTTAATGATGACGTCATAGATAACGTGGTTCGGCCGCCATTTTGGAAAAACCGAAAAACTTTGCACCTCCATATCTCCGAAAGTGCTGAATAGAAAAAATTGAGACATGGCTCATTGAAAAGAACTCTCCATGGGGAATAAAATATGTTTATGATGACGTCATCGTTCACGTGTTTCGGCCGCCATATTTGTCCAAAATGGCCGATAAAAAGTACATTCCGGCAAGTCTTCGGTCTCTGACCGATTTTTCATCTGTCTGTTTGTCTGTTTGCAGCACTGCGTCTACACCGTTGCACGGAGAATCGCCAAACTTTGCAGACATAATGGTCTTGCCCTCTAATATACTGTGCCTCAATGATGACGTCATCGGTGACGTGGTTCGGCCGCCATCTTGGAAAAACCGAATAAATTTGCACCTCTATATCTCCGAAAGTACTGAACAGAAAAAATTGAGACATGGCTCATTGTAAAGAACTCTCCATGGGGAATAAAATATGTTAATGATGACGTCATATGTCACGTGGTCGGCCGCCATCTTGGAAAAACGGCAAAAATTTGCACCACTATATCTCCAAAAGTGCTGAACAGAAAAAATTGAGACATGGCTCATTGTAAAGAACTCTCCATGGGGAATAAAATATGTTAATGATGACGTCATCAGTCACGTGGTCGGCCGCCATCTTGGAAAAACCGAAAAACTTAGCACCTCCATATCTCCGAAAGTGCTGAATAGAAAAAATTGAGACATGGCTCATTGTAAAGAACTCTCCATGGGGAACAAAATATGTTAATGATGATGTCATCGGTCACGTGGTTCGGCCGCCATCTTGGAAAAACCGAAAAACTCTGCACCTCCACATCTCCAAAAGTCCTGAATAGAAAAAATTGAGGTATGGCTCATTGTAAAGAACTCTCCATGGGGAATAAAATATGTTAATTATGACGTCATTGGTCACGTGGTTCGGCCGCCCTATTTGTCCTAAATGGCCGATAAAAAAGTACATTCCGGCAAGTCCTCGGTCTCTGACCGATTTTTCATCTGTCTGTCTGTCTGTTTGTCTGTTTGTCTGTCTGTCTGTTTGCAGCACTGCGTCTACACCGTTGCACGTGGAATCGCCAAACTTTGCACACATATTGTTCTTGCCCTGGAATAGACTGTGCCCAATTGATGACGTCATCGGTGACGTGGTTCGGCCGCCATCTTGGAAAAACCGAAAAACTTTGCACCTCTATATCTCCGAAAGTACTGAACAGAAAAAATTGAGACATGGCTCATTGTAAAGAACTCTCCATGGGGAATAAAATATGTAAATGATGACGTCATCAGTCACGTGGTTCGGTCGCCATCTTGGAAAAACGGCAAAACGTTGCGCCACTATATCTCCAAAAGTGCTGAACAGAAAAAATTGAGACATGGCTCATTGGAAAGAACTCTCCATGGGGAATAAAATATGTTAATGATGACATCATCTGTCACGTGGTTCTGCCGCCATCTTGGAAAATCCGAAAAACTTTGCACCTCCATATCTCCGAAAGTGCTGAATAGAAAAAATTGAGACATGGCTCATTGGAAAGAACTCTCCATGGGGAATAAAATATGTTAATGATGACGTCATCGGTCACGTGGTTCGGCCGCCATCTTGGAAAAACTTTGCACCTCAATATCTCCGAAAGTGCTGAACAGAAAAAATTGAGACATGGCTCATTGTGAAGAACTCTCCATGGGGAATAAAATATGTTAATGATGACGTCATCGGTCACGTGGTTCAGCCACCATATTTGTCCTAAATGGCCGATAAAAAAGTAAATTCCGGCAAGTCCTCGGTCTCTGACCGATTTTTCATTACTTGCCGGAAAAATTTTCCGGCAAGTATGTTGATCTGTTCGTTTGTTACTTGCCGGAAAAATTTTTCCGGCAAGTATGTTGATCTGTTCGTTTGTTACTTGCCGGAAAAATTTTCCGGCAAGTATGTTGATCTGTTCGTTTGTTTGTCTGTCTGTCTGTTTGTTACTTGCCGGAAAAATTTTCCGGCAAGTATGTTGATCTGTTCGTTTGTTTGTCTGTCTGTCTGTTTGTCTGTCTGTTTGTCTGTCTGTTTGTCTGTTTGCAGCACTGCGTCTACACCGTTGCACGGAGAATCGCCAAACTTTGCACACATAATGGTCTTGCCCTCTAATATACTGTGCCTCAATGATGACGTCATCAGTGACGTGGTTCGGCCGCCATCTTGGATAAACCGAATAAATTTGCACCTCTATATCTCCGAAAGTACTGAACAGAAAAAATTGAGACATGGCTCATTGTAAAGAACTCTCCATGGGGAATAAAATATGTTAATGATGACGTCATATGTCACGTGGTCGGCCGCCATCTTGGAAAAACGGCAAAAATTTGCACCACTATATCCCCAAAAGTGCTGAACAGAAAAAATTGAGACATGGCTCATTGTAAAGAACTCTCCATGGGGAATAAAATATGTTAATGATGACGTCATAGATAACGTGGTTCGGCCGCCATTTTGGAAAAACCGAAAAACTTAGCACCTCCATATCTCTGAAAGTCCTGAATAGAAAAAATTGAGACATGGCTCATTGTAAAGAAATCTCCATGGGGAATAAAATATGTTAATGATGATGTCATCAGTCACGTGGTTTGGCCGCCATCTTGGAAAAACCGAAAAACTTTGCACCTCCATATCTCCGAAAGTGCTGAATAGAAAAAATTGAGACATGGCTCATTGAAAAGAACTCTCCATGGGGAATAAAATATGTTTATGATGACGTCATCGTTCACGTGTTTCGGCCGCCATATTTGTCCAAAATGGCCGATAAAAAGTACATTCCGGCAAGTCTTCGGTCTCTGACCGATTTTTCATCTGTCTGTTTGTCTGTTTGCAGCACTGCGTCTACACCGTTGCACGGAGAATCGCCAAACTTTGCAGACATAATGGTCTTGCCCTCTAATATACTGTGCCTCAATGATGACGTCATCGGTGACGTGGTTCGGCCGCCATCTTGGAAAAACCGAATAAATTTGCACCTCTATATCTCCGAAAGTACTGAACAGAAAAAATTGAGACATGGCTCATTGTAAAGAACTCTCCATGGGGAATAAAATATGTTAATGATGACGTCATATGTCACGTGGTCGGCCGCCATCTTGGAAAAACGGCAAAAATTTGCACCACTATATCTCCAAAAGTGCTGAACAGAAAAAATTGAGACATGGCTCATTGTAAAGAACTCTCCATGGGGAATAAAATATGTTAATGATGACGTCATCAGTCACGTGGTCGGCCGCCATCTTGGAAAAACCGAAAAACTTAGCACCTCCATATCTCCGAAAGTGCTGAATAGAAAAAATTGAGACATGGCTCATTGTAAAGAACTCTCCATGGGGAACAAAATATGTTAATGATGATGTCATCGGTCACGTGGTTCGGCCGCCATCTTGGAAAAACCGAAAAACTCTGCACCTCCACATCTCCAAAAGTCCTGAATAGAAAAAATTGAGGTATGGCTCATTGTAAAGAACTCTCCATGGGGAATAAAATATGTTAATTATGACGTCATTGGTCACGTGGTTCGGCCGCCCTATTTGTCCTAAATGGCCGATAAAAAAGTACATTCCGGCAAGTCCTCGGTCTCTGACCGATTTTTCATCTGTCTGTCTGTCTGTTTGTCTGTTTGTCTGTCTGTCTGTTTGCAGCACTGCGTCTACACCGTTGCACGTGGAATCGCCAAACTTTGCACACATATTGTTCTTGCCCTGGAATAGACTGTGCCCAATTGATGACGTCATCGGTGACGTGGTTCGGCCGCCATCTTGGAAAAACCGAAAAACTTTGCACCTCTATATCTCCGAAAGTACTGAACAGAAAAAATTGAGACATGGCTCATTGTAAAGAACTCTCCATGGGGAATAAAATATGTAAATGATGACGTCATCAGTCACGTGGTTCGGTCGCCATCTTGGAAAAACGGCAAAACGTTGCGCCACTATATCTCCAAAAGTGCTGAACAGAAAAAATTGAGACATGGCTCATTGGAAAGAACTCTCCATGGGGAATAAAATATGTTAATGATGACATCATCTGTCACGTGGTTCTGCCGCCATCTTGGAAAATCCGAAAAACTTTGCACCTCCATATCTCCGAAAGTGCTGAATAGAAAAAATTGAGACATGGCTCATTGGAAAGAACTCTCCATGGGGAATAAAATATGTTAATGATGACGTCATCGGTCACGTGGTTCGGCCGCCATCTTGGAAAAACTTTGCACCTCAATATCTCCGAAAGTGCTGAACAGAAAAAATTGAGACATGGCTCATTGTGAAGAACTCTCCATGGGGAATAAAATATGTTAATGATGACGTCATCGGTCACGTGGTTCAGCCACCATATTTGTCCTAAATGGCCGATAAAAAAGTAAATTCCGGCAAGTCCTCGGTCTCTGACCGATTTTTCATTACTTGCCGGAAAAATTTTCCGGCAAGTATGTTGATCTGTTCGTTTGTTACTTGCCGGAAAAATTTTTCCGGCAAGTATGTTGATCTGTTCGTTTGTTACTTGCCGGAAAAATTTTCCGGCAAGTATGTTGATCTGTTCGTTTGTTTGTCTGTCTGTCTGTTTGTTACTTGCCGGAAAAATTTTCCGGCAAGTATGTTGATCTGTTCGTTTGTTTGTCTGTCTGTCTGTTTGTCTGTCTGTTTGTCTGTCTGTTTGTCTGTTTGCAGCACTGCGTCTACACCGTTGCACGGAGAATCGCCAAACTTTGCACACATAATGGTCTTGCCCTCTAATATACTGTGCCTCAATGATGACGTCATCAGTGACGTGGTTCGGCCGCCATCTTGGATAAACCGAATAAATTTGCACCTCTATATCTCCGAAAGTACTGAACAGAAAAAATTGAGACATGGCTCATTGTAAAGAACTCTCCATGGGGAATAAAATATGTTAATGATGACGTCATATGTCACGTGGTCGGCCGCCATCTTGGAAAAACGGCAAAAATTTGCACCACTATATCCCCAAAAGTGCTGAACAGAAAAAATTGAGACATGGCTCATTGTAAAGAACTCTCCATGGGGAATAAAATATGTTAATGATGACGTCATAGATAACGTGGTTCGGCCGCCATTTTGGAAAAACCGAAAAACTTAGCACCTCCATATCTCTGAAAGTCCTGAATAGAAAAAATTGAGACATGGCTCATTGTAAAGAAATCTCCATGGGGAATAAAATATGTTAATGATGATGTCATCAGTCACGTGGTTTGGCCGCCATCTTGGAAAAACCGAAAAACTTTGCACCTCCATATCTCCGAAAGTGCTGAATAGAAAAAATTGAGACATGGCTCATTGAAAAGAACTCTCCATGGGGAATAAAATATGTTTATGATGACGTCATCGTTCACGTGTTTCGGCCGCCATATTTGTCCAAAATGGCCGATAAAAAGTACATTCCGGCAAGTCTTCGGTCTCTGACCGATTTTTCATCTGTCTGTTTGTCTGTTTGCAGCACTGCGTCTACACCGTTGCACGGAGAATCGCCAAACTTTGCAGACATAATGGTCTTGCCCTCTAATATACTGTGCCTCAATGATGACGTCATCGGTGACGTGGTTCGGCCGCCATCTTGGAAAAACCGAATAAATTTGCACCTCTATATCTCCGAAAGTACTGAACAGAAAAAATTGAGACATGGCTCATTGTAAAGAACTCTCCATGGGGAATAAAATATGTTAATGATGACGTCATATGTCACGTGGTCGGCCGCCATCTTGGAAAAACGGCAAAAATTTGCACCACTATATCTCCAAAAGTGCTGAACAGAAAAAATTGAGACATGGCTCATTGTAAAGAACTCTCCATGGGGAGTAAAATATGTTAATGATGACGTCATCAGTCACGTGGTCGGCCGCCATCTTGGAAAAACCGAAAAACTTAGCACCTCCATATCTCCGAAAGTGCTGAATAGAAAAAATTGAGACATGGCTCATTGTAAAGAACTCTCCATGGGGAACAAAATATGTTAATGATGATGTCATCGGTCACGTGGTTCGGCCGCCATCTTGGAAAAACCGAAAAACTCTGCACCTCCACATCTCCAAAAGTCCTGAATAGAAAAAATTGAGGTATGGCTCATTGTAAAGAACTCTCCATGGGGAATAAAATATGTTAATTATGACGTCATTGGTCACGTGGTTCGGCCGCCCTATTTGTCCTAAATGGCCGATAAAAAAGTACATTCCGGCAAGTCCTCGGTCTCTGACCGATTTTTCATCTGTCTGTTTGTCTGTCTGTTTGTCTGTTTGCAGCACTGCGTCTACACCGTTGCACGGAGAATCGCCAAACTTTGCACACATAATGGTCTTGCCCTCTAATATACTGTGCCTCAATGATGACGTCATCAGTGACGTGGTTCGGCCGCCATCTTGGATAAACCGAATAAATTTGCACCTCTATATCTCCGAAAGTACTGAACAGAAAAAATTGAGACATGGCTCATTGTAAAGAACTCTCCATGGGGAATAAAATATGTTAATGATGACGTCATATGTCACGTGGTCGGCCGCCATCTTGGAAAAACGGCAAAAATTTGCACCACTATATCCCCAAAAGTGCTGAACAGAAAAAATTGAGACATGGCTCATTGTAAAGAACTCTCCATGGGGAATAAAATATGTTAATGATGACGTCATAGATAACGTGGTTCGGCCGCCATTTTGGAAAAACCGAAAAACTTAGCACCTCCATATCTCTGAAAGTCCTGAATAGAAAAAATTGAGACATGGCTCATTGTAAAGAAATCTCCATGGGGAATAAAATATGTTAATGATGATGTCATCAGTCACGTGGTTTGGCCGCCATCTTGGAAAAACCGAAAAACTTTGCACCTCCATATCTCCGAAAGTGCTGAATAGAAAAAATTGAGACATGGCTCATTGAAAAGAACTCTCCATGGGGAATAAAATATGTTTATGATGACGTCATCGTTCACGTGTTTCGGCCGCCATATTTGTCCAAAATGGCCGATAAAAAGTACATTCCGGCAAGTCTTCGGTCTCTGACCGATTTTTCATCTGTTTGTCTGTTTGTCTGTTTGTCTGTTTGCAGCACTACGTCTACACCGTTGCACGTAGAATCACCAAACTTTGCACACGTATTTGCCTTGCCCTCTAATATACTGTGCCCAAATGATGACGTCATCGGTCACGTGGTTCGGCCGCCATCTTGGAAAAACCGAAAAATTTTGCGCCTCGATATCTCAGTGCTGAACAGAAAAAATTGAGACATGGCTCATTGTAAAGAACTCTCCATGGGGAATAAAATATGTTAATGATGATGTCATCAGTCACGTGCTTCGGCCGCCATTTTGGAAAAACTTTGCACCTCGATATCTCCGGAAGTGCTGAATAGAAAAAATTGAGACATGGCTCATTGGAAAGAACTCTCCATGGGCAATAAAATATGTTAATGATGACGTCATTGGTCACGTGTTTCGGCCGCCATCTTGGAAACACCGAAAAACTTTGCACCTCCATATCTCCGGAAGTGCTGAATAGAAAAAATTGAGACATGGCTCATTGGAAAGAACTCTCCATGGGGAATAAAATATGTTAATGATGACGTCATCAGTCACGTGCTTCGGCCGCCATTTTGGAAAAACGGCAAAACGTTGCACCACCATATCTCCAAAAGTGCTGAACAGAAAAAAATTGAGACATGGCTCATTGTAAAGAACTCTCCATGGGGAATAAAATATGTTAATGATGACGTCATCGTTCACGTGTTTCGGCCGCCATATTTGTCCAAAATGGCCGATAAAGTACATTCCGGCAAGTCCTCGGTCTCTGATTTGTCTGTTTGTCTGTTTGTCTGTCTGTCTGTTTGCAGCACTGCGTCTACACCGTTGCACGTAGAATCGCCAAACTTTGCACACATATTGGTCTTGCCCTGGAATAGACTGTGCCCAATTGATGACGTCATTGGTCACGTGGTTCGGCCGCCATCTTGGAAAAAATTTGCAACTCTATATCTCTGAAAGTGCTGAACAGAAAAAATTGAGACATGGCTCATTGTAAAGAACTCTCCATGGGGAATAAAATATGTTAATGATGACGTCATCAGTCACGTGGTTCGGCCGCCATCTTGGAAAAACCGAAAAAATTTGCACCTCCATATCTCCAAAAGTGCTGAATAGAAAAAATTGAGACATGGCTCATTGTAAAGAACTCTCCATGGGGAATAAAAGATGTTAATGATGACGTCATCAGTCACGTGGTTCGGCCGCCATCTTGGAAAATGGCAAAACTTTGCACCACTATATCTCCAAAAGTGCTGAATAGAAAAAATTGAGACATGGCTCATTGTAAAGAACTCTCCATGGGGAATAAAATATGTTAATGATGACGTCATCAGTCACGTGGTTCGGCCGCCATATTTGTCCTAAATGGCCGATAAAAAGTAAATTCCGGCAAGTCCTCGGTCTCTGACCGATTTTTCATCTGTTTGTTACTTGCCGGAAAAATTTTTCCGGCAAGTATGTTGATCTGTTCGTTTGTTACTTGCCGGAAAAATTTTTCCGGCAAGTATGTTGATCTGTTCGTTTGTCTGTCTGTTTGTCTGTCTGTCTGTCTGTCTGTCTGTCTGTCTGTCTGTTTGCAGCACTGCGTCTACACCGTTGCACGGCGAATCGCCAAACTTTGCACACATATTGGTCTTTCCCTGGAATAGACTGTGCCCAATTGATGACGTCATCGGTGACGTGGTTCGGCCGCCATCTTGGAAAAACTGAAAAACCTTGCACCTCTATATCTCCGAAAGTACTGAACAGAAAAAATTGAGACATGGCTCATTGTAAAGAACTCTCCATGGGGAATAAAATATGTAAATGATGACGTCATCAGTCACGTGGTTCGGTCGCCATCTTGGAAAAACGGCAAAACGTTGCGCCACTATATCTCCAAAAGTGCTGAACAGAAAAAATTGAGACATGGCTCATTGTAAAGAACTCTCCATGGGGAATAAAATATGTTAATGATGACGTCATATGTCACGTGGTCGGCCGCCATCTTGGAAAAACGGCAAAACTTTGCACCACTATATCTCCAAAAGTGCTGAACAGAAAAAATTGAGACATGGCTCATTGTAAAGAACTCTCCATGGGGAATAAAATATGTTAATGATGACGTCATCAGTCGCGTGGTCGGCCGCCATCTTGGAAAAACCGAAAAACCTAGCACCTCCATATCTCCGAAAGTGCTGAATAGAAAAAATTGAGACATGGCTCATTGTCAAGAACTCTCCATGTGGAATAAAATATGTTAATGATGACGTCATCGGTCACGTGGTGCGGCCGCCATCTTGGAAAAACGGGAAAAAAATTCACCTCCATATCTCCGAAAGTGCTGAATAGAAAAAATTGAGACATGGCTCATTGGAAAGAACTCTCCAGGGGGAATAAAATAAGTTAATGATGACGTCATCGGTCACGTGGTTCGGCCGCCATCTTGGAAAATCCGAAAAACGTTGCACCTCTATCTCCAAAAGTGCTGAACAGAAAAAATTGAGACATGGCTCATTGGAAAGAACTCTCCAGGGGGAATAAAATATGTTAATGATGTCGTCATCGGTCACGTGGTTCGGCCGCCATCTTGGAAAATCCGAAAAACGTTGCACCTCTATCTCCAAAAGTGCTGAACAGAAAAAATTGAGACATGGCTCATTGTAAAGAACTCTCCGTGGGGAATAAAATATGTTAATGATGATGTCATCGGTCAGGTGGTTCAGCCGCCATATTTGTCCTAAATGGCCGATAAAAAAGTAAATTCCGGCAAGTCCTCGGTCTCTGACCGATTTTTCATCTGTTTGTCTGTTTGTCTGTTTGTCTGTCTGTTTGCAGCACTGCGTCTACACCGTTGCATGTAGAATCGCCAAACTTTGCACACATGTTGGTCTTGCCCTGGAATAGACTGTACCCAATTGATGACGTCATCGGTGACGTGGTTCGGCCGCCATCTTGGAAAAACCGAAAAACCTTGCACTTCTATATCTCCGAAAGTACTGAACAGAAAAAATTGAGACATGGCTCATTGTAAAGAACTCTCCATGGGGAATAAAATATGTTAATGATGACATCATCAGTCACGTGGTCGGCCGCCATCTTGGAAAAACGGCAAAACTTTGCACCACGAAATCTTCAAAAGTGCTGAACAGAAAAAATTGAGACATGGCTCATTGTAAAGAACTCTCCATGGGGAATAAAATATGTTAATGATGATGCCATCGGTCACGTATCTCTGAATGTGCTGAATAGAAAAAATTGAGACATGGCTCATTGTAAAGAACTCTCCATGGGGAATAAAATATGTTAATGATGATGCCATCGGTCACGTAGTCGGCCGCCATCTTGGAAAAACGGCAAAACTTTGCACCACTATATCTCCAAAAGTGCTGAACAGAAAAAATTGAGACATGGCTCATTGTAAAGAACTCTCCATGGGGAATAAAATATGTTAATGATGACGTCATCGGTCACCTGGTTCGACCGCCATCTTGGAAAAACCGAAAAACTTTGCACCACTATATCTCCAAAAGTGCTGAATAGAAAAAATTGAGACATGGCTCATTGTAAAGAACTCTCCATGGGGAATAAAATATGTTAATGATGATGCCATTGGTCACGTGGTTCGGCCGCCATCTTGGAAAAACGGGAAAACTTTGCACCACTATATCTCCAAAAGTGCAGAATGGAAAAAATTGAGACATGGCTCATTGTAAAGAACTCTCCATGGGGAATAAAATATGTTAATGATGCTGTCATCTATCACGTGGTTCGGCCGCCATATTTGTTCTAAATGGCCGATAAAAAAGTACATTCCGGCAAGTCCTCGGTCTCTGACCGATTTTTCATCTGTTTGTCTGTCTGTCTGTTTGTCTGTTTGTCTGTCTGTTTGCAGCACTGCGTCTACACCGTTGCATGTAGAATCGCCAAACTTTGCACACATGTTGGTCTTGCCCTGGAATAGACTGTACCCAATTGATGACGTCATCGGTGACGTGGTTCGGCCGCCATCTTGGAAAAACCAAAAAACCTTGCACTTCTATATCCGAAAGTACTGAACAGAAAAAATTGAGACATGGCTCATTGTAAAGAACTCTCCATGGGGAATAAAATATGTTAATGATGACATCATCGGTCACGTGGTCGGCCGCCATCTTGGAAAAACGGCAAAACTTTGCACCACGAAATCTTCAAAAGTGCTGAACAGAAAAAATTGAGACATGGCTCATTGTAAAGAACTCTCCATGGGGAATAAAATATGTTAATGATTATGCCATCGGTCACGTATCTCTGAATGTGCTGAATAGAAAAAATTGAGACATGGCTCATTGTAAAGAACTCTCCATGGGGAATAAAATATGTTAATGATGATGCCATCGGTCACGTAGTCGGCCGCCATCTTGGAAAAACGGCAAAACTTTGCACCACTATATCTCCAAAAGTGCTGAACAGAAAAAATTGAGACATGGCTCATTGTAAAGAACTCTCCATGGGGAATAGAATATGTTAATGATGACGTCATCAGTCACGTGGTTCGGTCGCCATCTTGGAAAAACCGAAAAACTTTGCACCACTATATCTCCAAAAGTGCTGAATAGAAAAAATTGAGACATGGCTCATTGTAAAGAACTCTCCATGGGGAATAAAATATGTTAATGATGATGCCATTGGTCACGTGGTTCGGCCGCCATCTTGGAAAAACGGGAAAACTTTGCACCACTATATCTCCAAAAGTGCAGAATGGAAAAAATTGAGAGATGGCTCATTGTAAAGAACTCTCCATGGGGAATAAAATATGTTAATGATGACGTCATCGGTCACCTGGTTCGACCGCCATATTTGTCCGAAATGGCCGATAAAAAAGTAAATTCCGGCAAGTATGTTGATCTGTTCGTTTGTCTGTCTGTCTGTTTGTCTGTTTGTCTGTCTGTCTGTTTGCAGCACTGCGTCTACACCGTTGCACGGAGAATCGCCAAACTTTGCACACATATTCGTCTTGCCCTGGAATAGACTGTGCCCAATTTATGACGTCATCGGTCACGTGGTTCGGCCGCCATCTTGGAAAAACCGAAAAACTTTGCACCTCCATATCTCCGAAAGTACTGAATAGAAAAAATTGAGACATGGCTCATTGTGAAGAACTCTCCATGGGGAATAAAATGTGTTAATGATGACGTCATCAGTCACGTGGTCGGCCGCCATCTTGGAAAAACGGCAAAGCTTTGCACCTCCATATCTCTGAAAGTACTGAATATAAAAAATTGAGACATGGCTCATTGTAAAGAACTCTCCATGGCGAATAAAATATGTTAATGTTGACGTCATCAGTCACGTGGTCGGCCGCCATCTTGGAAAAACAGCAAAACTTTGCACCACGATATCTCCAAAAGTGCTGAACAGAAAAAATTGAGACATGGCTCATTGTAAAGAACTCTCCATGGGGAATAAAATATGTTAATGATGATGTCATAGGTCACGTGGTTCGGCCGCCATCTTGGAAAAACGGGAAAACTTTGCACCTCCATATCTCTGAAAGTACTGAATAGAAAAAATTGAGACATGGCTCATTGTAAAGAACTCTCCATGGGGAATAAAATATGTTAATGTTGACGTCATCAGTCACGTGGTCGGCCGCCATCTTGGAAAAACAGCAAAACTTTGCACCACGATATCTCCAAAAGTGCTGAACAGAAAAAATTGAGATATGGCTCATTGTAAAGAACTCTCCATGGGGAATAAAATATGTTAATGATGACGTCATATGTCACGTGGTTCGGCCGCCATCTTGGAAAAACCGAAAATTTTTGCACCTCCATATCTCTGAAAGTGCTGAATAGAAAATATTGAGACATGGCTCATTGTAAAGAACTCTCCATGGGGAATAAAATATGATAATGATGATGCCATCGGTCACGTGGTTCGGCCGCCATCTTGGAAAAACGGGAAAACTTTGCACCACGATATCTCCAAAAGTGCTGAACAGAAAAAATTGAGATATGGCTCATTGTAAAGAACTCTCCATGGGGAATAAAATATGTTAATGATGACGTCATATGTCACGTGGTTCGGCCGCCATCTTGGAAAAACCGAAAATTTTTGCACCTCCATATCTCTGAAAGTGCTGAATAGAAAATATTGAGACATGGCTCATTGTAAAGAACTCTCCATGGGGAATAAAATATGTTAATGATGCTGTCATCTATCACGTGGTTCGGCCGCCATATTTGTTCTAAATGGCCGATAAAAAAGTACATACCGGCAAGTCCTCGGTCTCTGACCGATTTTTCATTACTTGCCGGAAAAGATTCCGGCAAGTATGTTGATCTGTTCGTTTGTTTGTTACTTGCCGGAAAATTTTTTCCGGCAAGTATGTTGATCTGTTCGTTTGTCTGTTTGTCTGTTTGTCTGTTTGTCTGTCTGTTTGCAGCACTGCGTCTACACCGTTGCATGTAGAATCGCCAAACTTTGCACACATGTTGGTCTTGCCCTGGAATAGACTGTACCCAATTGATGACGTCATCGGTGACGTGGTTCGGCCGCCATCTTGGAAAAACCGAAAAACCTTGCACTTCTATATCTCCGAAAGTACTGAACAGAAAAAATTGAGACATGGCTCATTGTAAAGAACTCTCCATGGGGAATAAAATATGTTAATGATGACACCATCAGTCACGTGGTCGGCCGCCATCTTGGAAAAACGGCAAAACTTTGCACCACGAAATCTTCAAAAGTGCTGAACAGAAAAAATTGAGACATGGCTCATTGTAAAGAACTCTCCATGGGGAATAAAATATGTTAATGATGATGCCATCGGTCACGTATCTCTGAATGTGCTGAATAGAAAAAATTGAGACATGGCTCATTGTAAAGAACTCTCCATGGGGAATAAAATATGTTAATGATGATGCCATCGGTCACGTAGTCGGCCGCCATCTTGGAAAAACGGCAAAACTTTGCACCACTATATCTCCAAAAGTGCTGAACAGAAAAAATTGAGACATGGCTCATTGTAAAGAACTCTCCATGGGGAATAAAATATGTTAATGATGACGTCATCGGTCACCTGGTTCGACCGCCATCTTGGAAAAACCGAAAAACTTTGCACCACTATATCTCCAAAAGTGCTGAATAGAAAAAATTGAGACATGGCTCATTGTAAAGAACTCTCCATGGGGAATAAAATATGTTAATGATGATGCCATTGGTCACGTGGTTCGGCCGCCATCTTGGAAAAACGGGAAAACTTTGCACCACTATATCTCCAAAAGTGCAGAATGGAAAAAATTGAGACATGGCTCATTGTAAAGAACTCTCCATGGGGAATAAAATATGTTAATGATGCTGTCATCTATCACGTGGTTCGGCCGCCATATTTGTTCTAAATGGCCGATAAAAAAGTACATTCCGGCAAGTCCTCGGTCTCTGACCGATTTTTCATCTGTTTGTCTGTCTGTCTGTTTGTCTGTTTGTCTGTCTGTTTGCAGCACTGCGTCTACACCGTTGCATGTAGAATCGCCAAACTTTGCACACATGTTGGTCTTGCCCTGGAATAGACTGTACCCAAATGATGACGTCATCGGTCACGTGGTTCGGCCGCCATCTTGGAAAAACCGAAAAATTTTGCACCTCTATATCTCCGAAAGTACTGAACAGAAAAAATTGAGACATGGCTCATTGTAAAGAACTCTCCATGGGGAATAAAATATGTTAATGATGACGTCATCGGTCACGTGGTTCGGCCGCCATCTTGGAAAAAACGAAAATTTTTGCACCTCCATATCTCAAAGTCAAAGTCCTGAACAGAAAAAATTGAGACATGGCTCATTGTAAAGAACTCTCCATGGGGAATAAAATATGTTAATGATGACGTCATCAGTCACGTGGTTCGGCCGCCATCTTGGAAAAACCGAAAATTTTTGCACCTCCATATCTCCGAAAGTCCTGAACAGAAAAAATTGAGACATGGCTCATTGTAAAGAACTCTCCATGGGGAATAAAATATGTTAATGATGACGTCATCAGTCACGTGGTCGGCCGCCATCTTGGAAAAACGGCAAAACTTTGCACCACGATATCTCCAAAAGTCTTGAACAGAAAAAATTGAGACATGGCTCATTGTTAAGAACGCTCCATGGGGAATAAAATATGTTAATGATGACGTCATATGTCACGTGGTCGGCCGCCATCTTGGAAAAACGGCAAAACTTTGCACCACTATATCTCCAAAAGTGCTGAACAGAAAAAATTGAGACATTGCTCATTGTAAAGAACTCTCCATGGGGAATAAAATATGATAATGATGACGTCATATGTCACGTGGTTCGGCCGCCATCTTGGAAAAACCGAAAAATTTTGCACCTCCATTTCTCTGAAAGTGCTGAATAGAAAAAATTGAGACATGGCTCATTGTAAAGTACTCTCCATGGGGAATAAAATATGTTAATGATGATGCCATCGGTCACGTGGTTCGGCCGCCATCTTGGAAAAACGGGAAAACTTTGCACCACTATATCTCCAAAAGTGCAGAATGGAAAAAATTGAGACATGGCTCATTGTAAAGAACGCTCCATGGGGAATAAAATATGTTAATGATGACGTCATCGGTCACGTGGTTCGGCCACCATATTTGTCCTAAATGGCCGATAAAAAAGTACATTCCGGCAAGTCCTCGGTCTCTGACCGATTTTTCATTACTTGCCGGAAAAATTTTCCGGCAAGTATGTTGATCTGTTCGTTTGTTTGTCTGTCTGTCTGTTTGTCTGTCTGTTTGTCTGTCTGTTTGTCTGTTTGCAGCACTGCGTCTACACCGTTGCACGGAGAATCGCCAAACTTTGCACACATAATGGTCTTGCCCTCTAATATACTGTGCCTCAATGATGACGTCATCAGTGACGTGGTTCGGCCGCCATCTTGGATAAACCGAATAAATTTGCACCTCTATATCTCCGAAAGTACTGAACAGAAAAAATTGAGACATGGCTCATTGTAAAGAACTCTCCATGGGGAATAAAATATGTTAATGATGACGTCATATGTCACGTGGTCGGCCGCCATCTTGGAAAAACGGCAAAAATTTGCACCACTATATCTCCAAAAGTGCTGAACAGAAAAAATTGAGACATGGCTCATTGTAAAGAACTCTCCATGGGGAATAAAATATGTAAATGATGACGTCATCAGTCACGTGGTTCGGTCGCCATCTTGGAAAAACGGCAAATCGTTGCGCCACTATATCTCCAAAAGTGCTGAACAGAAAAAATTGAGACATGGCTCATTGGAAAGAACTCTCCATGGGGAATAAAATATGTTAATGATGACGTCATATGTCACGTGGTCGGCCGCCATCTTGGAAAAACGGCAAAACTTTGCACCACTATATCTCCAAAAGTGCTGAACAGAATAATTGAGACATGGCTCATTGTAAAGAACTCTCCATGGGGAATAAAATATGTTAATGATGACGTCATCAGTCACGTGGTCGGCCGCCATCTTGGAAAAACGGCAAAACTTTGCACCACAAAATCTCCAAAAGTGCTGAACAGAAAAAATTGAGACATTGCTCATTGTAAAGAACTCTCCATGGGGAATAAAATATGTTAATGATGACGTCATATGTCACGTGGTTCGGCCGCCATCTTGGAAAAACCGAAAAAGTTTGCACCTCCATTTCTCTGAAAGTGCTGAATAGAAAAAATTGAGACATGGCTCATTGTAAGGAACTCTCCATGGGGAATAAAATATGTTAATGATGATGCCATCGGTCACGTGGTTCGGCCGCCATCTTGGAAAAACGGGAAAACTTTGCACCACTATATCTCCAAAAGTGCAGAATGGAAAAAATTGAGACATGGCTCATTGTAAAGAACTCTCCATGGGGAATAAAATATGTTAATGATGATGTCATCGGTCACGTGGTTCGGCCACCATATTTGTCCTAAATGGCCGATAAAAAAGTACATTCCGGCAAGTCCTCGGTCTCTGACCGATTTTTCATCTGTCTGTTTGTCTGTCTGTTTGTCTGTCTGTCTGTCTGTTTGCAGCACTGCGTCTACACCGTTGCACGTAGAATCGCCAAACTTTGCACACATATTGGTCTTGCCCTGGAATAGACTGTGCCCAATTGATGACGTCATCGGTGACGTGGTTCGGCCGCCATCTTGGAAAAACCGAAAAAATTTGCACCTCTATATCTCCGAAAGTACTGAACAGAAAAAATTGAAACATGGCTCATTGTAAAGAACTCTCCATGGGGAATAAAATATGTAAATGATGACGTCATCAGTCACGTGGTTCGGTCGCCATCTTGGAAAAACGGCAAAACGTTGCGCCACTATATCTCCAAAAGTGCTGAACAGAAAAAATTGAGACATGGCTCATTGTAATGAACTCTCCATGGGGAATAAAATATGTTAATGATGATGCCATCGGTCACGTGGTTCGGCCGCCATCTTGGAAAAACGGCAAAAACTTTGCACCACTATATCTCCAAAAGTGCAGAATGGAAAAAATTGAGACATGGCTCATTGTAAAGAACTCTCCATGGGGAATAAAATATGTTAATGATGATGTCATTGGTCAAGTGGTTCGGCCGCCATCTTGGAAAAACCGAAAAACTTTGCACCTCCATATCTCCGAAAGTGCTGAACAGACAAAATTGACACATGGCTCATTGTAAAGAACTCTCCATGGGGAATAAAATATGTTTATGATGATGTCATATGTGCCTCCATTATGACGTCATAATTCGACAAATACAAAACTTCATCTGATCAAGATGCAATTTCTTGAGCATCATCAAGGAATAAATTAGTTTAGAAAACAAATAATGATGACATCATCGTTCACGTGGTTCAACCTCCATATTTGTCCTAAATAGCCGATAAAAAAGTAAATTCCGGCAAGTCCTCGGTCTCTGACCGATTTTTCATTACTTGCCGGAAAAGATTCCGGCAAGTATGTTGATCTGTTCGTTTGTTTGTTACTTGCCGGAAAAATTTTTCCGGCAAGTATGTTGATCTGTTCGTTTGTTACTTGCCGGAAAAGATTCCGGCAAGTATGTTGATCTGTTCGTTTGTTTGTCTGTTTGTCTGTTTGTCTGTTTGTCTGTTTGTCTGTTTGCAGCACTACGTCTACACCGTTGCACGTAGAATCACCAAACTTTGCACACGTATTTGTCTTGCCCTCTAATATACTGTGCCCAAATGATGACGTCATCGGTCACATGGTTCGGCCGCCATCTTGGAAAAACCGAAAAATTTTGCACCTCCATATCTCCAAAAGTCCTGAACAGAAAAAATTGAGACATGGCTCATTGTAAAGAACTCTCCATGGGGAATAAAATATGTTAATGATGACGTCATCAGTCACGTGGTCGGCCGCCATCTTGGAAAAACGGCAAAACTTTGCACCACGATATCTCCAAAAGTGCTGAACAGAAAAAATTGAGACATGGCTCATTGTAAAGAACGCTCCATGGGGAATAAAATATGTTAATGATGACGTCATATGTCACGTGGTCGGCCGCCATCTTGGAAAAACGGCAAAACTTTGCACCACTATATCTCCAAAAGTGCTGAACAGAAAAAATTGAGACATTGCTCATTGTAAAGAACTCTCCATGGGGAATAAAATATGTTAATGATGACGTCATATGTCACGTGGTTCGGCCGCCATCTTGGAAAAACCGAAAAATTTTGCACCTCCATTTCTCTGAAAGTGCTGAATAGAAACAATTGAGACATGGCTCATTGTGAAGAACTCTCCATGGGCAATAAAATATGTTAATGATGATGCCATCGGTCACGTGGTTCGGCCGCCATCTTGGAATAACGGGAAAACTTTGCACCACTATATCTCCAAAAGTGCAGAATGGAAAAAATTGAGACATGGCTCATTGTAAAGAACTCTCCATGGGGAATAAAATATGTTAATGATGACGTCATCAGTCACGTGGTTCGGTCGCCATCTTGGAAAAACCGAAAAACTTTGCACCACTATATCTCCAAAAGTGCTGAATAGAAAAAATTGAGACATGGCTCATTGTAAAGAACTCTCCATGGGGAATAAAATATGTTAATGATGACGTCATGTATCACGTAGTTCGGCCGCCATATTTGTTCGAAATGGCCGATAAAAAAGTACATTCCGGCAAGTCCTCGGTCTCTGACCGATTTTTCATCTGTTTGTCTGTTTGTCTGTTTGTCTGTTTGCAGCACTGCGTCTACACCGTTGCACGGAGAATCGCCAAACTTTGCACACATAATGGTCTTGCCCTCTAATATACTGTGCCTCAATGATGACGTCATCGGTGACGTGGTTCGGCCGCCATCTTGGAAAAACCGAATAAATTTGCACCTCTATATCTCCGAAAGTACTGAACAGAAAAAATTGAGACATGGCTCATTGTAAAGAACTCTCCATGGGGAATAAAATATGTTAATGATGACGTCATATGTCACGTGGTCGGCCGCCATCTTGGAAAAACGGCAAAAATTTGCACCACTATATCTCCAAAAGTGCTGAACAGAAAAAATTGAGACATGGCTCATTGTAAAGAACTCTCCATGGGGCATAAAATATGTTAATGATGACGTCATCAGTCACGTGGTCGGCCGCCATCTTGGAAAAACCGAAAAACTTAGCACCTCCATATCTCCGAAAGTGCTGAATAGAAAAAATTGAGACATGGCTCATTGTAAAGAACTCTCCATGGGGAACAAAATATGTTAATGATGATGTCATCGGTCACGTGGTTCGGCCGCCATCTTGGAAAAACCGAAAAACTCTGCACCTCCACATCTCCAAAAGTCCTGAATAGAAAAAATTGAGGTATGGCTCATTGTAAAGAACTCTCCATGGGGAATAAAATATGTTAATTATGACGTCATCGGTCACGTGGTTCGGCCGCCCTATTTGTCCTAAATGGCCGATAAAAAAGTACATTCCGGCAAGTCCTCGGTCTCTGACCGATTTTTCATTACTTGCCGGAAAAATTTTCCGGCAAGTATGTTGATCTGTTCGTTTGTTTGTCTGTTTGTTACTTGCCGGAAAAATTTTCCGGCAAGTATGTTGATCTGTTCGTTTGTTTGTCTGTTTGTCTGTTTGTCTGTTTGTCTGTCTGTTTGTCTGTTTGCAGCACTACGTCTACACCGTTGCACGTAGAATCGCCAAACTTGGCACACATATTGGTCTTGCCCTCTAATATACTGTGCCCAAATGATGACGTCATCGGTGACGTGGTTCGGCCGCCATCTTGGAAAAACCGAAAAACTTTACACCTCCATATCTCCGAAAGTGCTGAACAGAAAAAATTGAGACATGGCTCATTGTAAATAACTCTCCATGGGGAATAAAATATGTTACTGATGAAGTCATCAGTCACGTGGTTCGGCCGCCATCTTGGAAAAACCGAAAAACTTTGCACCTCCATATCTCCAAAAGTGCTGAACAGAAAAAATTGAGACATGGCTCATTGTAAAGAACTCTCCATGGCGAATAAAATATGTTAATGATGACGTCATATGTCACGTGGTCGGCCGCCATCTTGGAAAAACCGAAAAACTTTGCACCTCCATATCTCCGGAAGTGCTGAACAGAAAAAATTGAGACATGGCTCATTGGTAAGAACTCTCCATGGGGAATAAAATATGTTAATGATGACGTCATATGTCACGTGGTCGGCCGCCATCTTGGAAAAACCGAAAAACTTTGCACCTCCATATCTCCGAAAGTGCTGAATAGAAAAAATTGAGACATGGCTCATTGTAAAGAACTCTCCATGGGGAATAAAATATGTTAATGATGATATCATCGGTCACGTGGTTCGGCCGCCATATTTGTTCTAAATGGCCGATAAAAAGTACATTCCGGCAAGTCCTCGGTCTCTGACCGATTTTTCATCTGTTTGTCTGTTTGTCTGTTTGTCTGTTTGCAGCACTGCGTCTACACCGTTGCACGGAGAATCGCCAAACTTTGCACACATATTCGTCTTGCCCTGGAATAGACTGTGCCCAATTTATGACGTCATCGGTCACGTGGTTCGGCCGCCATCTTGGAAAAACCGAAAAACTTTGCACCTCCATATCTCCAAAAGTGCTGAACAGAAAAAATTCAGACATGGCTCATTGTAAAGAACTCTCCATGGGCAATAAAATATGTTAATGATGACGTCATATGTCACGTGGTCGGCCGCCATTTTGGAAAAACGGCAAAACTTTGCACCACGATATCTCAAAAAGTGCTGAACAGAAAAAATTGAGACATGGCTCATTGTAAAGAACTCTCCATGGGGAATAAAATATGTTAATGATGACGTCATATGTCACGTGGTCGGCCGCCATCTTGGAAAAACGGCAAAATTTTGCACCACTATATCTCCAAAAGTGCTAAATAGAAAAAATTGAGACGTGGCTCATTGGAAAGAACTCTCCATGGGGAATGAAATATGTTGATGATGACGTCATCGGTCACGTGATTCGGCCGCCATCTTGGAAAAACCGAAAAACCTTGCACCTCCATATCTCCAAAGGTGCTAAATAGAAAAAATTGAGACGTGGCTCATTGGAAAGAACTCTCCATGGGGAATGAAATATGTTGATGATGACGTCATCGGTCACGTGGTTCGGCCGTCATATTTGTCCTAAGTGGCTGATAAAAAAGTAAATTCCGGCAAGTCCTCGGTCTCTGACCGATTTTTCATTTGTCTGTCTGTCTGTCTGTCTGTCTGTTTGTCTGTTTGCAGCACTGCGTCTACACCGTTGCACGTAGAATCGCCAAACTTTGCACAAATATTGGTCTTGCCCTGTAATAGACTGTGCCCAATTGATGACGTCACCGGTGACGTGGTTTGGCCGCCATCTTGGAAAAACCGAAAAACTTTGCACCTCTATATCTCCGAAAGTACTGAACAGAAAAGATTGAGACATGGCTCATTGTAAAGAACTCTCCATGGGGAATAAAATATGTAAATGATGATGTCATCAGTCACGTGGTTCGGTCGCCATCTTGGAAAAACGGCAAAACGTTGCGCCACTATATCTCCAAAAGTGCTGAACAGAAAAAATTGAGACCTGGCTCATTGTAAAGAACTCTCCATGGGGAATAAAATATGTTAATGATGACGTCATATGTCACGTGGTCGGTCGCCATCTTGGAAAAACCGAAAAACTTTGCACCTCCATATCTCCGAAAGTACGCAACAGAAAAAATTGAGACATGGCTCATTGTAAAGAACTCTCCATGGGGAATAAAATATGTTAATGATGACGTCATCAGTCACGTGGTTCGGCCGCCATCTTGGAAAAACCGAAAACATTTGTGCCACTATATCTCCGAAAGTACTGAACAGAAAAAATTGAGACATGGCTCATTGTAAAGAACCCTCCATGGGGAATAAAATATGTTAATGATGATGCCATCGGTCACGTGGTTCGGCCGCCATCTTGGGAAAACCGAAAAATTTTGCACGTCCATATCTCCGAAAGTGCTGAATAGAAAAAATTTAGATATGGCTCATTGCAAAGAACTCTTCATGGCGAATAAAATATGTTACTGATGAGTGATGACGTTATAGGTCACGTGGTTCGGCCGCCATCTTGGAAAAACCGTAAAACTTTGCACCTCTATATCTCCGAAAGTACTGAACAGAAAAAATTGAGACATGGCTCGTTGTAAAGAACTCTCCATGGGGAATAAAATACGTAAATGATGACGTCATCAGTCACGTGGTTCTGGCGCCATCTTGGAAAAACCGAAAAACGTTGCGCCACTATATCTCCAAAAGTGCTGAACAGAAAAAATTGAGACTTGGCTCATTGTAAAGAACTCTCCATGGGGAATAAAATATGTTAATGATGACGTCATATGTCACGTGGTCGGCCGCCATCTTGGAAAAACGGCAAAAATTTTCACCGCTATAACTCCAAAAGTGCTGAACAGAAAAAATTGAGACATGGCTCATTGTAAAGAACTCTCCATGGGGAATAAAATATGTTAATGATGACGTCATGTATCACATAGTTCGGCCGCCATATTTGTTCTAAATGGCCGATAAAAAAGTACATTCCGGCAAGTCCTCGGTCTCTGACCGATTTTTCATTACTTGCCGGAAAAGATTCCGGCAAGTATGTTGATCTGTTCGTTTGTTACTTGCCGGAAAAATTTTCCGGCAAGTATGTTGATCTGTTCGTTTGTTTGTCTGTCTGTCTGTCTGTCTGTCTGTTTGTCTGTTTGCAGCACTGCGTCTACACCGTTGCACGTAGAATCGCCAAACTTTGCACAAATATTGGTCTTGCCCTGTAATAGACTGTGCCCAATTGATGACGTCACCGGTGACGTGGTTTGGCCGCCATCTTGGAAAAACCGAAAAACTTTGCACCTCTATATCTCCGAAAGTACTGAACAGAAAAAATTGAGACATGGCTCATTGTAAAGAACTCTCCATGGGGAATAAAATATGTAAATGATGATGTCATCAGTCACGTGGTTCGGTCGCCATCTTGGAAAAACGGCAAAACGTTGCGCCACTATATCTCCAAAAGTGCTGAACAGAAAAAATTGACACCTGGCTCATTGTAAAGAACTCTCCATGGGGAATAAAATATGTTAATGATGACGTCATATGTCACGTGGTCGGCCGCCATCTTGGAAAAACCGAAAACATTTGTGCCACTATATCTCCGAAAGTACTGAACAGAAAAAATTGAGACATGGCTCATTGTAAAGAACCCTCCATGGGGAATAAAATATGTTAATGATGACGTCATCAGTCACGTGGTCGGCCGCCATCTTGGAAAAACGGCAAAACTTTGCACCACTATATCTCCAAAAGTGGTGAACAGAAAAAATTGAGACATGGCTCATTGAAAAGAAATCTCCATGGGGAATAAAATATGTTTATGATGATGTCATATGTCACGTGGTCGGCCACCATCTTGGAAAACGGCAAAACTTTGCACCACTATATCTCCAAAAGTGCTGAACAGAAAAAATTGAGACATGGCTCATTGTAAAGAACTCTCCATGGGGAATAAAATACGTAAATGATGACGTCATAGGTCACGTGGTTCGGCCGCCATCTTGGAAAAACCGAAAAACTTAACACCTCCATATCTCCAAAAGTGCAGAATAGAAAAAAAATTGAGACATGGCTCATTGTAAAGAACTCTCCATGGGGAATAAAATATGTTAATGATGACGTCATCGGTCACGTGGTTCGGCCGCCATATTTGTCCTAAATGGCCGATAAAAAAGTACATTCCGGCAAGTCCTCGGTCCCTGACCGATTTTTCATTTGTTACTTGCCGGAAAAATTTTCCGGCAAGTATGTTGATCTGTTCGTTTGTTACTTGCCGGAAAAAATTTTCCGGCAAGTATGTTGATCTGTTCGTTTGTTTGTTACTTGCCGGAAAAATTTTCCGGCAAGTATGTTGATCTGTTCGTTTGTTACTTGCCGGAAAAATTTTCCGGCAAGTATGTTGATCTGTTCGTTTGTTTGTCTGTCTGTCTGTTTGTCTGTCTGTTTGTCTGTCTGTTTGTCTGTCTGTTTGTCTGTTTGCAGCACTGCGTCTACACCGTTGCACGGAGAATCGCCAAACTTTGCACACATAATGGTCTTGCCCTCTAATATACTGTGCCTCAATGTTGACGTCATCAGTGACGTGGTTCGGCCGCCATCTTGGATAAACCGAATAAATTTGCACCTCTATATCTCCGAAAGTACTGAACAGAAAAAATTGAGACATGGCTCATTGTAAAGAACTCTCCATGGGGAATAAAATATGTTAATGATGACGTCATATGTCACGTGGTCGGCCGCCATCTTGGAAAAACGGCAAAAATTTGCACCACTATATCTCCAAAAGTGCTGAACAGAAAAAATTGAGACATGGCTCATTGTAAAGAACTCTCCATGGGGAATAAAATATGTAAATGATGACGTCATCAGTCACGTGGTTCGGTCGCCATCTTGGAAAAACGGCAAATCGTTGCGCCACTATATCTCCAAAAGTGCTGAACAGAATAATTGAGACATGGCTCATTGTAAAGAATTCTCCATGGGGAATAAAATATGTTAATGATGACGTCATCAGTCACGTGGTCGGCCGCCATCTTGGAAAAACGGCAAAACTTTGCACCACAAAATCTCCAAAAGTGCTGAACAGAAAAAATTGAGACATGGCTCATTGTAAAGAACTCTCCATGGGGAATAAAATATGTTAATGATGACGCCATCGGTCACGTGGTTCGGCCGCCATCTTGGAAAAATGGGAAAACTTTGCACCTCAACATCTCCGAAAGTGCTGAAATGAAAAAATTGAGACATGGCTCATTGTAAAGAACTCTCCATGGGGAATAAAATATGTTAATGATGACGTCATATGTCACGTGGTCGGTCGCCATCTTGGAAAAACGGCAAAAATTTGCACCACTATATCTCCAAAAGTGCTGAACAGAAAAAATTGAGACATGGCTCATTGTAAAGAACTCTCCATGGGGAATAAAATATGTTAATGATGACGTCATCAGTCACGTGGTCGGCCGCCATCTTGGAAAAACGGCAAAACTTTGCACCACGAAATCTCCAAAAGTCCTGAACAGAAAAAATTGAGACATGGCTCATTGTAAAGAACTCTCCATGGGGAATAAAATATGTTAACGATGATGTCATATGTCACGTGGTCGGCCGCCATCTTGGAAAAACGGCAAAACTTTGCACCACTATATCTCCAAAAGTGCTGAATAGAAAAAATTGAGACATGACTCATTGTAAAGAACTCTCCATGGGGAATAAAATATGTTAATGATGATGTCATAGGTTCCTCCATTATGACGTCATAATTCGCCAAGTACAAAACTTCATCCGATCAAGATGAAATTTCTTGAGCATCATCAAGGAATAAATTAGTTTAGAAAACAAGTAATGATGACTTCATCGGTCACGTGGTCGTGGTCGTGGCCGCCATATTTGTCCTAAATGGCCGATAAAAAAGTAAATTCCGGCAAGTCCTCGGTCTCTGACCGATTTTTCATTTGTCTGTCTGTCTGTTTGTCTGTCTGTTTGTCTGTCTGTTTGTCTGTTTGCAGCACTGCGTCTACACCGTTGCACGGAGAATCGCCAAACTTTGCACACATAATGGTCTTGCCCTCTAATATACTGTGCCTCAATGATGACGTCATCAGTGACGTGGTTCGGCCGCCATCTTGGATAAACCGAATAAATTTGCACCTCTATATCTCCGAAAGTACTGAACAGAAAAAATTGAGACATGGCTCATTGTAAAGAACTCTCCATGGGGAATAAAATATGTTAATGATGACGTCATATGTCACGTGGTCGGCCGCCATCTTGGAAAAACGGCAAAAATTTGCACCACTATATCTCCAAAAGTGCTGAACAGAAAAAATTGAGACATGGCTCATTGTAAAGAACTCTCCATGGGGAATAAAATATGTTAATGATGACGTCATCGTTCACGTGTTTCGGCCGCCATATTTGTCCTAAATGGCCGATAAAAAGTAAATTCCGGCAAGTCCTCGGTCTCTGACCGATTTTTCATCTGTTTGTCTGTTTGTCTGTTTGCAGCACTACGTCTACACCGTTGCACGTAGAATCGCCAAACTTGGCACACATATTGGTCTTGCCCTCTAATATACTGTGCCCAAATGATGACGTCATCAGTCACGTGGTTCGGCCGCCATCTTGGAAAAACCGAAAAATTTTGCACCTCGATATCTCAATGTGCTGAACAGAAAAAATTGAGCCATGGCTCATTGTAAAGAACTCTCCATTGGGAATAAAACATGTTAATGATGACGTCATAGGTCACGTGGTTCGGCCGCCATCTTGGAAAAACGGCAAAACTTTGCACCACGAAATCTCCAAAAGTGCTGAACAGAAAAAATTGAGACATGGCTCATTGTAAAGAACTCTCCATGGGGAATAAAATATGTTAATGATGACGTCATAGGTCACGTGGTTCGGCCGCCATCTTGGAAAAACGGCAAAACTTTGCACCACTATATCTCCAAAAGTGCTGAACAGAAACAATTGAGACATGGCTCATTGTAAAGAACTCTCCATGGGGGAATAAAATATGTTAATGATGACGTCATATGTCACGTGGTTCGGCCGCCATCTTGGAAAAACCGGAAAACGTTGCACTTCTATATCTCCGAAAGTACTGCACAGAAAAAATTGAGACATGGCTCATTGTAAAGAACTCTAGATGGGGAATAAAATATGTTAATGATGACGTCATTGGTCACGTGGTTCGGCCGCCATCTTGGAAAAACCGGAAAACTTTCTATATGTAGAATCTTTCTATAAGTAGAATAGCCAAACTTTGCACACGTATTTGTCTTGCCCTCTAATATACTGTGCCCAAATGATGACGTCATCGGTCACGTGGTTCGGCCGCCATCTTGGAAAAAATTTGCACCTCCATATCTCCGAAAGTGCTGAATAGAAAAAATTGAGACATGGCTCATTGTAAAGAACTCTCCATGGGGGAATAAAATATGTTAATGATGACGTCATATGTCACGTGGTCGGCCGCCATCTTGGAAAAACCGAAAAACTTAGCACCTCCATATCTCCGAAAGTGCTGAATAGAAAAAATTGAGACGTGGCTCATTGTAAAGAACTCTCCATGGGGGAATAAAATATGTTAATGATGATGTCATCGGTCACGTGGTTCGGCCGCCATCTTGGAAAAACCGAAAAACTCTGCACCTCCACATCTCCAAAAGTCCTGAATAGAAAAAATTGAGGTATGGCTCATTGTAAAGAACTCTCCATGGGGAATAAAATATGTTAATGCTGACGTCATCGGTCATGTGGTTCGGCCGCCATATTTGTCCTAAATGGCCGATAAAAAAGTACATTCCGGCAAGTCCTCGGTCTCTGACCGATTTTTCATCTGTTTGTTACTTGCCGGAAAAATTTTCCGGCAAGTATGTTGATCTGTTCGTTTGTTTGTCTGTCTGTCTGTTTGTCTGTCTGTTTGTCTGTCTGTTTGTCTGTTTGCAGCACTGCGTCTACACCGTTGCACGGAGAATCGCCAAACTTTGCACACATAATGGTCTTGCCCTCTAATATACTGTGCCTCAATGATGACGTCATCAGTGACGTGGTTCGGCCGCCATCTTGGATAAACCGAATAAATTTGCACCTCTATATCTCCGAAAGTACTGAACAGAAAAAATTGAGACATGGCTCATTGTAAAGAACTCTCCATGGGGAATAAAATATGTTAATGATGACGTCATATGTCACGTGGTCGGCCGCCATCTTGGAAAAACGGCAAAAATTTGCACCACTATATCTCCAAAAGTGCTGAACAGAAAAAATTGAGACATGGCTCATTGTAAAGAACTCTCCATGGGGAATAAAATATGTAAATGATGACGTCATCAGTCACGTGGTTCGGTCGCCATCTTGGAAAAACGGCAAATCGTTGCGCCACTATATCTCCAAAAGTGCTGAACAGAAAAAATTGAGACATGGCTCATTGGAAAGAACTCTCCATGGGGAATAAAATATGTTAATGATGACGTCATATGTCACGTGGTCGGCCGCCATCTTGGAAAAACGGCAAAACTTTGCACCACTATATCTCCAAAAGTGCTGAACAGAATAATTGAGACATGGCTCATTGTAAAGAACTCTCCATGGGGAATAAAATATGTTAATGATGACGTCATATGTCACGTGGTCGGCCGCCATCTTGGAAAAACGGCAAAGATTTGCACCACTATATCTCCAAAAGTGCTGAACAGAAAAAATTGAGACATGGCTCATTGGAAAGAACTCTCCATGGGGAATAAAATATGTTAATGATGACGTCATATGTCACGTGGTCGGCCGCCATCTTGGAAAAACGGCAAAACTTTGCACCACTATATCTCCAAAAGTGCTGAACAGAAAAAAATTGCGACATGGCTCAATGTAAAGAACTCTCCATGTGGAATGAAATATGTTAATGATGACGTCATCAGTCACGTGGATCGGCCGCCATCTTGGAAAAACCGAAAAAATTTGCATCTCCAAAAGTGCTGAATAGAAAGAATTGCGACATGGCTCATTGGAAAGAACTCTCCATGGGGAATAAAATATGTTAATGATGACGTCATCAGTCACGTGGTTCAGCCGCCATCTTGGAAAATGGCAAAACTAGCACCTCCATACCTCCGAAAGTGCTGAATAGAAAAAATTGAGACATGGCTCATTCTAAAGAACTCTCCATGGGGAATGAAATATGTTAATGATGACGTCATCGGTCACGTGGTTCGGCCGCCATCTTGGAAAAACCGAAAAACTTTGCACCTCCACATCTCCAAACGTCCTGAATAGAAAAAATTGAGACATGGCTCATTGTAAAGAACTCTCCATGGGGAATAAAATATGTTAATGATGATGTCATAGGTTCCTCCATTATGACGTCATAATTCGCCAAGTACAAAACTTCATCCGATCAAGATGAAATTTCTTGAGCATCATCAAGGAATAAATTAGTTTAGAAAACAAGTAATGATGACTTCATCGGTCACGTGGTTTGGCCGCCATATTTGTCCTAAATGGCCGATAAAAAAGTACATTCCGGCAAGTCCTCGGTCTCTGACCGATTTTTCATCTGTCTGTCTGTTTGTCTGTTTGTCTGTCTGTTTGCAGCACTGCGTCTACACCGTTGCACGGAGAATCGCCAAACTTTGCACACATATTGGTCTTGCCCTGGAATAGACTGTGCCCAATTGATGACGTCATCGGTGACGTGGTTCGGCCGCCATCTTGGAAAAACTGAAAAACTTTGCACTTCTATATCTCCGAAAGTACTGAACAGAAAAAATTGAGACATGGCTCATTGTAAAGAACTCTCCATGGGGAATAAAATATGTTAATGATGACATCATCAGTCACGTGGTCGGCCGCCATCTTGGAAAAACGGCAAAACGTTGCGCCACTATATCTCCAAAAGTGCTGAACAGAAAAAATTGAGACATGGCTCATTGTAAAGAACTCTCCATGGGGAATGAAATATGTTAATGATGACGTCATAGGTCACGTGATTCGGCCGCCATCTTGGAAAAACGGCAAAAAAATTGCACCGCTATATCTCCAAAAGTACTGAACAGAAAAAATTGAGACATGGCTCATTGTAAAGAACTCTCCATGGGGAATAAAATATCTTAATGATGACGTCATCAGTCACGTGGTCGGCCGCCATCTTGGAAAAACGGCAAAACTTTGCACCACTATATCTCCAAAAGTGCTGAACAGAAAAAATTGAGACATGGCTCATTGTAAAGAACACTCCATGGAGAATAAAATATGTTAATGATGACGTCATCGGTCACGTGGTTCGGCCGCCATCTTGGAAAACCGAAAAAATTTGCACCTCCACATCTCCGAAAGTGCTGAATAGAAAAAATTGAGACATGGCTCATTGTAAAGAACTCTCCATGGGGAATCAAATATGTTAATGATGACGTCATCAGTCACGTGGTTCGGCCGCCATCTTGGAAAAACTTTGCACCTCTATATCTCCGAAAGTGCTGAACAGAAAAAATTGAGACATGGCTCATTGTAAAGAACTCTCCATGGCGAATAAAATATGTTAATGATGACGTCATCAGTCACGTGGTTCGGCCGCCATCTTGGAAAAACCGAAAAACTTTGCACCTCCATATCTCCGAAAGTGCTGAAGAGAAAAAATTGAGACATGGCTCATTGTAAAGAACTCTCCATGGCGAATAAAATATGTTAATGATGACGTCATCAGTCACGTGGTCGGCCGCCATCTTGGAAAAACGGCAAAACTTTGCACCACGATATCTCCAAAAGTGCTGAACAGAAAAAATTGAGACATGGCTCATTGTAAAGAACTCTCCATGGCGAATAAAATATGTTAATGATGACGTCACATGTCACGTGGTCGGCCGCCATCTTGGAAAAACCGAAAAACTTTGCACCTCCATATCTCTGAAAGTGCTGAATAGAAAAAATTGAGACATGGCTCATTGTAAAGAACTCTCCATGGGGAATAAAATATGTTAATGATGACGTCATCAGTCACGTGGTTCAGCCGCCATCTTGGAAAATGGCAAAACTAGCACCTCCATACCTCCGAAAGTGCTGAATAGAAAAAATTGAGACATGGCTCATTCTAAAGAACTCTCCATGGGGAATGAAATATGTTAATGATGACGTAATCGGTCACGTGGTTCGGACGCCATCTTGGAAAAACCGAAAAACTTTGCACCTCCACATCTCCAAACGTCCTGAATAGAAAAAATTGAGACATGGCTCATTGTAAATAACTCTCCATGGGGAATAAAATATGTTAATGATGATGTCATAGGTTCCTCCATTATGACGTCATAATTCGCCAAGTACAAAACTTCATCCGATCAAGATGAAATTTCTTGAGCATCATCAAGGAATAAATTAGTTTAGAAAACAAGTAATGATGACTTCATCGGTCACGTGGTTTGGCCGCCATATTTGTCCTAAATGGCCGATAAAAAAGTACATTCCGGCAAGTCCTCGGTCTCTGACCGATTTTTCATCTGTCTGTCTGTCTGTCTGTTTGTCTGTTTGCAGCACTACGTCTACACCATTGAACATAGAATCGCCAATCTTGGCACACATATTGGTCTTGCCCTCTAATATACTGTGCCCAAATGATGACGTCATCGGTCACGTGGTTCGGCCGCCATCTTGGAAAAACCGAAAAAATTTGCACCTCGATATCTCAAAGTGCTGAACAGAAAAAATTGAGACATGGCTCATTGTGAAGAACTCTCCATGGGGAATAAAACATGTTAATGATGACGTCATCAGTCACGTGGTTCGGCCGCCATCTTGGAAAAACCGAAAAACGTTGCACCTCTATATCTCCGAAAGTACTGAACAGAAAAAATTGAGACATGGCTCATTGTAAAGAACTCTCCATGGGGAATAAAACATGTTAATGATGATGTCATATGTCACGTGGTCGGCCGCCATCTTGGAAAAACGGCAAAACTTTGCACTACTATATCTCCAAAAGTGCTGAACAGAAAAAATTGAGACATGGCTCATTGTAAAGAACTCCATGGGGAATAAAATATGTTAATGATGACGTCATATGTCACGTGGTCGGCCGCCATCTTGGAAAAACGGCAAAACTTTGCACCACTATATCTCCAAAAGTGCTGAACAGAAAAAATTGAGACATGGCTCATTGTAAAGAACTCTCCATGGGGAATAAAATATGTTAATGATGACATCATCGGTCACGTGTTTCGGCCGCCATATTTGTCCTAAATGGCCGATAAAAAAGTACATTCCGGCAAGTCCTCGGTCTCTGACCGATTTTTCATTTGCTTGTTTGTTTGTTTGTCACCGGCCTACAGGTCACAATTTTCAACCGATCTTCACCAAACTTCACCAAGTGGTAGAGTTGGTCAAATGCCAGAAGCCTATTGTTTTTGGGGTCAATAGGTCAAAAGGTCAACATAGGCCAAAGGTCACCAACTTTGCTAAATTTCTAAAATCCTCAATTTTCATCCGATTGACTTGAAATTTGAAGAGCACTTGCATATCTGGTCATTGAATTCAAACACCAATAATTTTTGAGGTCAACATAGGCCAAATGGTCAACATAGGCCAAATTTCTAAAATCCTCAATTTTCATCCAATTGACTTGAAATTTGGAGAGGACTTGCATTGAATTCAACCACCAAGTATTCTTGAGGTCAACATAGGCCAAATGGTCAACATAGGCCAAATTTCTAAAATCCTCAATTTTCATCCAATTGACTTGAAATTTGAAAAGGACTTGCATATCTCGTCACTGAATTCAACCACAAATTATATTTTAGGTGAACATAGGTCAAAAGGTCAACATAGGCCAAATTTCTAAAATCCTCAATTTTCATCCAATTGACTTGAAATTTGAAGAGGACTTGCATATCTGGTCAGTGAATTCAACCACCAAGTATCTTTGAGGTCAACATAGGCCAAAAGGTCAACATAGGCCAAATTTCTAAAATCCTCAATTTTCATCCAATTGACATGAAATTTGAAGAGGACTTGCATATCTGGTCACTGAATTCAACCACCAAGTATTTTTGAGGTCACCATAGGCCATCATGTCACATTGAAAACTTTTGGGGGAGGGCGTATTTTGCAAGTATCGTGCTACGCATGACGTTTTCTTGTTTGTTTGTTTGTCACCGGCCTACAGCTCACAATTCTAAACCGATCGTCATGAAACTCTACCAAGTTGTTTCGGTCGTCCCAATCGAGAAGCCTATTGATTTTGAGGTCAAAGGTCACCCAGAGATCAAATTTCTAAAATCGCCATTTTAAATCCAATTGACTTGAAAATTGAAAAGCATTTGTATATTCAGTCACTAAATTGGGAAATGAACTATTTTTGAGGTCAAAACGTCAAAGGTCAACTCAAGGTCTGCGCATGCGCAAGATTGGAGGTCTCGTCTCTTCAAAGCTGTCCATGCACGCTCGCTTTCGAAGTTAAGTAACTTTTCACAATTGTGTTTTTGTCGAAACTGGTCTTGTATGTACCTATTGGGGTGTCTTTAATAGTATTCTTGGCGTTGGTTTTTTGTACCTGTGTACAGAATCGGCGGTCTTTCTCATCGTGTATTCTGAGGCCTAAGTGTAGTACTAGGCTACTGTGTCCAACCTTGGCTTTAGGCTTTGTTTTTGTCTCAGCGGTTCTCCGATCACGCTGAATTTTTTTTCCGGTCCCTGTTTTCACGGTCTTTTCATCCCATACTTCCTTGTTTTAAAATCTCAAAAAAAAAAAAAAAAAAAACCAAAAACATTTCCTTCCGTTTTTATTCGTTTATTCGTTCTTAGTTGTTCGTTCGTTCATTCTTCGACCACGCTGTTTGTGATCACGTTGTTAAAAAATGTCTCATCTGAACCCTGAAGACCTGTATTCTGTCATTTTCTATAACACCTTTTTCTTCTTCTTCTATAAAAGGATGCTTTCGACTTGCTCACCAAATCCATTCATTCCAAAAAAATTTTCCATCTCTTATAGTGCATCTTTCATCCATTCCCTAAACTCTCCAGCACTCCATCCTCCCTCCAGCGTCCTCAAACGTATTTTTGACTCGAATGTCTCAAGAAACTCATTTTGCAATAAATGTTCGTTTCCCATTAATCGTACATTTTTCAAAATCCCATCACCCCAAAATCCCATTTCCCATCACCCCTCCCCTCTAAATCTACCCCCTTGCCCATCCCCTCCAAACCATCCCCATCACCCATCTCTTTCAAAGCTTCCCCCTTGCCCCTCCCCTCCAAATCTTCCCAATCACCCATTCCTTTCAAATCTCCCCCCACACCCCTCCCCTCCGAGACTCTCCCTCGCTCCTCCCCTCCTAGACTCCCCTCTCACCCCTCCCCCTCAAAGCGTCCTCCCCGCTTCTTCCCCCTTCCAACTTTCACCTTCATCTCCCTCAACCTTCTGCCTCGCTCTTCCCCCTCGTCAAATAACACCTCACTACGCCTCTCCCAATCACCATCAAACCTTTTGTCTGCCCCATCCTTCCCTTTCTCCGAGCTATTCTGTAATCTCTGACACACCTTCAACAGCTCTCCCTACTTCTTCCTCCTCTTCCACATCTTACCCTACCGCTCCCCCCCCCCTGTTCTGTATCCGATGCTCCCACTTCCTCTTCCTTAACAGTATGGACCTCAAACATCCGGGGCCTTCGCTCAAACATGTCTGATCTCTCCGTACAGGTTGCTTCTGACAAACCAGACGTGATCTGCTTAACAGAAACTTTCCTCCTTCATGATGTCTCTGATTCCTTGGTATCTCTCCCAGGTTACTCCCTACTCCGGTATGATAGACCTGAGCCTCGTCCTGGAGGTGGGGTTGCTATCTTTATAAAAAACTCTCTTCCTCACTCGCCCTGCACTGCCCTCTCTCCACCTCACCCCCAGGAATACCTTTGGCTACGGCTTCCCCTTCGCTCCCACCTTTTGTTCATATGTGTGTTGTACCGTCCACCAAACAGTGATGACTCCATCTACATCTCGCTGTCTGAGAATATGGACCAACTTCTATCTACCCATCCCGACTCTCTCTTCCTCATATGTGGTGATTTCAACTGTCACCATGCCAGTTGGCTGGGTGTGGGTACCTCTCTCACCAGCCATGGCTCTTCAGCAAAGGACTTCTGTGACTCACTGGGACTGACACAAACTGTCAATTTCCCGACCCGGATTTCAGTCAACGGAGCATCTTCTCTTCTGGACTTGGTTATGACTAACTTCCCTGAAAATGTCTGCTGCTCTTCTTCTGCTCCAATCGGCTCTTCTGATCATGTGCTTGTTAAAGTGGACATCTCTCTGACCATTCTCAGAGAGCCTCCTCAGCGTCGACGAGTCTGGCATTTCACTAAGGCCAACTGGCACGGTCTTCAAGCAGCCATCAATCATCTGGACTGGTCTCCCATCTCTACTGCCTCTGACATAAATTCTTCCTGGGAATTCTTCCAAAGCAAACTGCTCTCTCTCATGCACAGATTTATCCCATCTCGTCTTCTGTTGTCATACCCTTCCTCCCGTCCATGGTACACGGAATCTTGTGGTGAGGCTATTGCCCAGAAACAACTTGCTTTCGTCTCCTGGAAAGCAAATCCAACGGAAGGAAATCTCATTTCCTTTCACAAAGCCCGAAACAAGTGTGTGTCCACCCTCAGGAGAGCCAGGAAGCAATATCTCTCCGTTCTCAGGACCGAACTCTCTTATCTGTCTCCCTCTTCCAAATCCTGGTGGCGTCTGGTCAAATCTGTTTCTGGTGTTTGTTCCCCCTCCATCCCCTCCCTCACCTCGGATGGCCGCACGGCTGACTCCGCACGTGAAAAAGCTGAATGCCTCAACTCTGTGTTTGCCTCTAAATCTTGTGTCCCAAACCCATCCCTCTCTGTACCCACCGTACCCAGTCGTACCCAGCTGCTCCTGGACTCTGTGTCCTTTCCTCCTGACAAGGTGGAAAAGTTTCTGTCAACCCTCGACTCGGATTCTGCAACTGGACCTGACGGCATCAGCCCACGGGTCCTAAAATCCTGTTCTTCCGCTCTTTCACTCCCTCTCTCTGTTCTCTTCACCCTCTCTTTTGCTCAAGGTCATCTTCCATCTGCTTGGAAATCTGCCAACATCACCGCTTTGCATAAACAAGGTGCAAAAACAGATCCCAGCAACTACAGACCAATCAGCCTTCTCCCAATTATCAGCAAAGTCATGGAATCCATCATTGCTTCAGATATGAAATCTTTCCTCTTCTCCAATGGCTTGATCTCTGATCATCAATTTGGTTTCAGACCTGGACACTCTACTCTGGACATGCTGCTTCTGCTTTCTCAACAATGGATGGAGGTCCTCAATGCCAAACAGGAAATTAGAGCAGTCTCCCTTGACATATCACGTGCCTTCGATACGGTCTGGCACCCCGCTCTGCTCACCAAACTCTCCTCTTTTGGTATCCATGGAAATCTCCACGCATGGCTGGCGGACTTCCTCTCTAGTCGTAGTCAACGTGTGGCCCTAAATGGGTTTCTCTCATCTCCTCTTCCTGTTCAGGCTGGAGTTCCACAAGGCAGTGTTCTAGGCCCTGTCCTTTTTCTGGTCTTCATCAATGATCTCTCTGACTCTCTTGAAAATCCTCTGTATCTCTTTGCTGATGACTCTACTCTCTGTCGCTCCATTCTTCATCCCTCAGATCGGCAGTCTGCTGCCTCCTCACTCTCTGCAGACCTGGACAAAATCACAGACTGGGCAAACAAGTGGAACTTGTCTTTCAATCCTGACAAATCTCACACTCTTACGATGTCTCTCCGAAAAGACCGACTGGACAACCCTCCCATCCACTTTCTGAATAATCCTCTCCAAGAAGTTCTGTCACTCAAGCTTTTGGGTCTCACTATCTGCCATGATCTTTCCTGGGAAAACCACATTTCCAAGCTGGCCTCCAAAGCCAGTCGCCGACTGGGCATCCTCCGTCGTGCGAAGTCCTTCCTTGGCACACCTGAGCTCCTCACCACATACAAGGCTTTCATCCGCAGCTCAATGGAATACTGCTCTCCCCTCTGGGCTGGTGCTCCTGCCTCACACCTAGCTCGTCTTCACGCTGTTGAAACCAAAGCATTCAGAATCATTGGAATCTCCCGCGATGAAGCTAACTCCAAGGGCCTCTCACTCACTCACCGCAGGCAGGTTGGTGGTCTTTCCATCTTCTACCGACTCCTCTCTGGCCTTGCCCCCCCAGCTCTCTCTGGGCTCTGTCCCGCAAATATTCCTACAGGTCGCACAAGATCTGCCTGCAACCCTCTTATGGTCAAACTGCCAAAATCAAGACTCTCTGCTCACCTTCACTCCTTCATTCCTCTTTTCTCCCGCCTCTGGAACAAACTCCCTCACTCTCTTCAATCCCACTCCACCCTCCAGGTCTTTAAAACAGCTGTTCACCACCATCTCTTATCTTCCCCCATCCAAAACCTTGATCTTTTCTACCCCCGCTAATTTCACCCCAATTCCACTTTTTTGAAATACCAACTTCTGTCCTGGAAGTCATTGGTGTCCTTGTGTTTTATACTTCTACCTCCACCCCCCCCCCCCCCTTCCCATGCCTCCTCCCCCCAAGCCCTCTCCCTTCCACACATCTCCCTGCTCTCAAATGTTGTGTTTGTGTGCTTCACCTTCTCTCCCCATCTTGTTTTCCACTCCCGCTTTTTATATATTTTGTTTGTCTGGTTGATTTGTTTGTGAAGTAAATGTTAGCTCTTTCACGAGCCTCGATTCAGTATACAAAAAAAAAAAAAAAAAAAAAAAAAAAAAAAAAAAAAAAAAAAAAAAAAAAAAAAAAAAAAAAAAAAAAAAAAAAAAAAAAAAAAAAAAAAAGGTCAAATTTTCTAAATCATAAATTTTCATCTAAAAAGCCATCAATTTTCAACCGATTGAATTGACAATTGAACAGCATTTGCACAACCAGTCACTAAATAGGGAAACCAACTGAGGTCAAAAGGTCAAAGGTCAACTCTAGGTCAAACTTCTAAAATCATTTTTCATCTGAAAAATCGTCACTTTTTTTTCATCCTATTGAATTGCCAATTGAACAGCATTTGCACATCGTCGCTAAATAGGGAAACGAACTGAGGTCAAAAGGTCAAAGGTCAACTCTAGGTCAAACTTCTAAAATCATCATTTTTCATCTGAAAAATCGTCACTTTTCATCCCATTGACCCGGGACTTGGTTTGATCAAGATCGTAAATTTTAATCTTGATGAAATCGACAATTTGCTGTATTAATGGAAACCTTTGGGGGGGGGGCGAATTTTGCAAGTATCGTGCTCCGCATGACGTCTTCTTGTTTGTTTGTTTGTGTGAGTGAGTGTGTCAGCGAGTGAGTGAGTCAGTGTCAGTCAGTGAATTGAGTGAGTTATTGAGCAAGTGGGTGTAAGTGAGACAGTCAGAAAGTGAATCAGTGATTCAGTCAGTCATTGAGGGATAACAGTGAGTCAGTCAGATGGCAGTGAGTCACTCACAGTGAGGTAGACAGTGAGTGCATTGTGTGAGTGAGTCAGTGTAAGTCAGTGAGTGTGAGTCCGTGAGTATGTATGTGAGTGAGTCACTCAGTGAGTGACTCAGTAAGTGAGTGTGTGAAAGTGAGACAGTCAAAGAGTGAGTCCGTGAGTGAGTGAGTCAATGAGTGAGTCAGTGAGTCAGTGAGTGAATGAGTGTGAGTTGGTGAGTGAGTGAGTATGAGTCGTTGAGTGAGTGACTGTCACTTCGTCAGTCAGTGAGTCAGTGAGTAAGTCAGTCAGTGAGTAAGTCAGTCACAGTGAGTGAGTGGGTGTTGTCGTGGAAGTGTTGTGAGACTCAAGACTCCAATGATGTCACAGGTTTACAAAAGATCACAACTTTATTAACTAGTTGTTCACTTCATTCAAATACTAATAACTACCGTTAACTCAATGGACCAGATAACTCTATCCGCATAGTCCTTCTTGTTCGGCCGATGTTCCTCCGCCATTCCCGTCCTCCTTCCTCCCGTCGAGCAGGGCTTCTGATGGCAAGTCCCCTTGACTCAAAGTCTCTTCTGTTTATATGGGCAAACTTCAGTTAATCCTCTGTGCGCTGAAATCGTAATCCCTTCTCCGCAGCAATGTTACTCAGTCATCCTGCTCGCCTTCCTGGCACCAACTCGCTCCTCCCTGCTGGGAATTTGCTTCATCCTCTTTGCATCCCGATGAAAGACAATAGTACGGGCTTGGGAATGTGTGTTAGCCCGGGGTCGTGCTAAAGCTACACAACAGGACTCCCAGCTTCGACAGGGCGAGATGCATTCCTGACATTCTTACGACCACCTGCTCGTACCTTGGTTCGTTACCAGTTCCAACCAATGAGTTACACTGAGTTACACTTCCACAATTCCCTCATCTTTTTGTTTTTGTTTATATTAACCATTAATCTAAACATCAATATAAGTAAACAATCAATCACTACAAGTAAACATCAATACAATTTCCTTAGGCATACACCGTCATCCTGCAAGACTCTGATCACAAAACATTTCGTTGGTCATTGACTCCTTCCATATTGTTAATTCAATCTATTTCATTTGCATCACAAATATCTTTGTAAAACAACACTTCACCATCACCAAGATACAACAATTTTGCTTCACCATTTTCAAGTTTTTAAGGCATCTGCAACATCTGGCAAAAACGTTTCCCTCCAAACAAACGTTGATTCTTTGTTTGAAAGGAAGGGCTGATCACTTGTGTTTGAATTCAGGTATGAAACATTTTCTTCTGTCTTTATAAACACCAGCACTACTTCGTGTAGGATTTCGCTGTTGTGGTAACGGTGCGGAGTCATAGACTGACCCTGCTCTCCATGTAGCATTCTTGCCACTCTTGCTGTGAACCATAATGTTTCCTTGAACAAGGCCTTCGCCCAGTTGTAGTCGACTTGCCTCCTCCCTCATTATGAGTGGGCATCAAGTGTTGGTGTAATGTTGATTGGCCAGCAAGATGTGGAACAGGGATGCCGGATGCATCCACAATGATGTTGGGACCATGGTGTTCAGGTCATTCATGGTCCATACCAGGAGCAACCAGCAGAATCGTGCACAGCTGTTGTGACAAGGGCACAGCCGTTTTTTGCAGCTACATGCTGGTTCCCCGGACGTTGGTGAAGTAATAACATATGTCCCCGCATTTCACAGAGGTTGCAGGTAAAATGTCGTTGTCCTGCAACTTCTGATGTGATGAATGTTCGAAGCCTTCGAACAAGAGTAAGTGATCGCCTTTCTTTCATATGTTGCAGTGTGATCCAGGCAAATGGTCACATAAATTTCCTTGGTGAAGGTAAGCATCCATCTCCAAGTTACACGGGAGAATGTCTTCATCATTCTTTGAGAAAGAGGGTGTATGCCACGATTAACTTCATTTTTTTAGCCACAAATTTTCTTTCTCGAACGTCTTCCCAATTCCGTTAGCACCCCCTTTAAATGTGATCTCGTCTTATCCTTATGCTCAGTCACATCTGAATCTGCTTTCCACACACACTGAATCAGATAGGGTACATCTTACCATGAAATCAGCATAATTATGTATATCTTCCGACAGTTTCACATTCAACAATTTGTTGTTTTCCCTTACAACATTCAAAAAGTTATATTCATTTATATGCGTCACACAAGTAATATTCAATCAGGTATGTATTTGACTACTAAACTAAGAATAGCATCCACAATTGCTTTCAGGTTAATATAGTTCAAAATTAACTCGCGCAGGTATTTTAGCACTACTCTAAGAAAATAAATTGTATATGATTACAATCACAAACAGGAATATCTAATTCCCACCAAAAATTTTCCCAAACCAACAAATTAAGCATAATGTATTATTACCACAATTCCTCCCCACTTTTCCTTTTCCCTTTTTTTTTTTTTTTCTTTTTTTTTTTAACAGTGTGTCACTCGTGGTGATATGAGTTCACTGATCTTGTAATTGACACAACTCATAACATTGTCGTTATGCCATTATCTTAATTCTACTGTATTCATTTGCAACATCACTTGATTTAATCTTTTAATCTCAGTATTTATGTCGCCATAAAAGTCTTCCTCTTGTGGTTCCACATTTCTTTCCTCATTTGTCACTTCATGCGTTATCATCGTGTTGTTGGTTACCTTATTCAAACACACCGTCACTATGGCTTTCAAGCAAGCCACCACTAAAACAATTGCCAATATAACTACTAAACCACAAACAAGTCTGCTACTCCTTGTATATATTCATACCTATGACATAATTATATGTCGATGACATTCAACATTATATACCAAACTAACAAGCTTCCTAAAAGGTAAATAAAGAAAATCCCTTAATATGTAACATAAATCAGATTATTTGTCTTACCCTGATCCCCCTATCTCCCGGGGTTGAACTCAATCCCCTGATCATGAGTGTAGTTGTGATACATTTTTTCACTCATGTTGTATTAATATCAGCAGGTAATTGTATGTCATGTAGGCAAATAAATGTCACTATCCCAAGTAGGAATATCACATGTTGAAAATGTAATGTTTATCAATGCAAGGGGTGTTAAAATGTAATTCAAATGACTGTAAATCACGACTATCATTTATCTGCCACTGAATGTTCTGCTGGGCTGCTAGGTGCAGCCTCATTTTCTGTGGGATCGTCCACCTTAGCCCCATGTGCTTGCTTGCAATGAGAGGCATGAATCCAACTTTCTATTTTGGGTCCATATATTTTTATTTTTTTTATTCTTATCAATCTCCTATGGTTTATCATTTCGTTCCAAGATACCGCAACCAAAGGTTTTAAACAAAGCTCTACCAAACTATTTCCAATGGGAACAAAAAATGCCAGTGAAACAATGATTCGAAGAATTAACTTCAAGGGGTCAATAAATTTATTCTATAACCAGATCTAATTTTCCCATCCAATAGTTTGCCTTGCCACATGTCATATTATAACACTTTAATAAACCTTCGAAAAATGTTTCCCATCTCAACAAATTTCCTTTTTACAAATAGCCATGTGTAACTTACGTATTTAACTACAATTTCCTCTCAATTTGTTTGGCCTAACTGGCCGCAAAAGTGGCTGCCAGCATGCAGTACCGTTTTTTATCTACCAAGGAAGTGCTCGTCCACACAAGACCTCTACCAAAATGTTGTTTGTAAAAACAAATCTGGGATTTCTGATTACATGGATGCACTCTCAGGACATTTTCAGGCTGCTGTTAACAATCCACTATGATAAATTAATTCCTTTACCCACAATCAAATAATTAGTGTTATAACACTCCGGATGGATGACTCCACTCTCTGCCGCTCCATTCCTCTTCCCTCAGATCGGCAGTCTGCTGCCTCCTCACTCTCTGAAGACCTGGACAAAATCACAGACTGGTCAAACAAGTGGAACATGTCTTTCAATCCTGACAAATCTCACACTCTTACTATGTCTCTCCGAAAAGATCGACTGGACAACCCTCCCATCTACTTTCTCAACAATCCTCTCCAAGAAGTTCTGTCGCTCAAGATTTTGGGTCTCACTATCTGCCATGATCTTTCTTGGGAAAACCACATTTCCAAGCTGGCCTCCAAAGCCAGTCGCCGACTGGGCATCCTCCGTCGTGCGAAGTCCTTCCTCGGCACACCTGAGCTCCTCACCACATACAAGGCTTTCATCCGCAGCTCAATGGAATACTGTTCTCCACTATGGGCCGGTGCTCCTGCCTCACACCTAGCTCGGCTTCACGCTGTTGAAACCAAAGCTTTCAGAATTATTGGAATCTCCCGCGATGAAGCTATCTCTGAGGGCCTTTCACTCACTCACCGCAGGCAGGTAGGTGGTCTTTCTGTCTTCTACCGACTCCTCTCCGGCCTTGCACCCCCAGCTCTCTCTGTGCTCTGTCCCCCAAATATTCCTACAGGTCGCACAAGATCTGCCAGCAACCCTCTGATGGTTAAACTGCCGAAATCTCGGCTCTCTGCTCACCTTCACTCTTTCATTCCTCTTTTCTCCCGCCTCTGGAACAAACTCCCTCACTCCCTTCAATCCCACTCCTCCCTCCAGGTCTTTAAAACAGCTGTTCACCACCATCTCTTATCTTCCCCCATCCAAAACCTTGATCTTTTCTACCCCCGCTAATTCACCCCAGATCCACCTTGTTTGAAATTCCAACTTCTTTCCTGGAAGTCCTGGCAGTGTCCATATGTTTTATACCTCTCCCACTGCCCCCTTCCCATGCCCCCCCCCCCCCAAAGCCCTCGCCCTCTCTCAGATCTCTCGATGTCTCCATGTCTCTCGGTCCCTGCTCTCAAATGTTGTGTTTGTGTCCTTCCCCCTCTCTCCCCATCTTGTCTACCGCTCCCGATGTTATATGTTTTATGTGTCGGTTTGTCTTTCTGTGTGATTAATGTTCGCTCTTTCACGAGCCTCGATCTTGTATACAAAAAAAAAAAAAAAAAAAAAAAAAAAAAAAAAAAAAAAAAAAAAAAAAAAAAAAAAAAAAAAAAAAAAAAAAAAGTACAAATTGAGGATATTATCCCTCTGACATTCATTTATAGATTCATTATGTTGGATCTCATATATATATATTTTTTTTTTTCCAATAATTTCGCACTGCTGTAAGGAAGAACAATAGCTCTCATAAGTCTTAGTAATATCGTACTTAATTTACCCAGCATCGAAGAATTTATTTACTATCCATTCTCATCTGTTAACCAGTGACTTTGCTTGAACTCCAGAACTCAAAACTCACAATAGTTCAAACCAGCAAAATTTCCTTTACTATTTTCCCATATCATCTATGCCTTATACACATCCATACATACAGCCCAATTTATATTCTGATAAAATTCAAGTTTATATATATATAAAATCCGTGAGCAGAGTACTCTGGGAAGTCAGTGTAAGACCTCTCCAAAATTTGGCTAATTTTGTACTCCCACATTTTTTATGAAGCTCATATTCATAAATAGCTTTGATTCTCATATAAATTCTATCACAATGGAATCCCAAGATTACTTCCAATTTTTACTATTAATGAATAGCTGCTCATAACTCAGCAAATCAAATCTTTATTCTCCATCTCCCTTGACAAAAGTGATAATTTTCATAATCAAATTATATTTCTATTTTTTATTTTACGAATTCTCTCGATATGCGATCCCATCCCCAGGGAACTATCTATTTTCAGACAAGGCACACTGTCGGTGTCAACAATCTTGTAAGATTGATACACAAAAACAAAAACACTGACACACAAAATACCCACACACACATGCATTCTGCGTATTTGTTTGCGTTGGAACCCTTATTTACAGATCCGGATGGGTGTCAACTTTATTTCAATTTCCCAAAATTTGTCCTTCAATTTTATAAGCGCTAATACACAAATGGACCAAAAGGTTTATTCTTAGAAAACCCCTATGACGTCACATTGACATTACCCTTTCAGTTCCCACAATAATTTATCCAAATTTGACTACCCACCCATTTGTATGTCAGTCGACCACTGACCTATCAATCGTGCGGAACAATAGTCCAAAATTCCCACCTGATAATGATGTGACTCTTGTCACTTGGTTTGCCAAAAAAAATTGCAAAGCAATTGTTCCAAACTTTGTAAATTTAAAATTTTGTGCCCAACATAAAAGATCCAATTTCGGCATTTGATCAATTAATTATCAATTTGCTTACAAGCAAAAGAAAAATGAATAATTCTTGCTCCGAAAACTTTTCAGACCCAAGAATCATCGACAGTTATTCATGTTTGTCCAGTAATCTAATTTGTTGAGGCCAATCGTCATTTGGGATTTGTCGCAATGAAGGCCTAATCATTGTCTGAGGTATCGGTCAGCACTGGTACCCTTGATCTTGGTTTACCCTATGAACTTGTCTTCCTTTTGGTATACGGACATCCTCTTTTCCAATGTCCCATCTGTCCACACTTGAAACACCAGTTTCTGTCGTTGCCTGGTCTGTGCACCTGTGCACTTGTATTGCTGGGCTGCATCTCTACATCCCTGAGTTGCCACTGCAATCTCTCGTTATCTCCTGAAACACGAAAAAATTCTCTGTACCGTCCTTTTTGGGGAGACAACTGGAAATCAGATGGGACAACTGTCACTTTCATTCCTAATTTCGAGGGCAGTTGTGCATTTGTCTCCTCCACTGTATCCTGTATCCTTTTTATTTTAAGTTCTAGGTCCGTTATCCGTTCTTGCTGTTCCCATTGTCTGGATTCACCATCCCAAAGATGGAATGCAAGCCAGTCTACCTTTAGATTCTGTCTCTTCCTGGCTTTCAATCTTTGTTCCAATCTTTCCAATCGACTTCGCTCAAATGTACCATCTCTTGGAAACTCCTCATCATGTCCCTTTGTCCACAAATACCAATTCTCGACCTGCCTTATAGCTTCGGCACCATAACGGTCATACATATGATGTGTACAAGTACCTTTTTGTGGAATCTCTGGTTGTCCTTGTGTATTCTTGCAGGCTCCATTTCCCATTCTGCCCTTTATCAAAGTAGCGTTGGATGTGTTGTAGTTTGTTCCTCTAAAGCTTCACTAGTACCTCCAGGAAGGATCTCTCCACCTGTTCAAACGGTGATTTCCAGAGAATCTCTCTCACCTGTGGCTTTTGCACAATCCAATCTCACAGATCAGTATTTGCAGATGAGCCAGAGGGTCAGTATGAAATGGGTGAATCCTCAGGTGTCCGCTCTGTTGAAGGGGAAATCACACAATGGTAACCGCACATATATATCTATATATAAACTCACCACCTTGCTCAATTTTCCAAGGTTGTCTTCACATTGATAATATCTCACAAAGATATCAAAGCTTCTTTCTTGAGACCGCATTTTCATCAATCAAACAATCAATATATTCAATTCAATTTATTCAGTTCAATTTATTCAGTTAAATTTATTCAATTAAATTTATTCAGTTCAATTCAATTAGTCAATTTCAATTAATTTATCAATATTCATCAATAAATCAAATTAATCATTTTGGATGACTCCTTGCATAAGCCCTTTCCCCAATGATGTCAGGACAGGTCCATCTATTGACTGAGATCGAAGCTCATCGGTCGTCACCTCTGGTTCATACCTCATGTCAATTGACGAATCACTGTTCTGTCCTAGGGTCATATCTGACCTATTTTTCCATTTTGCCTGGTCTCCACAAATTTTCTTTGCAACCACTAAAGGCAACTCATCCTTCATTCGTGAGACCGCCAAAATGGATGGCAGATATTAAAGTTCTTTGGGAAAAATATCTCATCATTTTTCTTTTAATAGTACCCAAATCTCTTGGCAATATAAATTTCGTAAAACTCCTGAAATAAGACTGTAAAATTCCTTCAATCATGCTAAATTTTGAAACTCCATCGCTTGTAACACCCAATTTATCCCATAGGGCTTGAAAGTTCTTTCCCAAGTTCATGCAATCATTCTGCATTTGAACCCTATGATATCATTCATAATAATCATCATGATTTTATAGTCATGGTCCTATCATAATCATCTATTTAAAACGAACATTTACTTTATCACCACAGCTATGTGGTATAATCAACAATAGAATAAAACTGTACATAGCAACAGGCTACCTCATGGCCACTTAGTATACCTATTGACAATAAGTCATAACAATATCGAATAATCATTGAACAATTAAAAAATCGCTTCTACTGCTCCAGCCGCAGCATTCGTCATTTTGTCTGCTCATCCGCGTGACCAAAACGAAATAAA